>NC_083340.1:24268479-24612284 GCF_019175385.1 Lycium barbarum | reverse complement strand
CTAAAGATACAAAGAAATGTATCTTGTCTCATATTATACATGGTTGAACTATGATTCCTAAAAAAGTGCTATCGCAATTTTAATGTATTAACTAGACTATTCGTCTTCAGGTATTGTCACATCTAAAGATACAAAGAAATGTATCTTGTCTCATATTATACATGGTTGAAATATGATTCCTAAAAAAGTGCTATCGCAATTTTAATGTATTAACGAGACTATTCGTCTTCAGGTATTGTCACATCTAAATATATAAAGAAATGTGTGTTGTCTCATATTATACATGGCCGAACTATGATTCCTAAAAAGGTGCTATCGCAATTTTAATGTATTAACTAGACTATTCGTCTTCAGGTATTGTCACATCTAAAGATACAAAGAAATGTGTCTAGTCTCACATAATACATGGTAGAACTATGATTCCTAAAAAAGTGCTATCACAATTTTAATGTGTTAACTAGATTATTCATCTTCAGGTATTGTCACATCTAAAGATACAAAGAAATGTGTCTTGTCTCATATTATACATGGTTGAACTATGATTCAAATTGAAAGTGTTTTCGGTTTCCATATTGAGCAATCATATTTTGGAACTAACAACCGATTTTTACAGTGAAGTAATTAACTTGATATAAATAAGAAGTAAATTAAACAATCAAATAAACAAAAACTTAAAAAAGCATGTCATTATAGAGAAGTTATAAGAAAGAGTATATTTGTTTACCAGTGCAACGGCATCTCGAGCAGCCATGGCCAAGATATCAGCACATGAGACTTTGTTCTTGCAAGCAGGTACATTATCAACTGCAGCTTTGGCTTTAATAACAGTGTCAAATCCATCTCCAGCGAGTGATATATTATCTGGATGATCCTTTTCTGCAGTGTTATTTCCAGAGGACCTCAGTATGATGGAAGCATCACAACCCTGACATTGTCATGTAAACCATTAATTCAGAATAAATTGAATATTGAGTGCGTTTTCTATTCCGTAATCTATAATCGCAGTCGACTTAAAATTTCGAGTTTCGTTTTATTCACTGTCAGATATAAAAAATATTTACATGATCAGATTACTTATAAGCTAACTACATGCAAATTTCTGTGATTCAGTAACTTGGTCAAAATGGTTACTTATCTACCATCACATATTACATTACACTGATAGTGCAAAAAGTATTTACGCTACCAGTGTATACGACTTCAATCCTTAAAAATTTCATATACAAGCTTAACTGTTAAGAAATACAAGAGTGTCCTTTATGAGTAGCTTTAATCAAGCCTAGACGATAATACAATTATGATTATGATAATTATGTATTATGATTATGATAATTAACATCAAACAGATCCTAAAGAAAGGATTACATCCTGCAACGAATGGACTAGTACCCATCGCCTATACCTTTCACTTTTCCCATATATTATATGCTCAATTATGCATGATTTTGAAAATCTATCGAATGTGAACCTTTTAGCGTAAAAAAAAAAAAAAAAAAAAAAAGAAAGATGCAATGTAAGATAGAACACAATGACATGTGGAAAGTATAATTATGCATTAGATGAACTTGTCGGTAGGCGTATATTTTAACTTGTTAAAACAGGTTATTAACTTTATTTTTATATTACCAAGTTAGGCTTATTGTAGTGAGTTAACTATTGGTAAAGTCATATTAATCTGACGGTGTAAAATAAGTTACTCAATATACGGTTAGTGCACAAAAGTTATTGTTAGATTATGTTAGAGAATATTTGTCGTGATTATTCTCATTCATTCAATAGGTTAATATACATCATTTACAACGTAATTATAGGCTACAAATTAGGAACTAATTTGACTAATTGATTCTAACGTATGCTATCCTAAAATAGAGGATTACAAAATATTTTTGACTAAATATTTACATAATCTAACAGCTAAACTCTTATCAACTAGACCAAAATCACAAACACAGTGTTCCACTCCTACAGGGGCAAGCATCATGTATATATTAAATGGATCAACTTAATTAGAGAGATAGAAGATACAATAAGAAAGAATATATACCTGTATAAAGCAATCATGGAAGAAGAGTCTAAGAGTTGCTGCTGCTGTAACAATGGTCTGTTTGTATTTCTCTTCAACTGCTGATCGGACAATAGACTCCACATTTGGACAAGAATTTCGATAAAAATCACGATGGAGCTTAGCATTAATACAACTTGTATTGAAAATGATAGAGAGAACAAGAAGAAGCACTAAGTGAAGAAACTGCCTACTAGTCATAATTTCTACTTCTCTGTCTACTTCCTATAATGTTTTCTTGTAATTTATTTTGGAAAGGTTTAGTAGGACTTTATACCAATATTTTCACTTGTCTCTTTCAAAGTTTCAAATGGATTTTTGTTTAATAATTAAGTTCGATTTTGTGAAGTGATCAATTCCGAATTGACTGCATTAATTCCTCTCTCTCTCTCTCTCTATATATATATATATATATTGTATTTGGTTTGGTCTGGGAAAATAATTTTCTATGACTAGTTACAATTTAAATAAAAGAAAATGAGATCTTAAGTTAAAAAATACACATGAGAGATTTGAAAAAATCATTTTGTTCTATTCAAATTGTACGACGGCAAGAGATCCTATTTTCACCAAAAATCTCAGGTATTTTATTTAATTATTGAAAATATTTGAGTCTGTTTCATTAATGCTCAATTTGTATTTTAAGATAAATTAGGAGCTTTCTAGCTAAGAGTTAAAGTTCATTAAATCTTGTATGTATTTGGACATTGCATACGAATTTCTAATTAAATTAAAATGAAATATATTCCTCTGAAGAAGCAAATATGATTTAGGACTGTTATAAAGACAACAACAAATAAACACAGTATAAACAATATTCAATTTGACACCAAAAAAAAAAGAAACTAATAAATGGCAAAAACAAATATAGAATGTCGACTCGTACAGAGTGACTAGAAAATCTTGGGTGGATGAGAAGGGTCTGAGCAAGAAGCCACTAGAAGTCACATGCACTACTACAATAAAGACACACATGACTGCTTCTTTCATGTCATCTTTGTCTAACACTTATTTAGCAAATGGTTTTGACATCATTTTTTTCAATTATAGGAGAATATTAAATAAGATTGAGAAGTACTATTAATTAGAAGAAATTCATATTAGAAAGGGACATATGAAAGCTAGGGGATAAATCATTTTCCCAACTACCGCACCATAGGCAATTGTTGTCCGTTAATTTGGCTAGCGTTTGGCCATAGATTCCCAATTATTTTTTGAAAAAATTGATTTGGGTGAAGTTTTTTAGGTCTTGAAAATATGTTTGGCCATAGTTTTTCAAAACGTATTTCGCTTTTTGTTTTGAAAAACATGAAACATTACTTATACCCATAAGTTCTAAAAACTATCAAGAATACCTAACCATACAAAGAATACATACTTGTTAATCCTAAATTATGCAGAACATCATATTTTAACAACAATTGCTAATAACACATTTACTAGCTACTACAATTCAAATTACAATACAAAGATCCATCCGTGCAAGAAAAAAAAAGGTAGTAACTAGCTATTCTTTAATATAACCTTCTCACATTGTAAAAACAATCTTCACTTTATAGAAGAGACTGCTTTAATTGTGAAAATATGGTAGATAGGACTTTAATGGAGGAACATGGTATATAGAATTAGTTGAGTCATAAATAGATAGTTTTTTTTTTGTTTGTAGAATACAAAAGTTTGGGGTAATTTTTAAAAGTTTTGAAAATGCCAAAACATATATCTTGACCCAAAAACAGGTTTGAACCAAAATTTGGGAATTTGAAAATTTGTTTTCAAAATCTGTCAAAATTTTATTGCCAAACAAAGATTTAAAAATAAATCTTCAAATATGTTCCCAAAATCTATGGCCAAATGGGAACTTGATGTATTACTTCTTTGTACACATACAATTTTTCTTAACCTTATCTTTTTCGTTTAATGAGAAAGCTCGGAATATCAGTCAAAGGAAGGAAATTATCTAGCAAGATAAACAGTTTTAGGTCTAGACTTCCACAACTATTTCTCTCCTTTTTTCATTGTTAAATTAAAATATTAGCATGCTTCATTTATTTTTATTTTCAAATTTGCAGTTGTTTCTTAGACCTTTAAAGGGAGTACGTTTTATTGAGAAAATAGTTTATTAAATGAATTAAAAGCTCTTTTACTTTCAATTGAAGAAGAGAATATTCTTTAGTATTCACAGTACCGTCTTTTGTTTTCTTCTGCTGAAACTATTATTATCAATATTGGATCACCGGAGATTATTCGGCATCTGTTAAATCTTGATTCGTTAAGTTTTAATAATTGTTATATGGCACATCAGATTAAATTAATTAATTATCATGTCAGGTCGTATTTATTTTTTAATGCGATTATTTAATCTCATGAGGTCAGATTGATGGAATGGGCTTGAACATTATTTTGGATTAAGAAAATGATATATTATTAATTAATTATATTCACAATCTTGTAACCAACTATTTTCTCATTATAATCCAAGATTGTCACTATAATCCATGTTTATTCTATCAGTAAACAATTAATTAGACATTATAGTACTCCTCAAAAAATTAAATCTGACATTTACAAACACTTACTTTGCCCATCTTTTCCCGTCACCAACCTTCTTTTTTCTGTCGACAAAGTAATTGGGAGTCAGGAGATGGAGGGGCAATTGTACATATAGTTAGGGGTGGTCATTCGGGTCATCGGATTGGATATGAAATTTTCGGTTTGGATATTTAGTTTTCGGATTGAAGAAATTACAATCCAGATCCAATTCAAATAAGTTCGGATTAAATTGGATATTTTAAGCTCGGTTTCGGATTATTCGGTTTGGATATTTTGGATTTGACTGTTGAGAGTTAAGGCAAACTTATTGGGAACAAAATTCATGTGTGTTAGTTCCAGAGAGGTAAATCTAAATCTTAATTGCTCAGTAAAAAAAGTCTTCCGGTTCAAATTAGGATTAACAAGTCCAAGTCATGTCCAACATAGTAAATCTATACCAAATAAAAGCATTCTGGAAAAGTGGAAATGAACAAAATAAAATCTAAGTAGTCATCTGGAAAATAACAAAGAACTCTGCTATGGGTGACACTAATGTGAGACTTTTGAGACTTGAGAAGTAAGAAAACCCTGTATTATATTTGATTTAGTAGATAATTGTATATTGGACTTAATATTTTAATGGGTAAGAACTCAGGTACTAATCTATTGGACCTTTAGAAACTAGACTTATTAGTACTGGGCACATATGATATAGGTAGGCTATAAAAATTTCGGATTTTCGGATATCCAAAAATCCGTAGTACTAAATCCATATCCAATCCGAAATCCATAAATTTTAAAAAAAAAATCCGAAGTCCAATCCATAATTCAAATATTCAAACCAAATATTTAAAAAGTTCGGATTTCGGGTTGGCCCAAACTGTGCCCACCCCTACATATAGTCGATTATCATCATCATTTAAATTGTAGCTATAGTTTATAAAAGTTTACAAGTTTAGAGGCATCACAACCAATTTCAAGCATACCCACTCGAAGTTGTAAAAATTCGTGAGTGAAGTACGTTTTTGCCTGAAGTTTGGCTTGTTAAGGCCGATCATCCGACAATTTTTGCCTGATTCGTGTTTAAAATTTGGCTTGCCTCAAATATGTATATATAAAATTTCAAACATATTTGTTCAAAAGTGAAAGTAGGTTTTCCAAAGTTTGAAGTGTCAATCTTCATCCCTATCAATGTTTTCAAGCTTTTCTAAACCAACTGATCTAAACTCAACTTTCATATTCAAAATTTGAAGCCCTCTTTGTTCAAGGTTGCATAATGATGATTTTAATGCTGAAAACCCTTACATAACTATGAATGCAATTTTAAGTTGGTTGCGCCTTAAAAAATTTTAAGTGGGTTGCATGTGCAAATTTTGAGAAGAAAAGTAAAGTAACTCTTTAGATTCTCTAACCATCCATGCCTCATACCCTAAAGAACTAGAAGCGAAGCGCTATGTCAAAGTAGAGGAACTAAAAAAGAAACAACTTCAAAGAAAAAAAAATTAGAGTTCTCAATGCTTCTCCAACCAAGCATACTCAAATAGATTAAGTAAACTAAAAAAGAGCACAAGAAAAAAAAAAATTCCCATAAAGAAAAATAACATTTATATATTGACAGCGTAAAAAATTTACAGTAATTATAGGTAACCGTTCATAAGAAATAAAAAAAATAGGGCATGTTATCTGCTTACAACAAATTAGAACACAATTATAGTGTAAAAATAAGGAACAATAGAATAAATCAATAAAAAACAAAACAAAAACAAATTAGCAAAAAAAGGAAAATAAAAAAGTCCCAAAACGTTGAAATGTGAGGAACACATGGATGTACTTTGTTCTCTGCCTTTTTTGTTTCTATTTGCTCATTCTCATGGCCTTGTTTGGTTTTTGCCTGAAGTTTCGCTTGTCAAGGCCAATTTTCCGACAATTTTTGTTTAATTCGTGTCTAAAATTTGGCTTGTGAAGGCCAAACTTCAAACATATATATATATATATATAATTTCAGACATATTTGTTCAAAAGTGAAAGTAGGTTTTCCAAAGTTTGAAGTGTCAATCTTCATCCCTATCAATGTTTCCAAGCTTTTCTAAACTAATTGATCTAAACTCAACTTTTATATTCAAAATTTGATCCACTTTGTTCAAGGTTGCATAATGATGATTTTAATGCTGAAAACCCTTAAATAACTATGAATGAAATTTTAAGTTGGTTGTGCCTTAAAAAATTTATAAATGGGTTGCATGTGCAAATTTTGAGAAGAAAAGTAAAGTAACTCTTTAGATTCTCTAACCATCCATGCCTGATACCCTAAAAAACTAGAAGCAAGCGCTATGTCAAAGCAGAGGAACGAAAAACGAAACAACTTCAAAGAAAAAAATTGGGGTTCTCAATGCTTCTCCAACCAAGCTTACTCAAGGAGGTTAAGTAGACTAAAAAAGGGCACAAGAAAAACTTTTTTTTAAAAAAAAAAAACAACTTTTCTCGTAAAAAAAAAAACTTTTATATATTGATAGCATAAAAAACTACAGTAATTCTAGGTAACCGTTCATAAGAAATAAAAAAATAGGGCATGTTATCTGCTTACAACAAATTAGAACACAATTGTAGTGTAAAAATAAGGAACAATAGAGTAAATCAATAAAAAACAAAACAAAAATAAATTAGCAAAAAAAGGAAAATTAAAAATTCCCAACACGTTGAAATGGTGAGGAACGCATGGATGTACTTTGCCCTCTGCCTTTTTTGTTTCTATTTGCTCATTCTCATGGCATGTTTGGCTGACAAAGTAAACGATAAATATCAATCAATAGTGTGAGAATCTCTAAAAGTGGTCTTTATGTGGTGCATGTGACCAACATAACACAATAATTAAGCATAGCCAACTGGGATCTTAGGTACAATTCAGCAATAATTTTAAGGAAATGACAGCAAATTTAGCATTCAATAGCTTGTTTGTGCGATTCCACCTTGAGACATTGACACTTCTAACACGTTTTTTGTTTACTAGAGAAAACTCGTTAACAAATGAATCATTTAAGAGTAAATATGGCTTTGAGTTGCACCAAAAATATGTATTGAATCTTTATATTATATGAAAAGAGCATACTATCATTGGAGTAAAAGAAAGGAAATGTTATAATGTTTACTAGTTTTGAGTTTTAGCTACCTTTTGTCAATCTTTTTTTTGCTATCACCTCCCTAATTATGCACCTCAAATAAATCTTCCCTTAAATGAACATAGTTGAGTCATTTTTCTGTGCGGATTGGCCTTCAAACACTGGTCTTTAAATTTTGCCCTTCGCTTAAAAAAGTGATCGAAAATATTTCGAGATTCTGGGTTCGAATCCCCGCTCAGTAAAACAAAAAAAAAAAAAATCGGAAGGCAAGACTTTCGCTAAACCTCTGCCTTAAGGCCTAACATATGCACAAAATTAGGCCTATTCGGGCAAAAGTTAGGCCATAAGGCAGAAGTTTGCCTTAAGGCCTAATTTTGGGCAAAAGTTTGTCGCAAACCTTTGCCTTAAGGCCTAATTTTGGGAAAAAGTTAGGCCTCAAGGCAAAGGTTTGCCTTGAAACCTAATTTTGGGCAAAAGTTTATCTGAAGGCAAACCTCTGCCTTAAGGGCTAACTTTTGCCCGAATAGACCTAATTTTGTTATAAAATTTTGTCTTGCGATTTTTTTTTTTAACTGAATCAGTGTTCGAACCCAGAACCTCGGGGTATTAGGCAAAGGGCAAAAATTAAAGACCAGCAATTTGAGGAACAAAAATTAAAGACCAACCCCAAATAAGAACAATTGTGCAAATTTCCCTAGTTGAGTTAGACCCAAAGTCTATTTCCTATCATGATATCAAAGTCAGACCCTTCTAATTCAAGATTTATCCAATATTGAGCACCCATTTTGTATTATTCACACTCTAAATGTCTAGTTCTAGGGAGGGAGTTCCAACATTGATATGTGGTAGGTTATTTGGTCTCCTCATATGATTTTGGACAATCCTCACATGGTTTTGGACAATCCCCACATCATTGAGCTAGCCTTTGCGGTTAAGTCTATCATATCAACAATAAAAGAAAGAAAAAAAGGAGCCAAAACACAGAAGCATATGCATACCTAATTTTCTGTTGAATTATGTCTCTTTCTTAAGTGAAAGGACCAAAAGTCACTCATCTTCTAGTAATCAAGTTAAAAGGTTTTGAACATCCTGACAACCTAGGGAGTAAACAATTTAATAACTACTGCCAAAGTGTGGAAGTTGAAACAATTAACTGATCTGTTATTATTTTATTAATAATAAATAATCTTGAGCTATCAAATGCACAAAATGTTACAAAGAGGAGTACCCTCCATCTAAATCAAGCTCACATCAAATAATCTAAACATATTCGTAGCTTGAGTTAGCAAGAGAATTACACAACAGAGAAAGAACATAGTGAAATTCAGCTACTTCTTTTAAAGTCAACACTCACATCGACTAATCTACAAAGTTCACTCACTAATCTTCTTGGTACACGAATTCCTTGTATGGTCTGGCTAGCTTCTACCTCTTCTCTCCACATAGGCATCTACCGGCTTGCAGAGCAAAATAGGTCAAAATGATGTCAGCACCAGCTCGTCGAAGGCACATCAATGATTCCATCATAACCCTTTCTTCATCAATCATTTTCAGAACCCCACCCGCTTTAATCATTGAGTATTCACCTGAAACCTGTAGAGAAAGAAACTCAAGAACTTGAGAAGATGAAAGCACAGAAATGAAGGCAAACACTAGTGTTCCGGGATATTGGCAATAAATGATGCTCTGCTACCAGAAACTATAAAAGAAGACAATCATAGGGCATTTATATAAAGAACATGGTATTTATCATGTTACAGGTTTCATTTTTTGTTTAATGAACTCCCAATTGGCATGACAATTGAAAGGCGTCTTTAATTTCTCTACGATGCTTTTGGTGTGTGAATTAGTCCACAACCAATGAATGTCAATACACTCGAGAACTCAAATCTGTCACATAGCAGCATCGAAAACCTTGAGTGAACTTGTTCTTATTAATGCAACTCATCTAAATGACAATGCTGAATAGTAACTCTTCGTAAGTACATACGCAAAGACAAATGCTCTAAAGTTGCATAGCAACCTCAATATTGTTTTAGCTCATTTAAACCCTTCAATAGCCTACAACTTCATCATCAGTAGAGGTGGCTCAAGGGTGAGGCTAGTGAACCCTTTGCTTTAGGCAATCAAAAATTTGAGGCCCCAAATATGTTTAAATTAATTGTCAATTTTATGATTTAATTTTCTCTTAGACGATATTGTAGTCTGTAGAAAAACAAAAAAGTAAAATATTTTTTTATAAAAGAAATAGAAAGAAAAACTGCCTACTATTATAGTAGAAATATATTAGAATTTTGAATTAGACTACTCACATCATCATATTAGTAAAAAATATTTATACACAACATCCAACAAATTGTATTGCAAACACACAGTTAACATCTTATTCGTTTGAATTAATCCTTACTAGTATAAATAGTAGCAATAATATTATTATGTGAAATTAAAGACTTTAAGTTATTAAGGATACTGCACTATAAACAACAAATATAAAAAGAAAAATAGGGCTCTTATTAAAAATTGACTTTAAGGCAATAGTTTTATCTTTATCATCAGTTCATAATGTTACAGTTCTACCAGAGCTAACAATTGGACCATCGGGTTCGACAAGTATGGGCAAGATTGAACATCTAGTAATATTCAATAAAATTATTGAATGATTAAAAACAAGCTAAATGAATGGTTGAGAACCTGATAGGCAGCAATGGGCAAAGGAGATTTATCCCGAAGAAGCCTAATAATATCCAAATAAGGCAAACCCGGTTTAACCTGATATACCAAAAAAAAAAAAAAAAAAAAGGCAACTTTAGAAGAACAGTATATTTCCAAATTTCTGCCGAACAACAAAAGCGATACTAACAAGAAGAATATCAGCTCCTTCAGATTCATCTGCTTGCAGCTCCACTAGAGCTTCTCTGTAGTTTGCGGGGTTCATCTGATAACTGCATGTGAAAACCAAGTTCCCGCACAAGTAAACTCAGTTTGAATATAAAATGGATGGTATATTTCATAAAAGGAAACTTAGTTTCAGTTTGTTGTTTAATACGTTTTCTTATCTCCAAAACGTGGATTTGAATCCAAAGCCTCTCTGAAAGGTCCATAAAATGAGCTTGCATACCTGCAATACAATTTAAGCTAATAAGTCGAGAAAGAGATGAAACTCAATTTTCAATATCAAAGAAGCCATAAAAGGAAAAATTAAAATAAACAAAAAAATTAAGACTCTGTATTCTAAATTATTAGACCACTAGTGCCTGGAACCATCAGAGTGACTGATTATCAAGTTCTCTTGCGTGACGCGAACTAGAACTTAAAATGGCAATGAGTGCTTTTGTTAAACAATAACATGAGAAAGTTACTATATGATGCCATTAAACTCTTTAGGCTTGAAGATCTAAGCCACACTCAACATATAACAGAGAAAAACCGCAGAACATATGAAAACTGCCTTATTGACTACTGAATCAATATGCAAACAACTAAACATTTCCCAGACTAATATATAATATCTGCATTAATAGTCCCATGAGTTTAAACAATTACTTTGCTGTATAGGACATGATAGACACATGCTCAAACCCTTCAGCATCAAGAGCTGTTCGAATTGCTCCAACACGACCATCCATCATGTCACTTGGACTGACAACATCTGCTCCTGCTCGGGCCTAAGGTAAAATAAAAGGAAATTAACAAGACTGGAAATTGCATTTTAGTCAAATGTTTCAATAAAAAACATGCTAGCATAAAAAGTGCAAAGGAAAATACAAGCAGACACTTGATGCATATGTCCTAGTTTTTGAAAAGCATATTATGCTCAACGAGAAGCCAAGTTCAAGAGGTAGCATCATCAATTGGAAAGATTGTTGAACTCGATCATATTTTAGAATATCTTATTCGATGTTGTATGTTGGTTTTTACTGCTTTTCTGTTAAGTTACTTCTGCCAGTGTTTTTTCACAGCTAGTTCGTTCTTTTCTGTTGTTTGAGCTCCTATTGGGCATCTATGCTGTCTATCGAGCTTGCAAGTTGTGGTTCAGATTCTTATGGATATGCAGACAAACAAGTATACATTAGAGCCGCAATTGAGAACCCTAGAAGTGTTCATTATCACCTGGTTTGACTGACAGCGAAATGACTTAGTTTGCAAGTTAAAATGGTGTAGTTAGAGAAGATTCGGGAGTAGTATTCAGAAAAACTCTCTCCTGTGAAGTTACTAACATGACACTGTTTCAAAAATAAATCTTGAGTAACATCCACTAATACATGTGCTTAAAATAAAACTAAGGGTGTGTTCGTTATGGAGAATGTTTTCCAATTTTCCCATGTTCGGTTGGTCTAAATTTTTGGAAAACATTTTCTCTAGGAAAAGAAGTTCCTTTAAAATGAGGAAAATGACTTCCCTAGTGGAAGTAGGGAAAACAAGTTCCACAAGTAACATTCCACATTGACTGTCTCCTCCCCACCCTCCAACATACCTCATCTTCACCCCACCCCTGTAACCCCCATCCCACCACCTCACACCCCACCTCCCAATTCCCATAGTATTTGTTTAGATTGTATAGGATACTATTTTTTTGCTTACTTACCGAACACAAGAAAACAAACAACGAACCCATTTATTTTTCTGGAGAACATTTTCCTTCATGCCGAACACACCTTGAATGTGTTTTTTCCCCAATTTTCTCTCTGACAACCCCCCCTTCCCCCCAAAACCCAACTGCCTTTAACCTGTGACGCCCACTCTAGCTGCTTTTCCTGCATGACCAGCATTACTCCATAATATTGCTGATTCCCACTTGGGATGTATTAACCTTTTTGAGATTGCAAACTTCTATACTTGGTAGTTATAATGACTAAAATCAAGTTCAGTCTTAAAAAGAATAAAAGCAGATAAAAGAAAGGAAATTGAAAATAAAAGAAAGAGAGGTGGCCATCAATAATCGTTGTTCTTCAACTAGATATATATCCATCATCTCTGAATCCAGCAAAATAGACATGGGGAGTAGTTTTCTCAGTAAGGTCAAACTACTTCCAAGAAAAACATCTACGCTTCCTAGGTCAATAACTCAGCCAGCACTACAGAATTATTCTCAAAGAACACAAAAAAGGTGCAGCTCAACTAAGGTAAATCTGAAATATGTGTACATGTAAGAGTAGAAAGAGCAGCGGAAGCTTGTCACAGTGAAGAAACATTATCATATGAAATAGAAGATAACCTGAGCAACAGCTTGCTTGCACAACTGATGCACAGTCTCGTCATTCATGATAACTCCTGCAGCCATTACAGTTGACAAAATAGTTCATAGTCCGTGCCTCAATCAACTTAAGTATTCAACAAGTCAACATCAATTCTGTACATTTGTGGTCATTCATTTTTAAGAAACCACATAAAGAAAAATACTTTTGTGCTTTGTCTTTATACTTTTTGTCTTCCCGCAACCTCTATTAACAAGGAAATTAGTCAAATTCTATTCCTTGTTTGGAAAGGAACTATCATTGATGCAGAAAAGGAGATACACAATTTACAGCATAGGAAATAAGTACAAATTTTTAGTAAAACTATTAGCTATGAGCCTATGATACATTCAGCTTTAGTTCCTTTTTTTTTTTTTTTGGATAAGTAGCTTTAATTCCTGTTTGATAAATATAACTTGCATTTATATTTCGGATTGCAATACAGGGAGCATCCTTCATTGACATTAGGGGTGTTCATGGGTCGGTTTTGGGTTAATGTGAATTTCATATTTCGGGAAAGAATTCTAACCGGTTGAGCAGAGGACATGGCGGCAGTGGCGGTGACATCGGTGAAAGCAGTGGCAGCAAGGAGGTGGAAGGAAGGAGCAGAGTGCGAGTAACAGGGGTAAAAATTACCTGTTTAATTTATATTTTAATTTTAAAAATGGAGAAAAATATTTTTTTAGTTCGAAAAATAGGGACTGTTAATGAAAAGGGTAAATATGCACCCTTTGTGTAACGGCGAGGGTATATTTGCACCACTTTTTTAACGAGGGGTATATCTGCTCTATATCCTATAGTTGAGGGGTATATCTGCTCTATATTCAAGTTCAAAAGACACCTTCCTCGTTCATACAATAACTCAAGAAGCTAAAGACTGAAGTACACTAATGCTATCACCATAACCAAGAAAGAGAACTTACCTCATAGCATCAGCATTTATTTAATGTTAACTAGGATAATAAACATAAGCTACACAATTATAGGACGATCTATATGAGCTAGAATTTACAGAAAGGATTCCATGGGTTCATGAGTATTATATCTGTTAGAGCTGTTTTTTACTTAATTTTTATGTAATTCAGCAAAAAAAGGTCTTCCCTTTAGGCTGATATGAATGCAAAATTGTGTCTTACCATCTTCTCTGACGATGCCATCATGCCCATCAGATGAATATGGATCCAAAGCAACATCAGTGTAGATAACCTATCGAACATTAAACATCAGAGGAAGCATCAGAATTTTCCCACAGCAAAATGCAGCTGTTTAAACTTTAAACAGATAGAACGAAACCAGGCAATATTATCTACATACAAGATCAGGGTATTTGTCTTTCAGCAAACGTATTGCTCGAGGCACTAATCCATTTTCATTGTAAGCTTCATCTCCTGTAGAGGTCTGAAGTTACAAGAAACAAGTTATATTTTTTAATCTGAAGTCAGATGGTACATGGAAATTTATGCTGGTAGAAAAGGACCTTTAAAGCGTCTGGAACTTTTGGGAAGAGCACAATGCTGTTGACACCAACATCCCTGGCCTTTGCGACCTGCATAAGACAAATAACTCTAATTGCTTCAAAAAATGCAGAGAAGTGTTACAAAGGTGCTATGATTGCAGTTGAATCTCTAAATATGATACGATGTGTATCTTTAACCAAGCCATATTTTGTTAGGTACAGAAAATCATGTGTAGCAGACTGCAAGATTGAAACCGAAACATTGACAAGATTTATATAGGCCCTCTAAAAGCATATGACAGGAAGTGTCACGAATGGCCATATTCTAGAAGCCGGTGAAATTCTAGAAATGTTTCAAGTTCCATTTGGTATTTACTTCTCAATCAGAGGCGGCAAGTGCCGATCAGCAATTAATTGCAGCCTACTAACCCTTCTATTGTCTAGTCATTTATCACCATTTGGATTTTAGCACCTCAATTTTTATTTAGTAGACCCCAGTCATGTTACTACAGATTTACGGTAACTAATTTAATCTTCCAAGTGCTTTGTTTAATATTTGTTCTAGCAAATGTAGGTTTCCATGAATATCATACATGAGGTCTGTCAATAACATGGACAATAAGAATTGTATAGTACCGATTATTGCCAAAAGTACTTCTTAGTCTCCAAGGTGATTCCGTCCATTAGAAGAGTCACACCTATAAACTCTCAACCTATTGGCAAATTTTAGGTATATACATGGTAGCTTGTCTGATCCCCCAATTTGCTTGGGATCGTGGTGTAGTTGTAATAGTTGTTGTATGAGTTTCTTTGTTTCTCTGTTTATTGCTCTTTTCCTGTTTCCTGATATTTGCACTTAAACCTGCACCTAGTACCTGCAAAGATTTCCTTTTTACCAAAACAGTATTTAACTATCATAACTCCGCCTGTGTGAGCTCGCTCACATTGCCGGTCCCAAGCCCGGATAAAGGAGGAGGGTTGCCGAGGGTCAATCGGAAACAGCCTCCCTACCCAGGTAGGGGTAAGGCTGCGTACATCTTACCCTCCCCAGACCCCACTATTGTGGGATTACACTGGGTAGTGACCAGTATTTAACTATCATCTTCCAGTGAATAAATCAGTCTCTCATTCTCAATAAGAAATATAGATGCTTTTCATCCTACCCAACCTCGCAAAGTGAAAATGAATATTCAGACCTGAATATCAATTTAAACATTGGTCTGGTAGCTGTAACCGAAGTCCTGTATATATATAAAATACTGAATAACAACCCACAAGGGTGGCTCAGTTGGTTGAGCATGGGGCTTCCATAATGGAAGTCTCAGGTTCTAAACTCCCTGCCTACAACAGCAGGGGATTTGCCTTCTCGATCGAGCTCGTCACATGGGGCTTACCTAGTGCGGGTTATCTCTTCTGTGTGGTTTGAGGGCTATTACACAGGAGCGGGGTTTACCCTATGCGCACCCGAAGGTAGCTGCTGCGGGTTCCCTTGTCATGAAAAATAAAATACTGAATAACGCGTCCAGCATGCACGCCTATCCTATTCAAAGTAGGGAGGGGCCCTTATTACACACAGCAAGTGACTGAGAGGAATCTGACAGCAGAATTCTTGACGTTGTTATTTTGATTATTTTTGCCAAACAAGAGCACGGTCTGTATATTTCACATAACTATTTCATCAAGTATATGAGTAAAAACAGAATCAAGACAAGCATGTCCGTTGATATCCTGACAAGAGTGAGTGATGCCCATAAAGGATCAAAGTCTTTATTTAACCTACATTCCAAGTCTATGTACCCGCATTTCCTAAGAGATCAGGTGATTTATCGGCCCAACCCAAAGATAAAACTTATGCTTTTTTAATAACCGAGAAATCCCCCTGAGCCACTGGTGCATGGTTCAAAACTCGGTGAATAATGGGCCTGTCTCTCTACCCTTCTCCAAGAATAAAACTTAAAAACTTGAAAAATAACAACGAACTACAAAGATAGCATTTTGCCAATATAATGCTATGGTAAAACTTTTATCATTAATAACAGCAATATTGTAATGATAGTGGTCTTAGTCATAATAACATAGACAATAGAAAACAAATGGACAACGGAAAGCAAATCACCGTCAAGATTTAGCAAAATCATAGCAACATGACCTATGCAGCACATCATCATCAAATTATACACACTGTGAACCAATATAAAGCATGGCTACAAGGTCAATTATATCAAAATTAACCGAGAGAGAGCTACTTATGGCCAAAAGTGGAGGTAGGGATCCTTAGACAAAAGGTGATCTTTCAGGTGTGGTCATCGTGTGTCACCACCTCCAACCTATCCTAAACATTAAACACTTGATAGAGCACACTTGGTTGCTATTTACGTGATCTAACGCATCACGTACTCCATTTTTTACTAGCTAAAACTTGGAAGAATGGGGAGCAGTGGATAAACAAGATCAATTAGGGGAGAAGAATTGAATTAAAGAATCAAAATGCTAAAACTGGTCTGAGAATGCAAAGCCATTATAGAGGATGAAGAATCCTAGGGATAGCTCACCGACCTCTTCAACAAGACCATGCCTCCATCCAAGCCTATAACATCCAGGCATTGCTCCAATAGGTGTGTCGTCTTCACCTGTAAGTGTGCAATTTGTAAGAACAGTATGACAGGTTATAAGCAGAGAAAGAAGTAACTCACACAAGTACTCACCCTCATGAATAAATAGTGGATATACAAGATTCGCCGGGCTTATACTTGTTTCCTGGAATGCAGCTCTTACTGCTGACGACCTACGATTACGGCGTGGTCGCCTATTAATTGGCTATACAAGAAAAATATGATCATTAGCTACAGGCACATAGCAGATCAATCGTATCAACTTCCGATGCAGTATTCAGTCTATATTAAAGCATTATCAAGAAAAATTCACAATACAGTCTGACAATTCAACCAAGATGTTATCATTTATACAAACTAAACAAGTTAACACTATTAACTATTAAGTAATAAATGTGGTACCCACTGATAGCCTACTAGAAGTTAAAGGATTAAGCAATAAGTACACCTTCTTCAAAGTCAAGTATTCAGAGGGACATATCACAAAGATCGCTGACCATCTTGTGTAAATGGAATTACGAACCATGATGTTTCTAAAAATACCAGAAACACCCTACAGGTATGTCTCGTGTAATTTGCAAGTATCAAATTGAACATTCTGCATCCTAAGTCCAGATAAGAATAGTCAAAGCTATTCAAAGAAGCTGTTGTTAGACCTTATCGGTAAACTTCAAGATTTATAGTCCGGTGTAATTTTCTCAAAGTATGGTCACTTTCCTTTACAAGGATTTCTGTAGCTGGAACTCTTGAAAATGTTATAAAATAAATCCTGAAAAGGTTATATAAAGCCTCAAAAAGTAATAACACCCATCAGCATTGGTTTACCAGTCTTCCTATACAGTATTATCATCTATGAAACTTCTGTCGTATCATTTCAATTCGGTAGATGAATCTATTTTTTATATCCTAAGCCAGTTATCATTTATTGAGATGCCTATACTCATTATAACTAAGTTATCAAATCATATTTGTTCTCCACATCTTCTGCTATTCTCACAGTTGGTAAATTACTTCTCATTCAGAAACAACGTATATACATGTAATTGCACCATAGTCAACCAACTTACATCAGGTTAGTTCAATTAAAAACAATTCAAACACTCTGGACTCGTCAAAATCTAATTTGGTAACAATTTGATGCGGAGATTAGAAAATGACTTTCAGCAGCTTAGATAACATGCCACCATAACCGAAGCCAAGAACCTTCTAACGCAATCAAAACAGTCCTCCAAAGCTATGAAAAAGATGGTCCATTTGAACACTTCCTCACCATTCCAAAATGGCAAATCAACATAATTACAAATAATGATAAGTCTCAAACTAACCAGTGAAGATACATTAGGGGTACCGGCAGGTGCAACCGGCTTTGGTGGAACCGGAGGAGCTTCAGGCGCATTTCCCGCAACTACAGCAGCCTCACACTCCTCATCAGTCAAGCCCATCTTTCTTAAGGGTTCTGAACCAGACTCATTGCTAGCCCTTACGGTCAACACCCTCCTCCGATTCAACCTAATAGAAGTCCGTGCACTCAACAAATTTGGCGATGGCTTCACTTTCACCTCAAACTTCACAGCTCCAACATTACAAGGCGAGTTCAACATTGCCGCGGAAGCCATTATTGCTCAGATAAGCAGCACTACAATATGATGGAAAGTACATACATTACAATTCAAAATCCCATAACATGAAGACCCAAAAAGATCACATTATACATATGGAAGTTTGAGCTTTACAAAGATGAGTTAGCTACAGATGCAATTTCTTAGAACTTCCAAATGCATCATTCTATTGCAGCAAATCCACAAAAGCAAAACCCGAAAAACAACATATTACAAGAATTGGAATTTGAGCATTCCAAAACATAATTGAGCATAAGATGTGATTTTCTCGAAAATTTGGCCAAACCCCAGAAATCTTCTAATGATTTTGCAGGTAAAACTAATAATAACAAGAACCTAGAAGAAGTTTCATTACAAGACTACAAATTTAAGCATTTGTAAGCACAATGGAGATGACTATATCATTTATTAAGTTACTTGGAGAAAATTCAAAAAGATAAAAACTTTCAAATTCATCTATCCACTGAAGCAAATCCAAACCCACCCACCCCCCCCCCCACCCCCCCACCCCCAAAAAAAAAAAGCATTACAAGAATTGATTTTGAGCATTCCAAACCATAATTGATCTTAAGATATGATATTTTAAAAAAAATCAAAAACATAGTAAATTCCAATATGCATCAATGAACTGCAGTAAAACCCAAAGAGCTTATATTACAAGAATTAAAATTTGAGGCATTGAATAGAAAAATTGAGCCAAAGATGTGATTTTTTTTTTTCAAGTAAATTTACAGAATAATCTTTTAAAAGAGGAGCAATTTTTTTACCTGAGAATGGAGGAAGAGAGGAAGAACCAGAGTTTCAAGAATCTTATCTGAAGATTAAGAAAGAAGGCCAATTGAGAGTGAATTCTGACAAGAAGATAGATTTCAGTTGGCATTATTCAAGTACATACTAATCTATTATAATTGTCCAGTCAAATGTTGTTTGCTTCTTGTTGGGGCCCTGTCCGGTTAGTTGTTACCAACACTGTGGCTAGCTACTTAATTACCCATTATTATTTGTAAAGTAATCTTGAATTTTGGAATTAGGAGTATGACTTAAAATTCTTCTCTGGAATTAGGAGTGTAATCTATTCTAATCGTCCAGTCAATTTTGGCTTTGTTAGGGCCCTTGGATTGTTTGGTAAGGTGTATAAATATACCCTTCGTATTCTTTAGCTTTGACAGATTTCAATGGTAATTTTATCTTTAACCATGCTTACCTCTGCATTAATAATCTTGATATTCTACTACTATGATTTGTTATGTATTAGTTTTCACGAATACATCCTACTAATGCATGCATTTTTCACCAAGTAAGTTAATCCTCAATTCTAGTATAATTATCACTTCATCCATTGATTAACCAATGATCTTTTTCCAAAATTATTTTAATCCTAAAAGCTGAAGCTTTTGAAATTTTATGTCCTGGAGAGCTGAAACTATTTCACAATAAAATCATTTCAAAGTCATTAAACAATTTAAGGATTTTAATAAAAGCATTTATCAATAAGTGGCCTTTTAAATAAGGTTGTGTAATTAAGACAAAATCATATATAGTATTAATTGTAAATGATTTTAGATATGCCAACAATCTTTGCTTTTAGGACTTCAATTAAATGCACGCACTCCATTAAAGTGGCTCAATTAGCGAGCGACTTCATTCAAAATAGTTACTTTAATCAATTCAAGGTTATAGACACAATGTGTTTTCGTGCTTGGGAAGTGGTACGAGGGGCTGTGGAAGTGGGATGTACCTGTTGGAATCAGTTCGAAAGTTATTTACACATTTAGCCAATACATTAGTTTTTTATTACGCTTTGAGTCCTTGGGAAGTTAGTTAAGCACATTGGCTAGCTCATCTTCCGTCATTCGCCCTCTCCTTCCGCTTTACAACCGGAATAAGGAACCTGAAACCACATATTAGATTACTCAAAAAAGGCTTCTACATACCTCTTCGGCTTTACAACCGGAATAAGGAACCTAGAACCACATATTAGATTAATGAAGAACGGCTTCCACATATTAAATTACTTCAAAGCGGCACAAAGCAGCTAATGCCAAGTCAGCTCCTATGCCGCTAGCTATATCCTGCTTGGTCCCCCTCCCCCGACACGGTGGAGGTTAGGTTCTGTAGCACGTCATGGAGTTAGCCAGGTAGCTTACTTGTATCTTTGTAATTCATTCTTAGAAGAACCTGAGCTTATTGCTTAAAATGTCAAATATTTACAAGTGAAAAAATGGAAAGTGAACCACAAAATGTACAAGAACAAGGAGAAAAATAAAATGCTAGAACCACCTATCCAGATGAAATTGTACAGTAAGGAAACCATTCAGCTTCCCCACGTCTGGAATTTTGGAGTAAGTATATTTTTATTTTTTTCGTCGAAGATGGTAAGTTTATTTTTATTTTTTTCGTCGAAGATGGTGTCTAAATTGTTCTGAACTAAGATGGTGCTGCTGATGCTTTGCAGATTGGGCACCAATTCTTGAGCTTTAACCATTGTTGTACACATTCCATATGATAACCATGCTTGCACTCTAACTTGCCAGTTTCATCTCCAACCACATACTCCTCCTGCAAAACAAATAGTTGATTATGTTCTTAGTTACAAAAAAAATGAGTTCATCCAGATATAGCATCCTAAAAGCTTAAGAAACAATGTCAATATCGGGTCCTTATTAGATCTTAGCAGACGTTCTCTGGCTCCTGCATATGTTTGTAGAGTTTCAAAATGAAGAAAACACATAACCTACCAAACCGGCAATTGCTTAATCTCAGAGATGATATGAAACACAAAGAATCATCTACTTCAGTAAATATAAAAGTAGATAAATGTACCTGACAAATACTGCATTTGATCTCATCTTCATTCTCATCACCTCCAAACGTCCCTAGTTCCGAATGCATGCCTTGATAAATGCTTCTTTGAAGGCACTTGGATAATGCCTCCTCTGGCAGAGCTGTGCTAACAGTGCCCATCCTCTCCTCTAGAGCTAGTAATTCCTGTTAATGAGCAATAAATCTTGACCTGGAAGCTATAGAATCACACAGTACCAGAAGGAGCTATCTTTCGTCAAACCAAGAGAAAACGCTTTCAGCTACAAAATGATTTCCCTAGATTGTTGTTATAAGAACGAATACTTTTTTACATACTCAGTACTCATAAAGTATTAAAAATGAAAAACACACCTCATAGGACATGCTATCTATATCCAGTCTCATGTCCCTATGCTGGTCATAGAAGTTAAGGCCGCTAAGCAACAAGTTCGTCTCCAATGAAAGCAGCTGCTGCAGACAGAAAACAGTAGTTCCATTGATAAATCCACAGCTAGGACATTGTCAGGCGGTCAGATGTACTCAAACATACCTCATATGTTAACTCTTCATCTTGTTCAATTCTCTCCAGTGCCAATAATACCTGTAAAGTGGAGCAGTAAAAAAAACAAATCTCTTTAAAAAAAATCATGTAAGTTACGGGAAGCAGAATAATCTAGATTCATCTGGGAAATACCTCAGCAATTCCATCCATGTTATATCGTTGTAAGGCTTCGCGGTTCATTAATCGGTTAATGCCTAGTTCTGCAGAAGTGAAGGGCATTAAACTGGGTAAATCATCAATATCATTACCAGGAAAACTATAAGCACTAGAATCACTTGAAGAGCCATCTGTGAACAATTGACTTGACGACTGCAGATTGAGATCTGGTGTTTCAGGCCGATGTAAAGTTTGCAATGAATCCTGTACAGGACCCCTAAACCTAGAATTCACATTCATTGACCTTCCGGTCTGAGCTGAAACAGAAGGATTATTCACACTATAATCAAAATTTCTGCCACTTCTTGACTCAGAGATGGAGATTCCATGAGTAGGACGAGTGACACGTCTTTCTCTTAGTGATGCCTCGGTGTTTTTCTTCCCTTTACCAGATGAACTGCTTTCACCTTCTGTGTATCTCCTTTTTACCATGTCCCTTCTATTAAATCTTGATTGTGACGTTGAACAATTATGTGGGAGGACATCCGATGTGGAATTGCATTTTAGATTTCTCAACCCAAACCCAGCCCCACTGCTACAGGGCTGTTTTTCAGAATCGATGGCTTTAGACTTGTGACTAACTATTTTACGAGGTCGACTGCTGGATGTTCCACTAGAGTAGCCTGCTTCTGTTGATCTAGCTTTGCTTGATCCACCATCCGAAGAACTAATTTCTGATTGATCATTTCCAACTTGAGAGGAAGACTTAATGTGAGATGCCTCGCGTGCCTTTCTTACATTATTCAGCACTGAAGATGTCCCTGATGAACTCCCAACCACATCCTTCCCATTTGAAGAATTAAAAGTAGGCCTAAATGATCTGGGTTTCTCTTTAGTTCCAACACAGCTGCTCTTCGAATGGTTGAGCCGGCCACTGCATCCAATTCGCGAGCATAGCTTAACATTTTCGTCCCTGTTATCAGCAGTATCCCTTAAACCTCTTCTAGGCACGACAAGCCCATTTTTAGCTCTTTTGCCAGAATATACATCCATTAGTTACACTAACCACCAAATTCTGTCAAACCATATACTAATATTTAGTATCAACCAGGTATGTTTAAAGAAGTTAAATGATAGAAAATGAATTATTTCTTTTAACAGGTCAAGTCAGAACTTAAAGCTGTTTTTCAAAGCATACTACAACAATCTCTGAAGTTTCAAGTACAACGAAGTTTAAAACTTCTGACCTGTGGAGAAACTCATATTCATTTTACATGTGGTACGAATAACTGACTTGGAGATTTCCACAGTTCATTGACAGCTAAAACTACTTGTACCTCATCTAATCTGTTAAAACGACCCACAAGAGTAATCTATGAAAGTTCATTAATTTCCCCTTGGAAGAAAAATAGTGCTGATTTCTGATAGTAAGAAAACCATCACTATACCTTTTGCATAACAACCCCCCCCCCCCCCCCCCCCAAAGAAGAAAAAGGGCAGTCGGTGCACTAAGCTCCCGCTATGCGCGGGGTCCGGGGAAGGACCGGACCACAATGGTCTATCGTACGCAGCCTTACCCTGCATTTCTGCAAGAGGCTGTTTCCATTGCTTGAACCGGTGACCTCCTGGTCACATGGCACCAACTTTACCCATGACCTCATGGTCATCCTTCAGAATTTCATTGACTTGTATTGTTCAAAAAAAGAATTTCATAGATGTTTAGAAGACAACGATATGCTAAATATAAAAGAATTGAAGAAAGTTTTCCCACAATTAACAGCATAAACAAGGCAATAACTTTTGAACAAAAAAACATGGAATCCCAATAAAAAAACCTGATCATCACACCATACAATCTCTCAAGAACTAAAGCAAATGAAAAGTACCATCAAAGTCAATCAGAAAACTCAAAGAACATCAAAACAAACCACAAGGATAAACACCCATATCAGGAAAAAGATTAAATTAGAGTTGACTAAGATCATCAAAGTCCCATTATTTGTATCACTATCTCTCAAAGCCATACCAAGAAATAACAAGAAAAGTTCAATCAAGAACTTACAAAATGATCAGTCAAACCAAAAACAACTTTCTTACTTCTGCCATCTTCAACCCCATAACAATAAACATGAATCAAATAGTTGACTTAATAATCAGTCAAACCCAAAAAAATTAAATCATCTTATTTGCTCCTCGACCTTTAAACCCATATCAAGAAATTTCTAATACATAATTAACAATCATGATCAGTTAAAACAATTAATTAACATATTCTTGATTGTTCCATTACCGTGTTCTTGTTGTTCTCCTTTAGCCAAAAAAAAGGAAAAGTGAAGTTCAAATAATAAAATGGTGGAAAGAAAAAGACCTTTTATTAGTTAGAGAGACGCGTAAAGTAACGAGAGATGTAAGCCGTTAGATCAGCCCATTGGTTGCGGAAAGTCAAATATCGACGGCTGTTGGCTCAACGATACCATCAATACGTCATGTTCCAGTATAATAAAATACTTTTATAGGGCTTGTTGGTTACTATAGGATAAACTATGAAGGGATAATAATTCGGCGTTTGTTATTCTAGTACAAGTAACTTTAAGATTATATATTATACAGACTATTAGAATTGCAGTACTGTATTTATATTACATCAATGAAGAAATTAATAACTTTGAGATGAAATAATGAATTGATTTAGTGTTCCTTTTTTCATAGGTTTTTTTCCTTAAAAAAATTATGAAATCAAGGTTAAAATTGGAAAAAAAAATATTTACAATTTTATACGATATAAAATAGTACATAGATTTGTGCATAATTTAATGCAAGTATTATTTAATACCGCTAACTAAACACTACATGAATTATGCAACAACTTTTTTAAGCGGTCAATCAGATATTTTATTATTTTATGCAAAATTAATTATTTTAATATCTTCAGTACATTTAGTAAAACCTTAAGGGCACGTTTGGTTATCAGTACATTTCAATTTCGGTATTGAATACTGATATTATTTAATACAACAATCATTACATTATTCGATCTGGGATAATAAGAATAGCTATACATTAATACATGAAAAAAGTATTCAAATGATAAAATTACTCTTCTTCCATAACCTTTTCTTTTTTTTTAATAAATCGGGCATTTTCCAAGGTTATAATTGAAAGCAAAACTTTACCCAATTTAAAATCAAATACATATCTTAAATTATATATCATATTTTTAATACTATAAACCAAATATTCACCAAGAAATGTACGCAAGAATTATTAATTCATATATTACATTTCTTATATTTGTAATCTCGGCATTATCTGCCAGTCAAACGACCCCTTGAGACTATAAGCTAGAATTCAACTTCTGAAATTAGTGTAACACAATATATAATAAAAGCTCCCACAGTGGGGCTCATCATTATCTCTATTTAGGCTTAATCTCATGACTTGTATCATAAAATACTTGTAGATGAGTGGTGTGAGTACTAATTAGATTAAATGAACGATATAACATAAATCATAATTAAGCTATGTACAACTGTACTTTAAAAACACATGCTCAATTATGAGATTACACCTATGAATAGCAGTGCTTGAAAATACAAATGCTTGAAAGGTTAAATTCCCAGCTCAAGAACTTAAAAAAAATCCCAGTGTAAGAAGTTTTACTACCCATAAGATGTATTGTAGGCTATGCGTCCACCAAACAGTATATGAGGAACTTGGTTATCTATCAATTTCCTGAGACAGTGCAGTAAGTAAATAGACAAGATATTACCGTGAAAAACTCCTTGATCAAGGAATTAAAAACTGCGACCTACCTCGTAGGATTTCCAACTCCACTATATCAAGCAACTTCATATTACAACTCTTGCAACCTAGGAATTAACACACTTAATCCCTCAACCCTTACAATACCACTATTGCAACACTTGACTAACTCTTAGTCAAAGACACTCTAAACTTCCTACAAACAACCTTTGAGAATTCAAAAATACCTACAAACAACTTCTTACAAGAGAAGAGTAGGCTTACAATTGAAGATCAAACAAACAAAGACTCACAACAATCTAAAGAACATAGACATAATCTGGTGTCTGGATCAGGTCCTCCAGCTTGTAAGTGGCCTTGTTCTTGAGAGCACTTGAGAACTTGTGGCGGCAAGGTTTGCACAAGATAGTTTAGGTTTTCAAGCGATACCCAATATGTTGGAACATGTTATATATCTATTGGAGAGCATGTGGGTGAGATAGAGACCACTTATCCCATGTTTGACTTAAAGCATGGGCTGCAACACTGCTCTACAGTTGTGCAGTGGACAGTGCAGCTTTACAGCTGTTGCTACTGACTGTACGACGCACAGAAAGAGCAGATCGGAAACCAGGGCTCTCTCCCTGTTTCTGCAGCAGTTTGACGATCATCAAAACGTAAAATGTACCTAGTGTTATCACCATACTTTATTAAACAAAAGACAACTAAAAGAAATAAATGAAACGGACAAACAAGAAGGAAAAATGATTAGCCAAAGTTAACTTTCCGGTTATTTGTGTTTTTAAATGATTCATACATATTTAAGGCTCAATTACTTTAATGGAATAAAAAATAAAAATAGTGTGACTCATGTTACAATGGATATAGGTCGATTACTTGTGTGATCAAAAATAATATTGTTGTTTTGCTATTATAGATTTATAGTAGGTAAAGTTTAATTATTTCAATATGACAAAATTATTTTACATCTTTATTATAATATAGAGTAAAGTTTAGCGACCGTGCGTGAAATTAACCTTCTACTCCGTCCGTTCACTTTTACTTGTCCACTATTCTAAAAATTGATTTTCTCTTTTACTTGTCCACTTTCGCATATCGAGAGAAAAATAATTTATTTTTTTCTGTTTTACCCTTGGCATTAATTGCCAGTTTCAAATCATTTTCCAAAAATATTAAGAATATGCACCAATTAATATGGTACCATGATAAATTATGCACTATATTTATTATTTCTTAAGGGGCGTGCAAAGTCTATAGTGAACGGATGGAGTAATTATTTACGTTAATGATTTATGAAGCTAGAGAACCAAGGAGAGCATTATACCTTGTTTTCCACAATTTTAGGCTGTCCATAATTTAAGCACGAAATATTACCACCAAACTTCAAAAAATGCCTATCTTTTTTTCCTTTTCAAATCAACATTTTCTCCTTCCTTTCTTTCATATCCTTCCTTGTTTTAAGCTGGTTTGCTCCCAAATACCCGAGTTTGTTTTCCCCCAACAATAAAAAAAACAATCCTTAATGATGAAGGCTTTTCATAATCTCCTTTCATTAAAAAAGGTGTGTTTTCCTCTATCTTAATTAAAGCTTCTCCTTGCTTTTGGAACTTATGCATTTTGTTTCATGAAAATTATGATATTGCTTTTGGAACTAATGCATTTAGTTTCATGAAATTTATGATATTGCTTTTGGAACTAATGCATTTTGTTTCATGAAATTTGTGATATTTCTTTCGAATTGATAACCGATTTGAAGCATCTTATACATTGTTTAATTCGTAATACTACTACTTTCTCTTCAAGTATCCCAAAAGATCAATAATAGTTACTTTTTGTGTCTTATTTTTTTCTTTTTCCTTTTTTGGATGGGGTGGATAGGGATGGCTGATTAGTAGATGAATAAATAGAAAATGGTTTAGGATAGGGAAAAAGAATATTAAAAAAAAAAAAAAGGGAATTGAGAAGGTCAAACGGATAAGTCTTTTGGTAAGATAAAAGTGCATGAGAAAAATTGCACTTTTTTAATTCGTAGGACTGTGGCTGAGAATATACGAAATCTTTTCGTCAATCAAAATTGAATATAGTAATATTTATTTCTAAAGTGTATTTCAAGCTTTTTGAAATAAATATACTTGTATTTGTAATGTGCACAAGCAAATAGATAATTACTTTGCATGTCCACCTTCGTAGATTTGGTTAGAACTAAAGAACGTAAAAAGAGACCATTATGAACAGGGGCCAAATTAAAAAATAAAAAAGAATTTTGATACATCATTGATGATTTGCCTCTTAGCTTGTGACTGTAGTTTAAAATTACTCACATTTGAGCTCTATTAACAGCAGAAACAGGTTTTCCTAATAAAAGTCAGAGATGCTTAATTTTGAGATATTAGAGGACCAAATTTCACCATTTTCCATTCTTTTAATTTTACTTTCTCACGGCTGTCTACATAGTAAGCTCAAATTTACGATTTAGGCAGCTATATATGCAAATCCTTACCCAAGGAAAGCTCTTACTGTCTAGTATATCATTGAGGGTTTATTGAGATCAAAAAGTAACATAAGGAATTTGATAAGTTCAAAATGCACTCGTCATAATAAGTTGAGATGTGCCACTTTGGGTGGCAACACACGCTTAAGCTATTTCAAAGAATGTGTCAGACACATCTTATAGACACAGTTTAGCTCGAGATCAAGTGATCGATAGGTACAAGCTTTAGTTTATGTGTCCAAATGAAAATCTTGACAAGTTTAAGGATCATATTCAGCCTATTTATCATCTAGGTCACTTGGACGTTTAAATATTTTATATTTCGCTATTGAATAAAACCTAAACTCTTTTGTACTCATCTGTGATATGTTTTGCAGATATAAAATCTAGCCAAAGACAAAAGAATGGCAACAAGGGCAAGGGACACAGCTCCTTCTCCTGCAGGGAAGGAGAAGAGAGGAACATCACCAATACAACACCAGAGAAGCACAACAAACACATCAAAAACAACATCCCCTATCCGAAAACAAGTTGATCCAACATTAACAACAGCTAGTACCTTAAACAAGAACACTCCCAGCTATCTCAAACCAACAATTGCTCAAGCCAAGAAGTCTGCATCCTCAAGTGACTTGCACAACACTCACAGTACCAAAACATCTAATCTATCTCGAAGAAGATCATTCGATAATAAGCCTCCCTTACCTTCTTCCTCTCCAAAAACTCGAATTTCCCCTAGTCCTAGGGAGAGAATTCCTCGTTCATCCTCGTCTTTATCAACCAAGACTTCTACTTCCCATAGACCCCTTTTGGATAAATCCTCAAAAACTACTACCAGTAAGGATGCCATTGGGAAACAACGCGGTGCTGGCCTAAATTCTAGGCCAGTGACCAAAAAAAAGACAACCACAACTACGACCAGGAAGCATGATAGTGCTAGTGGTTCAACTACAAAAGCATCGGTAACAACAAATTCTCCAGATGTAGCTCAGAATGTCATTTCTGAGGGTGAACAGTCAGAGCCAGAGGATCATCAAGAACTAACAATTCATGACACGGAAAAGGAAACGATCATAAGTGACAATGAAATGATTGCTGATTCTGATGCAGGGGAGAATGATATTGATTCAGCCACAGAGGATCACATTGAAGAGATTATTGATGAAAATGTAAACAATGCTGAATTAGAGGACATCAAAGCTGCAGCTGAACTAGTGGAAAATCAAGAAACCAAAATTGAAGAACCAGAAGAAATCAGCAATGAGCCTAATGAACCTGATTCATCAGAGAAGGAAAAAGAAGAAATAGTCACAAATGCATCCGAGGAGATTCAAGAATCGAAAGAGGAGGACGAAAAAACAAACCAAGAAAAAGAAACTCCCATGGCAGAAGAAACCGAAAGTCTCAATCCCAAGCAAATTGGGGTCGCGGTAGAAGAAAGTACAGAAGCAGAGCCAGCGAAAAATATGAATGTGGCATCATCAAAATTTCAACATCAAGTGGTGCAAGGCAAGAATAACGAATCAGTGGTTTCAAATAATGTGATTGAAGAGACTGCAAGCAAACTTAGGGAGCAAAGGAAGAACAAAGTGAGAGCATTGGCTGGTGCTTTTGAAACTGTCATCTCCCTGCAAGAGCACAAATGAGTGCTCATCTATTGTCAAGTATGTGAACCATCCCTTGTTGTATGCTTATAGCTTTCTAAAAGTAGAACTGTACTATTTTAAAGTTTGTAAGTGGAATTTGTAATTATTTTTCATACATTATGTGAAACAGTGGGCATTAATTTTTTTATGCTACTTTTCTAAGTTTAACCCCATTTATATACACAATTATGACAAACTAGAGGAGTAAGAGACAAATTTGTAACATGCCCATAATAAGTGGAATTAATAACTTGAAAAATAAGATATATAGTATGTTATAATAAGTTAAATTACACTGTCAGTTCATAATAGTTAAAAACAATTTACAATACCTCTTCGCTTTTTGAAGAAAAATTCTAATCTTGGTAATACATTGAATTTCAGGATGTAAACTAGAAACAACAGATGAACAATGAACAAAACATTGAATTGGAAGTTCTCGCAATTACATAATTCTCCTAATGGTTAAGGAATAACCAAAAATGTTATCACAAGTGATCTTTTGCAAATATATACTGATTTAGAAATACAAAACCGTGCATAAAATAAAGAAAAAATAAAAAGAAGGGCATGAAAATAAAGAAAAAAGAAATAAAAGGTAGATAGTGTGAACAGGTTGACTTTTCTAATGCTTTGTAGTATTATTCATTTTCATACTATATACTTCGATGGTTGTTCTGATATCATATATAATTTTCTGATTGTTTCATTTAAAAAGCTTAGTTAACAGTAATGCGATGAAGACCTGTTTTTCCATTAATTTTGGTCCAGTCGACGGTAACATATTTATTTATTTAAATTCTCTCAACAACTCCAAAGTTCCCATATACCGTGAATATTTCTGTCACAAATCCAACACCAACATTATGTATAGTTGAACAGATAATCGAACCATTCAAAGTCGATAGTATCGCAATCTACCACGCGATAAGTGACACACAAAGAACTCAGCAGCCCAAAAGAAATGATAGCCTACTCTACAATGGAAAAAGAAAAGCTCATGCAAATTCCCTTTCTCGAGGTATTCTATCTACAAATTTCAATAGGTTCTCTACAGGCAGAAGAATTTTGAATGGCTAGTTGTGATGAAGTTGGAGCAAGCTTATATAACTGTTCAGATGTAAAAACTCCGACAGCTCTTACATTGGAGCTGTAAAACATTCCGCGCACATTTTCGTATTTTGCAACAATAACCATTTTGTACCTCTTCTCTAGCATTAGATCAATAACGCGACCAATGGATGTTGAGGTTGTCACAGAAGGAGGTGGACTTCTCATCATGGCTGAAAGTGGCGCATCCAGCTGCAACAATAGGCATCAAAAAACATTAGAAGAACTCCACAACTCAGGCTTGTCGGTGTTCTAGTTCTAATTCAGTCTCTGAGCAATAGACAACCAATTTAACTACTCAATAAGACAGTGAAAGCAGGAATTTAGAATATTCGCTTCTGTTTTTATTCAACTCATCTTCTATATTCCACAATGAACTCAAGCAGTTTTCTGAGACAACAAGTACAAATCAATTATATGTGAACAGTAAACAGAATGAAGGATGAGAAATAGTCGGTGTAGCCTGAAGTTAGCGAAGGCGTGGAGCTGAGAAAATGCCAACCACTTAGCAGTGTCTTGCTCAAGGATTGCTCTCTTTCTATTTAACTCCTAGTACTCTGATGGTCATTGGCAAGAGGTGGATCCCCGATTTGAGGTTCTAGATTCTAGGACAACGATCTCAAGTGTTAGTAATTGGGTCCTGAATTTAAGTTGCACAAATTTAGTTGCTCTCTTAACACATGGAGTTTGTGCCAAATGTACCGGGTTCTGCCGAAAGTACATGTTATACCTACCTCCGCCCCTGTCATTGACAGCTTTCCTTCCTCGCGATTCACCAAAACATACTAGAACTCTATTATCCTGACAATGGTCAGGCTATAGCACCATCAAGGATGCTTACGGACATGACTATGAACAGGATTTCAAGCAACTTGACAGAGCAAATCATCAACCATATCTTTCACCCTTTTTCTCTTTCAGTTGTACTTACGCCATTTTCGAGCCCCGATACTCTGAATGATCAGCACTCAACTTTGTGTTCCTTTCAGTTTTTCATCATTAAGCCCTAAGTATCCCTTCATGTAATCATAGGCATCATACATTCTCCTTCTACAGTTTTACTTTATCTAGATCAGTATGTAGTTTCTAGTGATCCTGGAGCTAAACGCAAAAAGACTCCAAGTTCTTAGTTAATATGTCATCCTTTATTGATAAATAGATATGTCTAGAATTCAGAATAGCCTTATTCCAAAAATAAAACAAGTTAGGAAGCTGTTTCTTGGGCTCTATAGCTTAAAAACTTCAGCCAGTTAAGTTGTTTACTACTTTCCCAAAACATATGGTCATGATGCTCTTGTAAAACTATAGCTCAGTCTCAAACAAGTTGGGAGTCGGCTATATGAACCCTCACTGACCGTGTTTCCCCATTTAAGCTCAATTCATGTCATCATCATAACCCCCCCCCCCCCCCCCCAAAAAAAAGTAAGTTAAATATATAAATAAAATAATAATAATAAAAGTTCTCTATATTTTTATTAGGCATATAAATCACGATAAGGTCAAACACTCCAAGAAAAGCAATAGGTTCAAATCAACGAACTCAAAAGACTAAAACCTATTCCCAACTAGTACATATCACCTATATGGATCTTTTTCTTCCATCTTTAGCAAAGTCTGCTTTGATTCCAAGAAATTGCAGGTCTTTAGACAATTTCCATGCATGTGATGTTAGGTCTACCTCATCCCCTTTAGCACCTTCACTCACGCTAGTTTCACACCTATGGACGGGTGCATCTGTGGGTCGACGCAAGAGAAGACAAAACCATCTTAAGCATTCTTCTCTCGTTTTATCCTCAATGCGTGCTACTTCCCATTCTAGCAAATGTGGCTATTTTTAATCTTATCTGGTCTTGTATGAATGCACATCCATCTTAGCATTTGCATCTGTGCAACACTTATCTTGTCGATATGTTGGACTTTAGCGGCTCAACATTCACTACCATATAAAATTGTCGGTCTTATAACTGTCTTCTAGAACTTACCTTTCACTTTGGTAGGTATCCTTCTATTGTGTAACACAAGGGTAACACTTCTCCTTTCATGATGCTCTTCGTACCCTAAAAATTGCACATACTTGGCTTGTTCAGGTTGGAGTTAGTAGGTAATAACAGGAATTCATTTCAAAGGCCTTGCTCAGTGTATACATCTGATCCTACTTCCATGTAACATAATATAGTTCCACTAATGCCCTAACTACCACCAGACAAGAAGTTACTCCTTTCCATTCTATTCCACAATCTACAAGATCTTTTTCACAAATTTATTCATGGCACTACCTTAGTTGCCATTTTTCTTCAGATTCAAATCTCATCTGACAGACTTTTTTGTTTCCTTCTAAAATCCCCCTTCAATCCTAGAACTATGGACTCACACACTAATGATGCTTCTGCATATCTTCTTCGCATGATTGAACTAGCAGCACTCTTTCAGACCTGTACATTGAGAAGTAGGTATCTATTCTTACATGTCACAATCTTAAGCAGCTTTCATCGTCTGATACCCACTATTGAACTCTCTCATATACTAGTCTTCTGGAGTTTGATGCCATGCAGAAGCAGATAACTCCAACCCTATGAGAGGTAGGTTAATAATTGCTTAAATGAAGACCAATACTTCCCACCTTGTCGCTTTTATTTTTTCAAACTGTTGGATAAGATCAACCAGTCATTTTCAAGGAGGTTGACTTCTTCCATCAGGAATGACCATTATTTCCTTTCCATTGAAGTTGGAGAAAATGGAAGGATGAAAAATGCAGAATTAATAAGAGATGCTTCTGTTTTCCTGCTTAGTTCCATGGGTTAGAAAAATGATAATTGTTCCTTGGATTGTGTTCTATCAGTATCCAGAGAAAGGCTCTCGTCCATCTGCGAAGCCTAAGTCTCTATGATATGGATGCCATTGACTGGATGAAGACGTTTAGGAAGGGATCGCTTAAGCAGTAACTGAATCCCTAGCACTATCTTGAAAAAATGTCCAACGACGTGCTGATTGAGACATAGTAGGGGCATTGAATTAAAAGAGCCTTTTTTGAGGCTTTTATTTAAGAGTCAAAACTCAAGTTTTTAAAAATTGGATAGGAGGGACTCTTTATTGATTAGTATATTTTAAAAATCCAAAGTTTTCGTATTTACATCCCCCCCCCCCCCCCCTTCCTTCTGACAGCTAATGAGCTAATTCAATCGATCATCATTAGAAACTCTATATTCTCAAGGATATATGCTCTTATTATCACACATGAACAGTGGTAGTGATTAGATTGCCATATCAGGGATAACATTCACACGCTGCTAATAGACGATGTAACCGAATGCGAAAGATATTACAAAAGTGGAGTTGTAGCTGTAGGAGAGAGTATAATGTTTCAGAAGCACACCAAGACAAACTAGAGAATAATGCCATGCATAGAACAAAGATAGCGAAATAGATCAGAGAGGTCATAGATAAAGTACCTCATTGCAGTCTTCACAATGCAGTATTCCAACACAACTTCCCCAATCATCTATGACTGGAACAGTCGAATCCTTAAAGAAACGCATGACCACTTCCTTTAGTTTCAGGGTAGCTTGCAGTGGCCTTGCTTCAGAAAATGGAACCATGATATGCTCAATAGTATCACGTACTGACACCTGCACCAGGAAAAAGAAGAAATCACCCTAACAATGTTGTATATACATATAAGCTAAATAATACCAAACAACACTACCAACAGACTGAACATTGCCAACTTCTATTATCTTTATAGCAATTTATGGCACAAACTCAGCTTCTTCTGCATTTACCTATTTCTCCATACAAGCTCAGTCTCAGAGCAGAAAAGCAAATATTACAGATATCACAGTGATGAGAATTTGAAGCAGAAAAAGTAATGAAAGCTCATCTCTACCATAATTACAAATATAGTGCTTGCCTGGCAAACAAAGGAATTAGTTGACATCAATTGTTCTGAGAATGCAAAATGAGATTGCATACCTGTGGCAGTATGCAAGGACTAAATATAGAAACACTGAAACCAAGTAATGCTTCAATTCGCAGAGCAACCTGCAATAGTATTAAACTGTATTATAGGTAGGTGGTCTGAAAGATATGAAACAGATATCAATAGGAAGTCCAAGAAGCAACACAAGTACCATGTGAAACATCAAACAGAAGGAAAATCCCAAACTAAAGGGAAAAAAAGGAACAAAAAAAGAACTCTTCGATGTATAAGCTTCTGCTTGCCTGATTTGCTTGAAATCTATACACTGTTCCACTAGTTTTATGTGAATAAATCTTATGGATTCTAAGTTACTGCATAAGATTCAAAGATTGGAAAAAAACTCATCTCTGATTCGATTCATACATCTCTATACCTAGGAATGACACGAGAATTAATCGCTCAAAAAAATATGACGAAGACAATCCTAAACTACCTGAAAGCAGTAGAAACTAGAGCTTGATGAGGAGAAAGTATTGTGTATCTAACACTTCGAGATATCTCAGCTCCTCTTATGAGATTGAGAAGAACTTGGAAGTCTTAGACTCTTAGTTCTCCTAATCAATGTATCGTAGTTGTTTCTGATCATGCCTCAATTCTACGTGAACCTCCATATGTTAGATTTCTCTTCCCCGTGAAGATGTGGGTCCAAGGTAGAGGGATGGCGAACTTGTTGCACAGTGATGAACATACAGGTTGGTGGGAAGCCCAGTTTCATAGTGGCCCCCGACATAGATTTGTTAGAGGATCTAGATTCCAGAGAATGGACTCATTTTTTGGGATATATTGATGGCAAAAATCTCCAACATTAAACCAAAGATCAAAGAGTCAGACTCACTGGAATAGAACATGCTCTCTCTGATGAGGAATACTGCAAGGAAGGACAAGAAGGAATCAGGCGTATGTGTTCCTGAATCTTCCCTAGAATTGGAAATTCAAAGAGATATGATAGCATCAAACAGCTTCAGATCAATGACAGTTTGCTTAAAGTCTGATTGCAAGATTGGGAAAAGCATTGCTTGGTTCTATCAGCTTCAAAGAACAAACAATGACCAAAGGATGGATATTTCTTGCTTACCCTAAATAGGAAGTGGTGACAGCCAAAAGGATTCCAAGGAAATAAAGTTCCAGCTCCGGACAGATTTACTGTGATTTTTTTATTTTAAGTTTCTTTTTTCTGTGTGAGAGGTGTGAAGGATGACATGTAGAATACCATCTACCACTTTCTAGATATGACACTGCTTGGATAAATCTCGGTGCAATTTTTAGTGCCCTTATTTTGGAAAGGTTGGCACTACATGTGCCCCATGAAGTTGAAAAACTCTAAGCTTAAGCACAAACTGAATCTAGTATATCATAAAGGAGCCAAGTAATTGAGCTATTTATTTATTTTTATTTTTTAAAAAAAAGGAGCCAAGTAATTGTATTATTTGGAACTCAAGTAAAAGAAAGTATCAGAGACTAAGGCTTACCATTCCACCTCGACTAGCCCATGGTATTTGCTTCCATTTCTCAATATGGCCTTTCATGTACTGTAGGGCCAAATCCAACTGAAAAAGGACAATTGAGCAACGATTAGCATAGGTACTCGTCGGAAAAAACATTAGCAAAGGTTTTCATGTCCATAAATTATATACAACATGGTCGATCCAAGACTTGAGAAGTGCTCTTCTGAAACATATTTAAACTTCAAAGATAAGATATAATAAGTAGAATAGCTGAATGATCTCAAAAAAACAAGTAAATTATATTGACGCAAGGTTGTTGCGAGTCAATTGGGTTTAAATACAGTGTTGCAGACCTAAAATAATTATATACAAGCGTCCCTCTTCACCAGTTCAGATTTTAGATAAGGCGCTTCATACAATGCAACTTGATACCGTTATAAACATAGGTCCTAAGTTCCAGTCACACTGCCACCCATCAATAAAAATATTTTCACGTGCTCGATTTAAAGGAAAAAAATAGGTCACAAGAGGCGTGTTGCAGACCTAAGGAAAATATATAAAGCTGATCATTCTTTGTTTAACTGTTTAGACGAGACAGTTCACATAATTCAACAAAAAAACAAAAGGCTTAAAAAGAAGAAGCATAGTATTTTAACATCAGTTTTGAGCAACCAACCAGAGTTCCATTCAACGAAAAACAGAATGCACAAGGGAGGAAGAACAACGATAAATTCAAACTGAAACAATTAAATGAGCTTCTGCGAACACTTCATAATTCATATAGCGACTGCTTGTGGTTACCACTCATTATTTTCGTAATAAAAGATGGATTGTTGAATGACAAAAAGGGTTTAAACATGAAAAGAAATAACCAGATAGTAGTATCCACTATCAGCTCAGGTGAAGTAGAAAATGCCTAGACGATGATCAAATAAATGCTAAAACTCATTTAGCCCAGAAAGAAAAAGGAGAAATAAATTACTGTTTTTTAGTTTCTTTCTCAAACTATCTTGGAAGTTGCAATAACAAAGGTATTACCACTATCATAACAAGAACTTAGTTTAACCCAAGAAACCCAAAGGCCAAAGGGATGAAAAAAGCTTGAATCACTCAGGTAGTCCTAGTACTAGATACTAGATAGACCGGCCAGTCACCAGTGACATAAGATCCTTATCTGCTTGTACACGGACAAAGTCTCGCTTCTGTCCAAGAAGCGACCGCTTCTTTGAAGTCGCTTTGCCTCACACCCTAGAAGCGTTACTTGGTCGCCTCACCTCCCCTCACTTTATCGCTTTGAGCAGTGAAGTAATCGCTTTTCACAACACTGGATGATGGTCTTCCTTTGATGTCTCCAAGCTAACCATAATAGAATAGATAGGTGAAGCAGTCAATAGCAGTTTGTCCCAGTGTTGTCAAAAGCTCATTTAAGGTGCGCTTAAGCCTTGAAACTCAGGAAAGGTCTGGAAGGTGCTTAGCCTTGCTTAAGATGTGCTTCAGTGTAGGCAAGGCATTAAGGCGGGCGCCTCATTCCCATGAGTTATATCTTGAATCGAGGAGTAGTAAACAATAAATATAATCGGCAAAGAGATGTATTTTTTTTAAAAGGACTTTTTTTTGGCGCTTTCCGCACCGGGGTAAATAGAGATGTATAATCGTAAAGTAAAATATTATAAATGAATATGTTACTTTTTTCTTTCATTACATATATACTTTTATTTAACTAAGCAGTTTAGCTGTGTTTTGCGCTAAAAGTCCCAATAAAACTGGAGTGCTTTTTAAAGCTTTTCGCCTTTGACAACACAGACTTGTTCTCGATCCAGCTTCACACTTAGCAGCTCTATCAAATCTCCAATCCAATCTTGAAAGATGAAGTGGGTTTGGGAACCAGAAGAACAAGAACATCTTTTTTACCACCTTAGGTGTAGAAGCACCTCTTTTTATGCTAAGCTTATAAGGAACTCGAAGGAGTGGTGAGACCAACATCACTCCCATAGAGCGCTAGGTCAATCCTGCCACCTCAGCCTCCTATTTCCCCAAACATGTCAACAAGCAATCAGGTTAGATGCTCTGCCTTACTCTCATTTTGCCCCTCCTAAGTAGGAACACATCCTGTTTCCAAAAATGAGTTGATGAGTTGAATCCAGTGGAAGGTACTTTTCATGAGCTTGTTATGGTTCGAATTTCTCATACGAACTCAATTCTCTGTTAGGAAGTCTATCACTATTTTTCTATAACTGAGATCTTGACCGTTGAACCTTAAAGAAATCAGTATTAAATAATAAAAAAATCATTATAATTGTAATAGCCCACAGGTCGCTGGCGGTTGAACTCGAAAAGGGGAGTTAGATGTGAAACTTGCCTTAGGCAAATCACATTGAGTTGTAGATGAGTCGATTCCCCTGAAAGGTACTTTTCATGAACTTGTTATGATCCCAATTACTCATAGGAAGTCAGCTCTCCGTTAGGAAGTTGATCAATATTTCCCGAGGGAATTTCCGTGGAGCGGTGAAATGCGCAAAGATAGACAAGAACACCAACTGCGAAAGCACTCTGTTGGGCCGACACTGACACCGAGAGACAAAAGCTAGGGGAGCAAAATAGTCTAGGGATTGGCGACTTACCCCTCAGTAACTTTGGCACAGGACGTTCCCAAAATGGGCACTATAGTAGACCATAAAATTTGCGTTGTGATGGGAACCCCGAGAAGAGTTAGAATGGCAGCTCCTACCCCTTGGGCGATACCAAATAAATGACTACTTGAATCGGCATTTTGAGCATAAAGATTCCATTGATCTGTAATAAGTGGGCCTAACCCCTGGGGATGCGGTAATACATCTAAGAAATTATTCCACCGAACGTAATCCCCTCTAGGTGCATGAATAGCAACATGGACTAAATTCTCTGTCCAAGCCAAGGAACTTACGCCAGAATTCGACATTAAATTGGGGTTTATCGGGAAAAATGCTACGAGCTTCCAGAATAGTATGGGATCTTCGCAAAGTTTCTGTAACTGAGATCTTAGCAATTGAACCTTAAAGAAATCGTATTAAATAATAAATAATTACAATCCACGGATTGCTGGTGGTTGAACTCGACAGGGGTTCAATGTGAAACTTGCCTTTGGCAAATCACATCAAAATGGAAAGGGAAAGTTAGGAGTCATATAAGAGCGAATTTTAGGATTCAACTGTTGAGGCGCTTTTTGGATTAAAACCCAAGCGAACAAAATCGTGGAGCCCCAAAGCCTTGAGGTGGCCTAGAGGGTAGGGCCAAAGTGAACAATATACTGGTAGTTGGGCCTGAGCCGTGACATGTGGTATCAAAGCCGATACCTTCCCTAGTAGGATGATGGGGCAAAACTCAGCAAAATGTTGACTCCCTAAGGGGGTTGAGCGTAACAACCCACGGACCACTGGCAGTTGAACTCGAAAGGAGGTTCCTTGTGAAACTTGATTAGGCAAATCACACATCAAGGGAAATTTTTTGATCATATAAACGTGAGTTTAGGATTTAAATGTCAAAGCTCCTTTTGGGTAAAGCCCAAGAGACAAAATCATGAGGCCCAAAAGCCTTGAGGTGGCCCAAAGAGGTTGGCCAAGGCAGAAAATACCAATTGAGCTTGGGCCGTGACAATAATATCAATGAAAAAGTTTTCATATAATTTGTCTTCAACTTGTTGTAACCATCTCCACTGGAAGGGATTATCCTCCTTTCACCTCTACAGATTGATTTCTCCAACTTATTTTGCCTAGGTTTTAAATTATAAAGTAATTTTGTCCACAGCACTAAGTGTAACCTCTTCTTTACATAAATCAAGAACAATGTCTATGAAACAGTGGTAAGATGATTTCCAGGGAAAGTGGAACATATATAGCAGTCCAGACTTACTTGAGCTGGTGCCTAAGAACTTCAAGATCAAGTATGCAGAAAGTACCTGCCCATTGTTTAATGCTGCCTCCATCAGGAGATGATCAGCCTCTTCATTAACTTTAGAGGTGATTGTTCCAGATGAATCCATCCACATGCGTCCATGCAGTTTTTTAACCATTTCATACTCTCCTCTAACAGCAAAAGCGCGCATCAGAGCAAGGAAGAGATGAGGCTTTGGCCGTAAGCGAGAATCTTCTCCAGCTTTCTTTACTAGTTCCCCATACACAGTCAGAGCGCCTATCATATTGTGCACAAATATTCAATATGCAAAGTGACAGTGGAGGTAGCAGAAAAACCATCAACAAAATAATAGCGTTTTCTTGAGAATAATCAACACAGTCATAACTTACACACTCTTTTCTTTAATTAGTTAAACTTTACACATTATAACGACGAAAACAAAAGTTTGAGTGCGAGAGAAATTATTGCTCAAGTTGCACTCTAAATCTACTTTCTTTCTTTCCTTTAAACGATTAAAATCTGTTTTCTTTCTTTTATTGAAGTTGTCCATGCAGCTGAAAATATAAGATGGATAACTATAAAGCAGGATACAAAGGAGAATACGGACTCTTTTATGAGTGAAACTCAGGATAGTAAGTACGGATAAATTAAGCAAGGGATTTACAACTTGCAGGTTCAGTCATGTCAAGGAGGAAGATAAGCCATATCAGCAATAACAATACCGTATAAGCTACTTGGAAGAGAATCAAACAACACGAGAGTGCACATTGATTTTTGCATTTAAGCATGAATCTCCCCAAAATGGAGATCTTCAGCTTCTTAGGAGATGGATATGCTGCATATTCATACTATAGAAAACACACTTCATTAAGAGATTAAATACATAAACCAATTAATGGTGATAAAAAGTCATTAGTCTAGAGGTATAGGAATTTAGGAATATTTTCCAGATTCCAATGTTTTTCTTCTTTCCTGTGAGAGAAAAAGAAAAGGAAATTGGCAAATATTCCAAAATTGATTTACATGAACCCATAATACCAATAACAATAAACACCTACGCAATTACTAATTCTTTCAAAAGGGATATAACTCAGTTCCATAAATGATGATATATCTTACTGCACTGCATCTATTTGCAATATAAGAGGTATTACCAGAGTTGCCCACTATCCTTAAGAACATTTCCATCATATAAGGCACTTCTGTGGAGTGACATGCTCCTCACCCTTATGAAGGTGTTAATTACACTTCATTTAACTTATTAATGTGGGACAGTTCCCAGATATCAGCCTGCCAACGGCTTCTGTATATAGTAATGGTTGATCTGTGACAGCCAGGAGGCCTAGCAACAAGCACCATGTACATGTCTGATAAATTGTTGTTATTACTAGATCCAAAAAAAAATGTTTGATGTATTGTTGTGTGAGAAGTGATACTCTCCATTTCAGCCCAGATCCCAATGGGGCTCACAGTTTTGTTCTTTAAAATACAACCCTGATGTGGACAGAAGCCTCACTGTCATAAATGTTTTAGACTTCACAGAGCTAATCATTGTTGAAAGAATCTTGCCAATGTTTTCTGCACTCCAGCAAGTTTTTCATACTTGTCAAAACCTTAGCACAGTTGCTTTTACTCGATACTGAATAAACTAAAAATGTGAAATCTCCTACTGATCTCACCAAATAAAGAGTAGATCTATTGACTAGCTGTATTTCTTCAGTGATATGTTATACGAAGTTAACATTTCTAATGGAACTTTGGAGTTTGTCTAAACCTTTCTTCTGAAGGTTCTTGAGATCCCATTTCCTCTTTCCTGATCTGCCAGCTAACAGTGTTAGCTACTTAATTTAAAAAACCCTTGCTTCTTAAACAGAAAGCTCATTATCTGACTAGATAACTTTTCAATTGATACACAGATAACCTCTAAGGGTTTGAACTCTGAAACTTAAATGTGGTCTGATTGTCGGAAAATCAAATATGAAAAAGCGATGCTGAAAAGGTACCATTTTTCAAGCACTAATGTTTTTGTGAAACCATTTTCAAAAGACTTGAAACATAGACCAGGGAAGCACTGAACTCAAATAATGGACTCCTCCCAACAGATTACTGAATATGTTTGGCCAGGGAGGCAGCGACAGGAGGAGGTAAACTGATAAAAGTCAAATTAAAGCTACTCTTCTTTCTTTTATCAGTTGTACTTTATCATTCTTTTTCACTTGTCATGGAGAAAAATGTATATCTGATGGCGACTTAAAGGGTACTCACTGTATCCTATTCTAGTGGACCTACCGAAAGGTCAAAACAGATTTCTCTTCTGCCATGAACTTTTCAAATAGTTCTTGAAAGTTTCTCAATGCTAAGACTAGTGGTAATAGAACTTTGCACATGATTTCTATAAAAACTACTACTCCTCAATCCCATCAAGTTGTGGTCGGCTATATGGAATTTCTGTAACTATTCCACCTTATTCATGTCCCTATCATTGCATACTACTCTTGTCATAAATAATCTCAGGCAAATTAGGGAATTTCTAAAAAGGATGTTCTAAATCTCACACTTATCCCTACATTGGCATATGGTCCCCAATAAGTTTATATGTCACTTCTAAATCTATAAATTTTGTTTCAAAAAGACATACCAATTAACATCTAAAGTTGATTCCCAGACTGATCAGTTTGGTCTTTGTGACCTGAATCAGTTTATCAAATTGTGAGGGGAGGAACTCAAAGAAAGCTGATATGCTTGCACATAGAGAAGATTTCACATGACATACACGGTAAATTTCTCATGGAAGCAATTTGTCTCAATTCATGCCTTTTAGACCCTTTTCTGTAGATGCTAAGATTCAATATGTACGATTTTGTGTTGAATATTATTTCAGTTTCACCAGTGATAGCCTTCTGGAATTGACATGAGTTATTTAAATATACTGTCATAACCCTGAGTTGTAGAAGTTTCAGTAATATCTGCATAGACCATACCTTTTATTGTCCCACAATTCAAGAAGGCATCAATGATTGCAGTGTAAGCAACTCGATCGATATGCAAATTGTTGGATGATTTCATTTCTATGACAATCTTTTGAACTGAAAGAAGATCCTGCGCATGACCAAAACCCTACAAAAAGGAGCAGAAATTCTAGACACTAACAAGAAATGACAGCAGAAACCTAACTCATCAATATTAAATGTAAGATTGTACAGATTTCTGGCAAAGCTTCAGTTGAGTCTTTTACGTTAAAACCATATACTTATATGGTGAAAGAATTACTACATTGTGAATTTAATGGAAAAGGTAGTTTACGTGAAGATGTATAACTTCGTATGAATAAAAATGAACTAAGATCAACAGCACAACATCTCAGATTTTCAACTATTGTTCACTTTATCTGACACGTATTTATCTCATTTCCATAGCAGGAGTTCCAAAAAACGATTTTAACTGTATACAAAAGGTATCTCACACACACACCTTTAGCAACGTAGTGTAGGTGACTACATCCGGGAAAATGTCATCATCTTCAACAGTTTGCGCTCTGTCCTGCACCAGTCAAATACACACTTTTCAGGTAACAATAATGTGTGCAACATCATGTGAGCAAATAATGAGGCTCTAAACTGGCCTTTGGAGTTCAGAGGTGAAACCTTCATGCCCTCAAAGAACTGCATCGCAACATCCAACTTTCCAGTCTCCACACATGCTAGGATTAGTGTATTATATGTGAGCTTATCCAGGATCAGTCCATGTCTTAGTATTTCATCATGCAAACTTAATGCTGCCTCAGGATTACCTGTGCTTATGTACCCCTGAAATTTTGGAAATGGCTCTGAGGAATAATTCGGTGTATAAAATATTTTACATAGAATGATAAATGCAGAGATCCAACAAATACGGAAGTTAAACTTGTGGGTAAGCAGAAGACCTTCATCAATAAGTTGTAGACCAAGACAGATCCACCCTCGTGAAGTACAAAACCATATCGTGCAAGAAGACCATTAGCACGGCGTAGATCCCCTGCACTAGAAAGGCAGAAGTAAAGGAGGTATATTAAACAAGCCAAGAAATTAATCTTGACAAGAAACTATATTCAATAATAAAGCACCACCTGACAATGTGTGGAAACATTAAAAATACGGAAGGAAATAAAATAACTAGTTAGTAGAGAAAGTAAAGAATAATGAAAAATGTCTTTCCTCTTGTCTTATTTTCTTCCACAAACTCATTAATCATCTCATTCTTGAAAAGGCCACACATGATACATGATGCTACAACGTGGCTAGTGGTAGAAAAACTATCTCAGATTGTTGCATAAAAAGGTCATGGAGCTATATTAATGAGATGCAACACGGTGACCACACTTGTGAGATTACACTGGGTTTGTTTGTTGTTGTTGTTAGATGCAACACTGTATTGTACGTATTCATGTCTGTTATCGCATAAATTAACTATATGTATATTATAGATAGTATTTATAAAGAATTCAGGCATAAGACAGTTGTCATTTCATTTTCTCAATTTCTTCTCTTCCTTCTTATTTCTCACATGTATAAGAGCTAAGATGAAAATAAATTTTATAATCATTGTACAATGACCAGCAATGTTCAGAGACGGAAAGCATAATTGTCGCAGAGTTTTCTGGCGACAGTCAAATTTGTTTTTCATTGTTTACATGGGTGTTGTGTATCATTAGAAGAGGAAATTTTTGCAAAATGCAGAATGTACCTGATGTATATCTCTTTCTTAGGTTTCCTTTGTTCACTTTCAGATTAGACTAGATAGGTACTGAAGTTTTGGAAGGTTCCTGGATACAGAAGCTATTTCTTTTTGTAAGGTTCCTGATGTAACCACTGCGCAATTTGTGTGCTTTATTTCAATAAAATGTTCGCTTACTTATCAAAATAAATTTAATCACGGTGTCATTTGGACTTGGCAGCTTTAGTTCGGAAAATCTAACAATTAGAAAAAAAAAAAAAAAACATTGGTTTGGAAACATAAAATATGGTAATAAAATCCTCTACATTTTATAGCTCAGATGTGTTGGAATTAACGTCCTGCCTTAAGTAGTGGATATCCAATATGGATAGTAGGTTAGTCCTACAGCCTCCAAATTTTGCACCAGCAATATAGATCTCAGAGAACAATAAAAGCATGTAATGAAATTCCATTTACTCCAGGAAAAACTAACCTGCTTCAATTAGAGAATTTAGCAGACCACTAACAAGCGGTGGCGAAAGTTTTGGACTTCCAACAGCGGTACCTTGTTCAACAGCTTCAAGTAATTGAAATGCTTGATCAATTCTTCGGGCATCACCCAAACCCTTCCAGGAAAAATAGTAAGCATGCTTAGATATGTCCAATACTTCAATTGCCACTATTCCAGACTATAACCTACTCATGGGTACAGTTTTTTAAAATAATTATAGGGAAATTACCGTGCTCCAAATACCTTTAAAAGTGTAGAATAAGTGATATTATCAACACCACAACCCTCTGGGCCTGACATTTCATCAAATACCCTTAAGGCCGATTCTATATCAGCACAATGAACACAAGCATGCATCACTGCATTCATCACAATGGTGTTCAACTGCCCATGTCGTTTCTTCGCAATCTCAATTTCCACAAAAATCTAGAGTTCAATGAACAATTTTGAGAGTTAAAACAAGTTGTATGAAAATCAAATGTTTCAAAATTAACAGTTCAATTTAGTTTTATACAGTAGCATTGTTTTATATTCTGTTGGTGACTTGTCAGTACGAAAAGGTGCTTCCAACACAAGGAGACAATGATTATCCTTCATGAAAGAAATTCAAACATTCAAGCTACAAAAATTTACAATTTATAGCTAAGATTGTGCACCCAAGGATGTGGCCTAGTGGTCAATGAAGTGGGTTGAGAATCATGAGGTCTCAGGTTCAAATCCCAGCAGAGACAAAAACGCTAGGTGATTTCTTCTCATCTGTCCTTGGTGGGAGGTGGCAGGTATCCCGTGGACTTTGTCGAGGTGCGCGCAAGCTGGCCCGGACACCACGGTTATCAAAACAAATCTATAGCCAAGATTATGCTTCAGGTAGATTCTAAGTCTGAGTGCCAATAAAGTGTTAGTGTAATGATTAAAAAGACTGCCAACATTTTAAAAGACAAGGTTAGAACTAGCCTTAGTGTAACGCAGGCTCTAAACCTTCTAAGTTGATTATGGAGCAAAAGATCTTCATGCACGTTTTATATAACGGACGTCTGTCTGGTAAATCTCAAAAATGCCTTTGGGACGTCTTACTCATCAAATTCCAAATTATCATCTGGTTGTGGTTCTCCAGAATCCGCCACCTCGAGGATTGAAATGTTTGGAGTAGTGAACATAGTTTAGGACCACGTGCTACAAAACTATACATAACCATGAAATGGTCATTAGCTGTTATTTTCATGTCATAGACTGCTTGTTAAAGTTTCTACAACAGGGTAGCACTGCAACATAACAATGATAATTCTTATCAATGCTAGCTTTGAGAAGCGCTTCTACTCTACTTGGACTAGCGTATATCCGCTCTTTGAAAGAAGAAAATGTTTTGACTATAACTCATATGTATAATAAATTTAAATTTATTTTTGTACAGTATATTATTATATACATTGATGCCTAAATAATTCAGTTAATGTTGTATATCATTTGAAATTTTGGTATATTATCCGATTTAAGTATATCTCTTTAGCTTCCAACCATTCTTTCTTCTAAAATAAGAGTGTATACGGTAAAAATCGGATATATGCTAGACCGGTGAGTCCGAAGAACGAGCATGAAAACTTTCTTTTGGGACCGGAGGAGTGCTTGATCCGAAGAAAGCAAAGGACACCGTTTGGTCCGGTTTCTCCATAGCCGAGTTGATCGTGGCCGTTGGTCCGGGTGATCCGTTACACAACTGCCACGCGTCAATACCGTTCTACCACATTGTACTGCCAATCGTACAGGTGTCAGACAGTATGACAAAACCTTATCCATTTTAGGGTTTTTTCTTTATTCAAAAGGGCTTTATGTTGTATGAGGCCCATGAGGCAAAACTATAATAGGGGCCATTATCCTACTTTGAAGGGTTGGCTTCTTGAGTTCTAGAACATTTGTAACAGCAAGAATATATAAATCTCTCCCTCTTAATATCTGATTTTGGTCCGGATTTACTGTGTTCCTCTTTAGATTTGTTCAATCAAACAGTACCATATATTATTAAATATACATATTCGTTGCAAACCATCAATTAGTATTCAGATTACTCGTAGCTGAACCTAGTCCATTTCCTTTTAATCAAAATACATCAAAGCTTAACCACATATCCTATACCTCATTTATAAATTCAATTGATTATCCAAATTCGGGGTAAACAAACAGTATGTTGTAATTACCTGGTGGAGTTGCCTTGTGCGAGTGAGCTCAACAACGCGAGAAGTGAGTGGTTTTAGATTAGGTTCAGAGCGGAAGCGTCTTTTGAATCTCCCCAAATAATACCTTCTCGACTGACTGCCAGACACTACTGGCAAGGAAGAACAGGACGATACTAATGGGTTTTGCTGCCAGCATTTTCTTGAAGGAAACAGCACCACCATATGAATATGAGCAAGTAAGGAGTGCATCTTTGCATGAATTTGGTTCATAGAAAGACTGATCATTGCCCCCACATTTGATCAAATTGAAGGTTGGGTTGAGAGCTTGGAGGAGAGTGAAGGTGTTAGAAGGAACTCGTCATTAATGGATAATGTGGAAGCCAATTGGCGGGTAAATGGAGGATTCCCAATATTTTATCATCTACATATCCATTACGAGTATTTTTATTTTTAAATTTGTTTTTCCTTACTCCTTTACATTTTCATTATTTTACGTGTTTAATTGGATATAGACTTTGATATATTAACTTCAATCGTATAAAATATTTAATAAAAATAAAATAATACAAAACTAATGATCAAAAGTGAACAAACATGTCTATCTATCCATACTTTATATCAAAAGGAGAGTACTTAAGCTTGATATTTAGCCAAGTGGTGTATTGAGAAAAGGTCACTTGACACTTTTAGGACAAAATCTAATAATATTTTAGACAAATCTAATACTTCCTCTGGATCAAAATAAGTATCCACTAGTCTTTAGCACACCTCCTAAGAAAATAATATTAATTCCTAGAAAAAAATAAGTACTTTGACCGGATTATCCTTAGTGAAATACTACTCGGTTAAGTAATATAGTTTCTTTATTACATAAAAACTCACTTATGCAAATAGGGGCAAATTTCCTTCTTGATTATGTAAATGGACACTTTTTGAACAAAAAATAAAAAGGCTAAGGATGTGTTTGGTATGATGGAAAGTGTTTTCCAAAAAAATGTTTTCCTATTTTCTCTTGTTTGGTTGCACTTAAGATCTTGGAAAATGTTTTCCATAAACATTTGAGGGAAAACATTTTCCGAATTAATAAAAACACACTAATCGCATTTCCAACTCACCCTCCGTACGCCCCCTACCCCCACCACCGCCCCCAACTCCAAACCTCAACACCTATAAACCCAACCCCACCTCCCCCATCACGCACCACCACCACCCCACTACATCCGAAACCACCCACCCCCACACCCCACCCCACCACACCTCACCTTAGACCCACCGACCCACCCCTACCACTCTCCAAAAAAGATTAGGTTTTTTTTTAAGATTTTAAAAGTTTTTTCTCTTTGTTTTTTTACATCACCCACTCATCCTCCCCCAAATTTAATATTTTTTATATTTTTATATTTTATAAAAAATAATTTTTTCCTTACTCCAACCCCCCCTCCCCCGCAGCCTATCACACCTCCCAAACCGTACTCCTCACCATCAAAAGTTGCACTCTGAATTCAAAAATTTCATGGTGTGTTTGCTTTGAGTATATGCAAATGCTTTTAAAACAGACATTTTCCAACTTGTGTATCAAATGCAAGAAAATGAGTAGAAAAACCATTTCTGAGGAAAAAATTTCTTAGAAAACATTTTCGCCATACCAAACACACCCTAAGTGGACACTTATATTGAATCGGAGGGAGTAAAAATTATGGCAAATCAAGATTTGATCAAATTTAATGTATGGAGGAAATCAATTAAGAATGACTCTTATTTAATACAAAAATAGATTCCAAGTGCTGCTTTTTGTAGGTTCCCATGGAAGGTTTTCACTAACCCCATCAAATCCCTATTTTTTCTTTTAACCTATTAAGTTATGAGTCGTCAAATGGATTGTAGCCGGAGACAGTGTTGGCATACTGCATTATTATTTTATTTCATGCTTACTTTATTACTTTTTTTCCATTGCCTCATCTATTATTTAAGGATCATATTAACTTTAGTCGACATAGGTTCCACTTGCTCCATCAAGCTTGTGCCAATCTGACTTATCGTATCTTAATTAGGTGATGGGCAAAATGACATCATTTTAGGCCTAGGCAGGGAAAAATTGAACTTCGAAGGTAACAATCTACTCGAGCCAAGTATGGTGACATTGAAGCACGATTAAATGAACGATATACGAAGAGACCCCTTGCCTTAAGCCATCAAATCATTTATCCGCAATATTGATGTTATAAGGCGACCAACTTCTTCTCCAAGAAAGATATAATTAAGATTCAACATGCAAAGATCACAGTAAATAGTGAGTGTTGGAGATATTAAGTTTTCCATAGCAATGACCCGTGCTTGACATGTGCGTTGTTGTTGGCTATTCAGAACAACTTCATACGTCAACATAATTGGTGTCGTAGAAAATCATGGCGTAAATTTCACAGATGGTCTCTTAACTAACACTTTTTTTCATTCACAAAAGTCATGTAACTATCGTTTCTAACACAAAAGCCATTTAACTTTGAATATATTAACACAAAAGTCACTAAACTACTTTACGGTGAATAATTCATTTTTTTACTCTTTTTTAAAATAAGAAAATCAATTAAAAAGGTTTAACCCGACCCCACCCGGCCCAAAACCCCATGACGAAAATAAATAACATTTCATATTCTTCCCCTTTTTCTTACCATTTTCAGACGTTTGGTTTGAAATAATTCGACCATGACCAATTAAATAGCATATGGCATCATCTTGACCGAGAATGATACTATATCTGTAAGTTTTAATTGACAAAGTTGACCACCCATTATACTAAGTTTCATTGTGCTAGCTCAAGATGGGGAAGAAATTCCAAATCAACTGAAAGCTATAAAATTAGTTTAGACAAACCATATTTCAAGATCATGTACAACAGGCTAGTAAGTAGTGACCTTCCATCAGGGTACTTTCTAGAAACTTAGATCAAGATTCTGTTTGCAAGTTCATTGAAATAACTTTCAGCAACTTGTGCAATTGATTTTCCTTCTCGTTCAAGGTTGCTGCCCACAGTCGAGTCAGTCTAATCTTATCGATGACATGATATTCAATGACAGACCATATGTTGTACATGTTCTTGAAACAAGGTACTACTGAAGCTGTGAAAGTATCAAAAAGGGGCAGGGAAGTCAAGAAAAAAGTAATGCAAGATTATGTGCAAGTTGTGTCGAAGAAAATGTCTCGTCTTTTCTAAATGACATACTAATATGGCACAATATGTGTATTTTTTTTTTCTTTTAATTCTTGTTGATGCATATTTTCTGCTGGAAATATGGTTTGTCTAAATTAATTTTATAGCTTTCAGTTGTCAATTTGGTGATTTGAAATTTCTTTCCCATCTTGAGCTAGTACTATTAAATTTAGTACAATGGGTAGACAACTTTGTCAATTAAAACTTACAAATATAGTATCATTATCGGTCAAGATTGTTGACACCCAATTTTGTCCCGCCTCTCCCCCGAAATACCTATTAATACTTCTGGTATTTTGAGAAATTGAAAATATGCATTTAAATTTTACTATAATTATTAGTCTTTCATTAACACCCACGTTTTATTATTCCGCTGCAGTTATTATTATTATTATTATTATTATTATTATTATTATTATTATTATCATCTTTATTATTATTCTTAAATTATCATTTTTATTACTAATTGTCATTAATTATTATTTCTTGTTATTTCCATTATAATCATTATCATTATTATTATTAATCACTAATCATTATTATCAGCGTTATTTATTATCATTATTTTATCAATCATTGTCATTTATTATTATTATTATTATCATCATTATTATTTCTTATTATTATTATCATTATTATTTTATTATTACCCCTATTATTGTTATTATTATTAATTTATTATCATTTTGTTATTATCAATAATTGTTATTTATTGTTATTATTTTTTATTATTATTAATTACTATCATCTTTATTATTATTATTATTAATTATTATCATTTTTAATTATCGATATTTTTTATTTACTGTTATTATTATATCTATTATTAATTTTTATCACCATTATCATCAACATTATCATTATTACCATTATCATTATTAGCAGTGTTACTACCGCTATTTATTTGCCGCTATTATTTAGCATTATTGAAACTTGCATCTCTCGACGTTTCTACCAACTTTCGCACACACATCGCATTTATTTCGCACATCTAATTGATAACGTTTGTTATTAAATATTATTGCACGGTCATTTACGACATCATAATTTTTACTCGGGTCTTTTTATAATTACATATTTCCGTATTAGGTGATATTCTGGCACCCTTAGTACATCGTTAATCAAAATGTGTCTATTATTCAAATTTAGAAGCCAAACTATTTCTTGCACTTAGTCCGTATTTTGACTTACCGGACCCCAAATCAAAGTCCGATTAATTCCTAATATTTTTTGGACTAGACCATATTTTTTCATCTCAATTTTCTAGATCAGTCCATGTTTAATTTACTAGTCCATTCTTTTAATACCCAGTCTAAAATTGGACCCGGTCCACAAATGGACCGGGTCCAATTCATTTTTTCAGCCAAATAAGGAAACCCTTTTTAGGGTTTCCCCTTCATCTTCTCGTCTTCACTCCCTCCGCCGCGCCCTCTCTCTCCCTCTTTCTCACTGCTCCCCCATCGCCACCCCTCTCCATCCATCTCTCCGTCGCCACCCACCTCAGTCATCACCCACCTCTGTCGCCATCGCCCTAACTCCATCCACCTTCCACTTCTCCACCCACCCGGCACCTCTGTCACACCCCCATCCTGTCGCCACCATCTCCACCGCACCTATACCCCCACGTGACTTCCACTTCATCTCTGACACCTCCACTACCTTCGTCACACCCATGTACCCTTCTGACACCCCACTACACCCCATTCCCCTCTTCGTCTCCGCCATACCCTGCCTCCTCTGACACCCCACCTTCTCCTTCTCCCCACGCGCCACTGTCACCCCCACCTCATTTTGTCCCCCCACGCTCATCCCTCTCTGCTAGCAAAAATGAAAACCCTAACGAATCTCTATAAAAGGATCATTCTGTGGATTCTAAAAGGGGATTTTTTAAATTAATTAATCTAAGTTTGGTCGGATAACCGTAAGTTAACGGATTCTAAAGTATGCCTAACCCCTTCCCTTTAGGATAATATGGAACCCTTACCTAGAATCATATCGGTTAAGCAGACTATTAACGAAGGTTTAGTTAGTTTTACCTTAGTTAATAATCAGGTGTCCTAATTCACTATTAAACTAATTAGGTGGCGACTCCTTAAAACAAAGCAATAAATAGGAATCACCAATAGGTCATACTCCCTAAATCGACCCGGTTAAAATGGGGTATAACAAAGATGATGTCATACTCTGGTTAATTTGGTCATGGGAGTATTATTTTAAATCAAACGTGTTAAAATGGTAGGGAAACGGGAAGAATATGAAATTCATATGGGTTTTGGGTCGGGTGGGGTCGGGTTGAACCTTTTTAATTGTTTTTTTTTTTAAAAAAAGAAGAAGATAAAAATGAGTTATTCACCGTAAAGTGTTTAGTGACATCGGAAAGTGGTTTAGTGACTTTTTTGTTAGTATACTCAAAGTTAAGTGACTTTTGGGTTAGAAACGATAGTTAAGTGATTTTTGTGAAAACAAATGTTAATTAAGTGACCGACCATATGTGAAATTTACCCAGAAATCATGGTACACAAAAGTCAGTTCTAAGACTTTTGAATTAGACTGTCTTGACCCATCACATCCCAATCTTCATGAGTTATAGAATTCATTTTTTTGCGCGAATTGTCCTTCAAAAGCACTGGTCTTTAAATTTTTCCCTTTGCCTAATATCCCGAGATCTGATGTTCGAACTCTGGCTCAGTAAAAAAAAATATATCGCAAGGCAGAATTTCGTAGCAAAACTAAGCTTATTCGGGAAAAAGTTAGGCCTTAAGACAGAGATTTTGCAAAATTCCAGCTGAGTAAAAAAAAAAACTTTAATGTAGAGTTTGCCTTATCTAGTCCGGAACCAAAATGACCCAAAAAAAATAAAAATGAAGCGAACCAAAACACCCGAATAAAAAAAGTGATACCAAAGTACCTTTAACGCAGTAAATTACTGCGTTAAAGGACTTAACTGTAATGGCGCGGTTAAGTGCAATAGCACATTTAGTGCGCTATACTTTTTTTTATATATTAATAATTTTCACATTTTTCTTTATCCTTCACTATGTGATTTGCCTATGTTAGTATATGAATGCTACCACTCTAAATCAGTTCTTGGTATCATTTTTACTTAATTCGAAGATACTGATAAACGTAATATCATTTTCTTCAAAATTTAACTGTAGCATTATTTAAATTCAAAAATTTCATTGTCATTTAATGTGTGATTTGTCTTTTTTTTATACAGACATAGACAATACTTTCATTGTCATTTACTATGTGATTCAAAAATATTTTATATAGAACTCGATTTTTGTTTGTGCAATTAATAAAACTTCGAGTTGTCGTTTTAGTGATTTTATTTTATAGTGTTATTTTTAGTTAATGCATAACTTATTATATATATAATTAGTTTAGGATGCCACGCGAGTTAGTTATTAACGATAACAAAGAGTAAAATAAGATTTATCATTAAGAAACGCAAAAAATATAATTAATTTTTACTTAAACTATGCATCATGCACCATGCTCCCATAATATATCTAATGTATTCTACTCATAATAACTTCTCAATGCTCCCACCTTGAGATATATTTTTTATCATTACATTTTTACTAAAGATAGAATGAAAATTGTGCACTAATTTGGGGCAAAATTCAAATTGAATGGGATAAAGAACGTTTTTTCTAAAAACTGGCCCAGAAAAATCGCCTTGCGGCGTTTACGCAGCTGGATCTAGCAAAAGTACGCAAAATAAAAAAAAATCACGTAAATCGGACGTCCGAGCGCAAAGTTATGACCGTTTAAAGTTTCACCAATTTGTAACTACTATATACTCTTTATTTTATAATTTTATCTTAACTACTTAAATATACTAGATACAAAAATTTATGGGACTTGCATAACACATTAATTTAATGGTTTATTCAAACAATTTTATTTTATTTTTTTAAATAAATTAATGACGTCATTAACGCAGTAAATTACTGCGCTGTTAGACTTAACCGTACCGTTACGGTTAAGTCCTTTAACACAGTAATTTACTATGTTAAAGGTCCTTTGGTACCTCTTTTTTTATTGAGGTATTTTGGTTCACTTCGTTTTTTTTTTTTTTTTTTTGGGTCATTTTGGTTCCGATCTGCCTTAAGTAAAGTTTGCAGTCAAACTCTGCCTTAAGGTAAAGTTTGAAACTCTGTCTGATAAGGCAGTGTTTTGTAGTCAAACTCTGCCTTGCGATTTTTTTTAAATTCTTGACTGAGCGGGGTTCGAACCCGGAATCCAGAAGTTTTTTGCAAATGGTAAAAATTAAAGACCAACAATTTGAGGGGCACAAATTAAAGACCACCCCCGAATAAGGGCAACCGTGCAAATTGCCCTATAAAATCTTTTTTTTTTTTGCGCGGATTGCCCTTCTTTTGGGGTCATCTTTAATTTTAGTCCCTCAAATTGGTGGTCTCTAATATTTGTTCTTCGCTTAACACCCAGAGGTCCTGAGTTCGAACCTAGGCTCAGTAAAAAAAAAAAATCGCAAGATATAAGTTGGGATTCGCAAGGCAGAAATTGGGATTCACAAGGCATTATTAGGCCTTAAGACAGAAGTTTACAAAATTCCAGCAAAACATTTTTTTCCCCCTTAAGACAGAGTTTGAAACCCAACTTATGCCCTGCGAATCCAACTTATGCCTTGCGAACTTTTTTTAATTTTTGATTGAGCGAGATTTCGAATCCGGAATCAACGGACTTTTAGCGAAAGGTAAAAATTAAAGACCACTAATCTGAGGGCCAGAAATTAAAGACCACCCCAGCGAAGGACAATCCTGCAAATTGTTCGACAAGAAGAATTCTCTTTATATTTTGTCACCATTTTTAAGAACTTTGCAAATATAACTTCTTGTTTCTAGCTGCTCGTCCTTATTCTTCATTTTCTTATAGGCAAGATTTGCGTATTCAACAAACCTTGTGAATAATATTTTTGAAAAGTTCTCATTTTTTCTTATATTGATGATGTATGTGATTTATATTTTGGGGTATTTGAACAACCAATTTCTCATAAAACAAAACTAAAATAAATCGTACGGTCATTAAAAAAAGATTGCCCTTCTCATAGTAGAATAGTAATAGGCGGCCGATCTAACAATTGTTGAAAAATGTACTTCATCACGCAAGTCTAATGAACTTATCTAGAAAACGAAGATGGAAAAAATTCTCAAAATGAGTTAATACTCCCTCCGTCCAATTTTAGTTATCTTGTTTGACCTGACACGCCTTAAAGAGAAAATGAAAATTTTACTTTATCACTCCTAATTATTATAAATCATTTAGATAATTAATATCAATCAAATTGACTTTAAAAGTTATGTAGACACTAATAAATTCTTAAAGTTTTTTATCCAACCATTACTAAGAAGAGTACAATAAGTATGGAATGGTAAATTATGTCTTGATTTTTCAAACTGGATAAGTAAAAATCCACATCTATTTTTTGTATGCTAGACAAGTAAAAATGGACTAGGGGAGTAATGTAAAAGGACCAAAAATAGTCTCTTAAAATTGGATTCTAATCAAAATTATCCTCATCCTTTAATCACTACTACTAACATTATATCTCTATTTTCTACTTACTATAAAAGTAGGGACAACTACGTATATATACATCTTAAGGAGAAATATTTACGAAACGTGATGATAGTTTTATATTTACAAAACATAACATTACAAATCATATACAAAACATGCTTTTAAAAATAAAAAAATATTTTTTTTTTAAATATTTTTTATTTGAAAAAAAATGTTTTTTTTAAAATATTTTTATATTTTTTTCGCTCAAAATTTTATGTATGAAAGTTGTATGAAATGTGTATATCTCGCTCAAGGCTTAAAAAGTTCGCTCAAAATTTAGTGTATGAAAACTGTCACACCCCGAACCATGGCCTGGACGTAACACGGCACTCGGTGCCTGACTGCGTGTGACCGAGCGAACCACATGGCTTGCTGAATCATCATGATACATACATGAGCGGAAATATAACGTGAATGCATGATGAGCCTTTATAAAACGTAGTAAGTCATAATACTTAATAAAAACACTTGTTTAAACATGAGTGCGAAAATAACATGAATGAGCCAAAAATGGCTATACGACTCCGAATGTCTGACATAACATAACTGACTTGTCTAGTCTATGAAACCTCTATCATGAGTCTGACTGGAAAACATACTTACTGGGACAAGGCCCCCAGCGTACCTTCAGATGCATAACTAAGCATAAAACAAAAGTTGACTAAACCCCGAATGAGATGGGGCTCACCAATAAGCTGATACGAATGCTGTCTTACTGAGCAGATGTGTCGTCCTGTATATCAGTACCTGCATCGTGAAATGCAGGCCCCCGGGCAATAAAAAGGGGACGTCAGCACATTGAATGTACTGGTATGTAAAACAACTGAAAGAAATAACATGGGACATGGAATAACATGATAAGAACTGAAACTGAAAACCTGGACATGAACATGAGTGCATACATATATATATAAAACATGGTAAAAATATCATAAGTAGGGAGAGCAATAACTTATAACCGATCCATGGTCTGGTGCTTGCGTCCCGCCAGCAGAACACTCAGTCCTTGCCAGGGAACATGAGATTTAATAAAATATGAAAGGATCCAGTCATTATGAGAGATCGTCCGGGACATGGGTGGAGCGATCCTCATCCTACGGTGGCTACGTAGTTTCAGGCTATCTGAAGCCCTCCTCGGTAATTAATGCAACTCCCAAAACATGAACATGAAAATAGTGGCACTTGCTGCCCATGGTATATCATGAATCGTAACTTGCTTGTACATGGTATTCATGATCATAACTTGCTTGTACATGGTTTTCATGAATCATAACTTACTTGTACATGATTTTCATAAATCATAACTTGTAAATATAGTTTCATAAGATAACTTGTCATAGTCTTGCAAAACATGTTTTTGATGCATGAGTAATAACAATAGTTCATAATCATATATATATACTTGACTTGAAAACATGCTTGTAACTTGCTGGATGAAATCATAAAGTTTCATATAAACATAATGAGAACACATGAGGAAGAATTCATGATTCATGGATTTAGCTAGGATTCCTAATATCCGTAATGGAAGATTAGGAATACAATAACGAACATAGATACAAAATTCATGTACATACATACATAATTACGGGCTACCAATATGTTGGGTTTAATGCCCTAGGATTTGAACTTCATATATTTTACGAAACGAATCATGGGGAAGAACGTAGAGATTCCCACATGTGGATGGAAGTTCTACATACCTTAACTTTCCGCTTTTGAGCGTATCACAATGTCCTTCAACCCCTTCAACTTCAATCTATAGCAATACAAGTCATAGGGATCCTATATTAGCAACAATATCCATGTTTTGTTCATCTAAGCATTTTATCAAACACTTAGTGGGCATGAAGCTCTATAACCCTCATTAATGGTGTTTTCTTCACCCAATCTCCATTCTTTTACTTCTAGCTAATGCTAAAATCTCAATTAGATGTAATTAACATCATTCTTCATCACCCATATGAATACAACAATCCCAAATCAACAATCCAACAACTCTAACATAGTTCATATAATTCTCTTCATCCAACCAAATATTATTCTCCCAAGAATTCATCAATTCACAACTATAAATGATTAGGGATAAAAACATTACCTTTTTGAAGTCCAATCCTCTTGAATTCGGGTTCTAGGGTTTCCACATCCAACAAAAATGTTCCAATCCTAACTCTATGGATTAGAAGAGTTTTACTCAAGTTAGAAAGGGATTAGGGACTTAAATTCAACTTAGAATCATGATAAAAACTTACCTTGGAAGATCTTGAGGTTTGGGATTTGTTGTCTCTGAGTTTAGAGAGAATTTTCGTGAATGGGGTGTTGGGGAAATAAACCCCAACCCCAAATATAACAAGAAAACGCGTAAACCCGACTTTTGACCCGAAAACGTACTTAACGGACCAAACGACGGTTCAAACGACGAACCGTCGATCAGATCGACGGAGCGTCGATCTGCTCCGTCGAATTGGTCAAATTTCCAGTGAACAATGCACAATCGACGGTTCAAAGGACGAACCGTCGATCAGATCGACGAACCGTCGATCTTCCCGTCGAAGTCACCCATTTTCCAGCGAAGACAGACTTCAGTAAAATGGGCATAACTCTTTGCAAAGATGTCCGTTTGACCTCCATAATATACCGTTGGAAAGCTATTTCAAAGGGCTACAACTTTAATCAAGGATGTTTTTCCCAAATTCCAAATTAATAATGGGGTTATAATCGTTGGAAGTATGACCTTCTATAAACTCTCTTACAAACATGTTCCGTAGAGTGGTTTTCAACTTTGCTTTGCCCAAAGACATTTCTTATGACTTAATTGGTTTTCAAAACACTTCCTATAATCCTCATATTGGTTCCATTATATTATCATCTTATGAGTCAAACTTTCGTCCGAAGTTACGAGGTGTTACAAAAACGGTATGAAAAATGTATGAAATGTGTATATCTCATTCAAGGCTTTAAAAATCCGCTCAAAATTGTGTGTATAAAAACAGTATGAAATTTGTATCTCACTCAAGTCTTAAAATTTCGCTCACATTTTTGTGTATAAAGTTCATGTTAGATTTCTATAAAATTAATACAACTACAACAATATTGTATACAACTTTGATACAACATTCAAGACTTAAAATAATCGCTCAAATTTTTGTGTATGAAATGTGTATATCTTACTCAAGGCTTAAAAAGTTCGCTCAAATTTTATGTATGAAGAATGTATGAAGTGTGTATATCTCGATCAAGGCTTAAACATTACACTCAAAATTTTATACATGAGAATGGTATGAAATGTGTATATCTCGCTAAAGACTTAGAATTTCATTCACATTTTTTGTATATAATGCTCATATTAGGTTTTTGGAAAATTAATACAACTACAACAACATTGTAACAACTTTCATACAATATTCAAGGCTTAAAGTTTTCGCTCACAATTTTGTGTATGAAAATTATATTAAAAATTTTGCTCATACATACACAAAAATTTGAGGTAATTTTTTAAGCCTTTGAGCAAAATAATAATAATAATAATAATAATAATAATAATAATAATAATAATAATAATAATAATAATAATATATTTTTAAAAAAAATATATAAAAAATATTTTTTTAAAAAAATATTTTTAAAAAAAAAATATATATTTTCTGGAAAAAAAAAACGAAAAATATATGAAAATCCGTCATGTTTCGTAATATATCGTTATGTTTTGTAATTAAGGAAAACTATCGTCACGTTTCGTAAACATTTCTCCTTAATATGTGTGTGTGTATATATATATATATATTAATGTATCTATTTTTCTAGCTTTATTTATTACCCTAACAGAATCTTTATTTTATAAACTTTCTTCTGGTACTCTATACTAGTTGCAAGTCTTTCTATATCTTCTCTTATATCTTGTAATTCCCACGTTATAGCAGAGATTGTCTCTTCATTAATCTGACTTTGTAAGAGCCTATTGTTTATTAGTGATGAAAATGTTTCTGAATTTATTATTTCTAAATATGCACTTAAGGCTTTTTCTACTTGTCTATATTCTCATCTTTTCTCTATATCTCTATATAAATACCAATGATTGATAGTTATTTGTCTAACAAAGGGTAGTGTTCTCATACAATTAATATTGTCTTTTTGTATATTGTACTGAGGGGTTCTATCTGGATTTTGTCTGAGAGCTGGAGAAATATAGTAGTTTGGACCCAACACTCTTCTAGCATAGTCTAATGCCTCAGTGATATCATTAAAGCCTTTAAAAAGAGGTTTTCTTATATCTTTAATAGAATCTAAAACTTCTATCCAGGTCTAGAAAATACCATTAGTTCTACCATGGATTACAACATAAAATTTAAACTTCTTATCTAGATTTTTGTCTGTAAAATACTGATAAAGTGCATTTAGAGTGGCTACAAAATGACTAGAGTCTTTTTTGTTATGTGATATCCACAAATTGTCTACTAAACATGTCTGTTGTTTGTCTATTACATATTCTGGTAATACCTTAAAAGTTAAATTAGATGGTGGAAAAAATATTAAATTATTGGTTCCAAAATGTATTCTTTCTAAAGCGTTTTTGTCTAATGCAGATGTAGGTCTAAAATGAAGATTACCTAGTACCTTTTGTCTGTAAGTGTCTTGGGTTGAGGCTATGCCTTTTCCTTTGTCTGCTGTTTGAGAACTTGATGGTCTCATGCTGTTCAAATAGAAAATCAGTTAGATGTGATTTTTAATCTATTTAATTGGTCTACTAGGTTATTATCTTTTCCTTTTATATGTTCGAATGTTAAATTATAAATTGAAATAGTATCCATAAAGTTTAACCATCTTCGTCTACTGCTACTTTTATCATTAATTTTTTGATAGAATTTGACTATAGTTTCACAGTCTATTCTTACCAATATTTCTGATTTATTTAGTATATATAGTCTAAAACTATTTAAGCCATATATTACAGCTAAAATTTCGGCGTCTATACTACTCATATTTCCTTTTTCTCGGTACTTACCACTTTGATAAGCACATATCTTTTCTTCACTTTTATCGCTATATTTATTTGGTTTTGCCTTTAATACTGTTCCCCATCCTTCAAAGCTTCCATTTGTTTCTATAATTAAATAGTCTGTTTCTAGGGGCATATTTAAGTCTGAAATATTTTTTTAGTTTTTCTTTAATTTTTTGTACTAATCTAATATCTTCTGTATTAAAGTGTTTTTGACCATTTGATCGGCCATGCTATTTTTCCTAAGTCTTTTATAAAACTTCTAGCATAATTTACTATTCCTAAGAATTTTTGTAATTCTTTAACATTATCTAGTTTATCCGGCATTTCTAAAGCCTTTTTAGCTATATGAGGTTGCAATTTTATTTTGCCATCTCCTAGCACTACTCCTAAAATTTTTATATGGTTTTTACATAATTCCATCTTTTTCTTGCTAATTATTATTCCATTTTCTACTAATAATCTAAATACTGTCTGTAGGTGTCCTAAATGTTCTTTCATGTCTTTACTAAATACTAATATATACATATACTAGGACAAATCTTTTATAGTCTCCAAATATACTATCCATTTTTCTTTGAAAAATTGGTGGAGTTGTCTTTAATCCAAATGGCATTACTAACCATTCGAAATGTCCTTCAGGACAGGTAAATGCAGTCCATTCTATACTTTCTTCATGCATTCGTACCTGCCAATATCCTGATTTACAATCAAATTTACTAAAGATTTTTTTACTTTGTATTCTATTATTAGTTCTGTTTTATCTGGTAACTTATATCCATATATCCATATGTTCTGGTGTTATCATTAAGTCTTTTGTAATTTATTACCATTCTAGCTTTTCCTCTTACTATCTCACTATGATTTCTTACCATAAATGCCGCAGATCTATGTTTAGAAGTAGATCTTCTTATTACTCCAAAATTTAATAATTCTTTTATTTGTACTTTAAAGTCTTCCACATCTTGGTTAGTTGCTTCAATTGAGGCTGTTTTAATTATATATTCTAGATTTATTATGTCTAATTTACATACAATTTTGTTATTTTTCCAATGTTTTAAAGGGTTTTCTCCTATAATTTCTATCTCATCTAATATTCTCATTATATTATCTAAATCTTTTTGGTTTTTTATTACTCCTATCCTTTCTATCCCTGTTTTAAAATTATATAATTCTGTTTCTATGTCTATTAAAGTATAATTTTTTCCTATTAGATTATCGTCGTCTAGTATTTTTTTCTTCTTCTAGAATTAAATTCTTTATTTCTCTTTTACTTTTACAACATGTATTGTTGTCTTGACAATCCTTACAACAACTCTCTTCTTTCTTTTGCAGGTTTATTTGGTCTGGAGTAAAGATCTTCTTATGTTTGATTCTAGTTTCAGTTTTATGAACTTGTATTGGTGTATGAATAATATTTTTTAGAAAAATTACTCCATCTCTTGTAATCATGCAACTTCCATTGTTATGTAACATAAAGTCTAATCCGACAACAAAGTCTATATTTATATTCAAGTCTCTTACCCATATTTTATTCATTTTATAACTAGGTTTATAAAATTCTGAACAAGTGTTGATAAAGCTAATATATGCCTTATGAACATAATGTTTATATATATTATGAGTTTCATCCATTTGCATGGCTGCAACTGGTTTGTCTAGAACTTTTATTAAATTTGGTGGAACTATTCATTTATTTATTATACATTTAGTACATCCCGAATCTACTAATGCTAATGTCTCTATTTCATAGTTATCTATTTTAATTCTTGCAAGTATTTTTATTGTTCCTAATTTTTTATCTTCATTACATACTAGAGCTCCATGGTCTTCTATACTCATTAGTTCCGCTATTGAATCTTCTGGTATTGTTCTTAGTGGTTGTATATTAGATAAACCTATTTCTTCATCTTCGCTATCTGCTTCTTTTTGTTTTCCTTTTTCTAATTTATATAACCTGATTTCTAATTCGTTCGTTCTAGTTTCTAATGTCATTATTCTTATACTAGTAGTAAGGTCTTCTATTTTTTTATGCCTTTCTTCTTTGTGTATATTTGTCTTAAATTCTTTTTCTATACACATGATACATCCTTCTATAAAATAATTTTTACATTTTGCTCTTTTATCTCTACTAGGAAATCATTTACAAGAGAAACATGCATTACTATCTAAACTTTTATTTCTTTCAAAGTCGTGACTACAGTCTTCTGATATATTTGCTAAATTATCCATTTGAATTGGTTCTAGGTCTAGTTTTTTTAATCCTATCTCATTAATTAATTCTTCTGCTTTTGAGTCTGTTTTATTTTTTTCTTCGATATCTACATTTACTATGGAGTATATACCTTCTGTGTCTGGCATATATATATATATATATATATATATATATATATATATATATATATATATATATATATATATATATATATATATATATATGTAGTTTCCCATAAAAGTAATGGAGTTTTAATTCAACTTTAACTGAGATTCCACTCAAAGTCTCAAACCACCTATATTCGACAAATCCGGTTTTAACTTCCTAGTCAGATTAAAACAACATTCGAAGAAAGAAGCAGAAAATTCAGGGGTTTCTATGGAACACTCGCTACAAATGCGCTATTCCCTCTTATCCATTTTACTATACTAATCTTCTTTTTTCTGTTTTACTATTTTTATATTGCATGAATCCTTTGAGTGGGTGAATGAACTTACATACATTCTGATTTGCTAGTGGGCAAGACTTTCCTTTAAAACAATAAAAAACAATGTTAAAAGATAGTACCAACAAATTCAACGAAAGAACAAGAACCTTCAAAGAAACTTCCCAACCTGTTGAGAAGTCATTGTTTTTTTCAAATGGTCTAACCAATTGATCTTTTCTTGTTTTCTCCGCTAATCATTTTTCATTTCTTGATTGTTTTTTGAGAAAAATCATACAATAATCATTTCTAAAAATCAACTTTCTTGGGCCTATTTGTTCATTTTTCATTCCCTAACTCAACATGTGTGTTTTTGGGGGACCTCAATTGATGTGTTAATCCAGAAATCTTTAACAAGGTGAAGTTTTTGGCTTTGTGGGGTGTATAGATTTTCTTCTCAGATCATTGATGCAATTGGATAATGAGGTATTGGATTTGGGGTTGATAATTAAGTATTAGAAATGTGCTTATTCTCCTTTGTTAGCATGTTATGAGATTGAATTCTTCATTTGCATGAATTCCTTGAGGGAAAAATGTTAATGTGCTTAGGCTAATTTTTTCTTTTGTTGGGGAAAATACTGATAATACTGTTTTCATGAGTTCTCTACATTTCTGCCTATCTTGATTTGTGTCATCATTGCTGGTTTAGTCTGGGAGTTTAAGTAGATATCCATATTGAATATTGTTTAGGTTATTGAGGGTTGTTTTATTATTTTTTGGATTAAACAAGTTGGCTGAGGAGCGATGGAACTTAGTCGCGAAGATTTGAATGTAGAGGGAGAGGGAGAAGGTGAGGAAATAGATAGAGAACCGACCTCACGAGCACATATTAGGGACAATGGTTACAATAACACTCGATATATTGGTGCTGTGAGGCAAAAAGCTTATATCTTTGATGGAGAGGGGAATTATTTTAATAAGGAATGGGATTTATCAGAGGGTAGAGGCAAAGAATTTTGTTGGTACCATGTTGAGCTTCCAAAGTGGAACCAGAGACTCTCACAATCTGCACAGTATCTTATTGATGTACTTTGTCCCCCTATGAAGCTCCAAGACATTTTGTCACTTGTTAGCAATGGACCCTTTTGTGGACATGTCGATGGGGCTCTTGTGTTTCGAGTTAATTCACCTGGCCCCGCATCAAGCAAATTTACATTTAGAATTGCAGCAAGAGTTACCGAAAATTCAGTGATCACCGTGTCATTAGGCCGTGTTCCGAGATTGGGTTTCTCCCCGGTAAATCAGTCCCTTCTGTCAGAGGTTCCCATTGTGGAAAGTCCAAGTAATGGTGGTGGAGAAATGAAGGAAAGGGGTGGGACTGTTATCAGAGAGCATGTTCTTGATTTTCTGTTGATGATGAATCATTCTGAGGAAGCTGATAATCCTGTACCTAAATCTGTGTCAAATCTCGTCGTTCACATCGTAGACACACATGTGGATCACCTTCAAGATGTTGTGACGAAGCTGGAGATTGAGTTGGACTCAATGGAGTTGGAATTGGACAAAGGTACATCTCTCTCTCTCTCCAGATATATATATATATATGTGTGTGTGTGTGTGTGTAGTTGTGGTCATAGGCAAGGTGACTTGGCACCTCTCATTGGCCAAGAAACTCTCATATCATTTTTCTCCTTTTTTTTGCTTTTCCTCATTATTTTTTGGTTTATCTTAGTTTAAAAGTCTAAAAAGTGCCCAAGTATACTCAACTAACGGGGAAAAGCGGTTACTCAAGGAAAATGAAAAGACATTAGTTTTCAAGATGTTTCATTTGTCAAACTGTTCATATTCTATAACTCCTGCCTTTTTAGTGGTGGTTAATCTCTGCAATTATGTTTTATGGGTTCCTATTACTTTATCATGAATCTGCGTGTGCTTTGTAGGTTGCATCTTATGATATGTTAAAGTCTTGTGCTTATATATGTTTTTTGATGAAGAGTCATGTTCTTATATATGTTACTGTATCTGCAGCGCAATTTATGCATGCTGTTTGCTCGACAGTGATTTTGGTGCTGGCTTAAGAGTAATTTGCGAAATGAAATTTATGTTGAAGAGCTGAATTGATTGGATGTTTTATTTCTCTGTTAGCGAAGATATGTACAGAAGTACTCAATGGATGTTAGGAAGTTTGTTTCTTCTCCTCTTGAGGAATCTTATTGTGGCAGTAGGTATCTCTTATGCCTGGTTTTCAACTGTACATACTAAAAGTAATCAAAATAAGTGTAGAATTGTTTTAGGCGACATGTTTTATCTATATTTTGTAGTTGTGTATTCCTGGTATACCCAACCAATTATATGATCCAGTTTAGTTAGGTAGCTATTGCCTATGAGACTATTGGTTTGAAAATATTGGTGTTTTCTGTGATAAATTCTATTCTTTATGCATCTACTATCACCTTAATTCTCCAAGCATATACAAATGCTCTGGAATTTCAAGATCTGATAATATACTTCCAGGAATTTGTTTCCTGTGTTATCTTCTCTCTATCTTTCATCATTTTTTTGTTGCTCTGAAGTTGGAGGAACGGGTGAGTGTAACTTATGAATAAGGGAGTGGGATCTCTATTCATGACATTATGGCTCACTGGTTTCATTATTAAGCACTATAAGCTGGTTAGTTAACTGGTTAATAACAAATGCAGAATATTTTTGTTGACATCGCCAAGGTCAACATAAGATAATGGAATAATGGATTGGAATCAACCTTAGAGAGTAGACGAATCACCATTATAACTCAACCCTCTTCATCTCAATGACTTCCACTCCTAATAACACCATCACTCTTCTATGCCTTTCATGTCCATGACTCTCAAATATTTTATGATTAAGTTTATGACATCTAATGATGTTCGTCCATGTATGCTTATATGATTTCATTTTGAGTATTTCTATTTTTCCCACCTTATGTCCCTTTTACCCCTTTTCTTTTTTCTTTATTCCTTTGATATTCCTTTGTTGTTTGGACTTCTGTGACTAATACTTCTCTCCACCTTCATCTATAAGTTTATTTTGGGCCTTTTATTCGTTGATAACTTAGGATTAATTATCTCAATTTTGTATGTTGATTCTAAAAATTGGAGCACTTTGTTCCTTAAGCATTTTATGAGGATAAAAATTGAAATGATAGAGATGTTTTGGTATTATTAGAAGGGAGAAAACAATTGGAAGGGTTTGGAAGGAGGGCCAGAGTAGATGAAAGAGGTCGATAGCTAACTGCAAGAAGAAGATAACACTTAGTTTATCTCCAAATAAGAAGAGATATTTCTAGAATTTTACTTTGTTCCCTTCAAGTTATAAATGTCGTTGGTCGGCAATATGTGAAATTATGATATGCAGAGGGTGTTAGAGCTAATCAGAAAAAAACATTATATTTCTAGTTTAATCCATTTACAAAATTAAGTTTTGTATGTATACATGAAATTTATTTTCCTGTCTTGACCAATTCACAAAAAGATTAAGTATTTTGTAAATTTATATTTTTTTTTTCGTGGACAACTTAACTAGTTTTCTTATAAATGTTAGACTGGGCAAAAATTGTTTCAACTGTAGTGATTTTCCTTTTCCGCTCGTGTAATATGAAATTATCATTTCATTCTGCGTTCAGAGATGGAAAATACATTCATCACATAAGGTTCACGGAGTATTTGCAACCCGACAGAACTTTGTCAACTAGTTATGCCAGTCACCATGATAAATGATTCAGTTTGATGGGCACTCCATGTTTAACTTGTTGAAGTAATCCGTGTTTCAGATTTCTACCCTCACTGTATTCTATTTGTAGGCTACTTGCACATTCATATGTGCAGCAGGAGTACAAAAATTCAAATATCAATGCATATTATCTCTTTAGGTGACCTTTATGTTGGGATCAAGGGAGCAAAATGGGAGTGAGACACTATTTGGCTCCTGTGTGTGAGAGGTTTAGGGGTAGGTGGATTTACCATATCAAGAAAAAAGTGACTAGGAAATATCACCATTATTTCCTAAAATGTAAAGGCTAAAATCACTCATGAAATTGCTTCATCATTTTCCTCTCTCACCCCAATGCACAATTATTCAGAATTATATCTTCTTGCTTTGATCTTAGTGGGTTGATGATCCTTTATGGAGAAAAAAGATACCGATTTATTTAATTCCTAAAACCATCTTCATATTTTACTAATTTTCTTGGAGTTCATTGTAGATTATGAATGACTTATTTTCTTCTTTGGCTGCAGGCGGTTTTGCTTTAAAGAAACAATTGCTGGATGATAGAAGATTCCCGAAGATGCATCTTGACCTGCAGCGCCTCCTCCAGGTAGTTTTTCATTCCTGTCAATCTGACATGAAGGGGAAAAAGAGGAGTATTTTTTTATTGCATTTTCCTTCATTAAAAAATTGTTTGTTCCTTTTCTCAATTAAAAATAGCAGCAGAGTTAATGACTAAAAAGAGAATATTTTTTTTAACTAGCACAAAATGATTCTCCATTTTTTGTTAAAAATTTGAGGAATATTTAAGTTTGGAATTGGTACAAATGCATTCTGAAGATGAGGACATACGAGGCAAAGTATATTCATGATATTAGGTTTTATTTCTTTTGCTCTGTGTGTGCCACTCCTTGCTTGCAGAGCGGCATACCAGCGGTTGTTACCTAAGTTATCTTATCCTTATCAAGGTAGGGCAATAGAAGAATGACATTCTTGACTGCATTTAATAATGACGAACAAAGTCAGTTCTTTTGAACTTCTATATGAGGACGGTAAGAGTAAGGATTTCTAAACACCTTTAGTAATGATGGGGTTAAAGGAAAAAAGAAAACGATATGCCCGTCTCGAACATGGCCATTTGAGATTCAGTTTTATATATTCTTTTTCAATGCATTTCAGTGAGTGCTTTGCTTTCTGATCATTGACTCCCTGCATTTGTGAAGAAAAAGGAGCATCACAAACACATGCACTAAAACAATTCAGAAAGAAAAAGTGATGTTGAAGGAAAAAGAATGAATTAAAGCGAGATAGAAGAGATGCAGAAAGAGTAGTATAGTAGTGCTAGAGGGAACTTTTATGACCATTAACTGGAAGCAAAAATTAGTAAGTTTAAGGCAGAAACTGCCAAGTGAAAGGATTAAGGGGAAATGTTAGGCGAGATACGGATTGACAAACACAAAGGATAGGCTGGTCACCTCCACCAAGCTGCACGACCAACCTAAAGTACATTATTGCCGTCATCACGATATATATATTTGACACATGATTACGTGGAAGTTATATACCATGAGACTGGAACAAAAGAGGTTAAGAATTGGATATTGGCCCTGCTAGAGGGAACAAAGACTTTTCGCGCAGTCACTAGCATCTTGCTATGAGCCAAAGACTTCTGTAGGTTTCTGAACACGAGCTATTATCTTCTCACATTTCCTGTATTTCTTGTGGTTTTCTTGATTTACTTCCATTATGGAAGGCAATAGTTTAATCAAGAATACCTTGCTCGTTTCTGTCATAGAATTGCTCATATCTGTCATAGAATTGGCAGTCTAATTCCTTATGCTATATCTATTACTTTCTCCTATTCATGAGATTTTCGGATGTATAATTTAGATTCCAAAGACATGTTTAATCACTCTTTTGTTGCAGGTGATTGCACATGGGGAGCAAGTATTTCCACGAGTCAAGGAGAAATGTTCTTCAAAAGGTTGGTTTGCCAGCGATGACATCAACTCACTTGAAGAGTTAATTGGTCGGCTGAGAAGACTAAAGGAGAATGTTGGGTTTATCGCCAATCGTGTTACAGCAATTCAGGCAGGTCTTGACAGTTGGCAGTCTGAGCAGATAAATAAAAAACTTTACTATCTTTCCTTCCTCTCCATCGTCTTTCTTCCTTTATCAGTAGTAACTGGAGGTAAACTTCTTAAGCAACTTGTTTCAAAGTCCAAGTGATTTTTATCATTTCTTAGTTAATGCATATCTGATGTCATTTACATTATCTGCTATATTATAGTGTTCGGGATGAATGTTGGAGGTGTACCTTGGACCAATCAAAGAGAACCTGAGTTGAAGGAAGGATTCCGCAATGTTATGTTGTTGTGTGTGGTTCTGCTTCTATTGGTTCTCCTCTGCTTCCTTTTTCCCGCGCTTTATAGTCATGTAATGGCTTGGAAGAGAAGGCGAGACATGAAAAGAAGCTGGTCTCTCAACCGAAGATCCTTCCTTAGAAGAAGTACAGGCGTTAGGGAAAGAAATGAAAAGGGAGGTTACTTGAGGCTATACTGAGATGAAAGTGGTAGGCAAATCAAAGCAGTTCTTTTCTTCGTATCTTTCTCCAACATAAATCAATTTTGGCAATAATTCTGGCTTGGTATGGTTTTCTTCTTTCGAGATGTACATATAATCACATGTTCCACATTGGAATTTTAGTTGAAGGGTCTCCTTACATTCCCTGAAAACACAAATTCCCACACGATTATAGTGTTACTTTGAAAGGCGGTGGATGTAATAGCGAGTCGAAGGAGAGCCAATGTTTTGCCAATTCCTTCCTTTGTTTTACTAACTCTTGTGCTTGTATAGAGAATTCCTTTGTTATTACAATGTGACTGTTCTTTCTTTTACTCCTTTATCTTTTTCTTCATTTCCTTTTTTGTTCTATTTCATTGATAAATGTAAAAGTTTATCCATTTGTAACGTTAGAACAATTACCGTTTCAGCTGATCAAGTGGCAACAGAAAGTCAGAAACCAGCAACACACACAAGTGTGTGCGTGTATTATATTGAACTCTTATTAGTTCTGATGATGTCAACTAGGGGTGCAAAATGTGGCCTAAATATTAGTGAACCGCCCAACCCGCCCAGAATTTTACGGGTTGGATACAAGTTATCGGGTCATTTGCACGATTGCCCAAAGGCACTGGTCTTTAATTTTTGCCCCTCAAATTGGTGGTCTTTAATTTTTGTCCTTCGCTAAAAATCTCTTGGTTTCGGGTTCGAACCCGCGCTCAGTTAAAAATTAATTAAAAAAATCGCAAGGTAGAGTTTGGATTCGCAAGGTAGAGTTTTGAATGCAAAACTCTACCTCAGACACAGACAGAGTTTCAAATCTCTACTTAAGGTAGAGTTTTGCATTCAAAACTCTGCCTGAGGTAGAGTTCTGCCTTGCGAATCCAAACCTCTGCCTTGCAAAATTCTTTTTTTTTTTTTTACTGAGTTAGGGTTCAAACGCAGAATCTTGGGATATTAGGCGAAGGGAAAAAATTAAAGACCATCAATTTGAGGGACAAAAATTAAAGACCAGTGCCTTTGACGGACAATCCGCACAAAAACATGATGTAATAATGGGCTAAATTTTGACCCGTTTAATCATAGCCCATTTAAAAAAATCTCCAACTTAGCCCAGTTCTATGTCCAATTCAACCCGCTTTCTAAGCTGACTTTGCTTGCTATTCAGTTTCTTTGCCAGTTGCCACTTATATCCAACTTCATATCTGCTTTTGCTTGAAAGTAATCACACATCATACACGTTGTTCTACTATTCATGCCCCCGTAAATTGTCTATATAAATGTTTTTTTCTTGGCAAATAAAGTTGACATTTTATTATCAAGAAGGAATGTACAGTTTTAACGTCTAAATAAATGTTTGATTATCTGACAAAAACCAATTAAACATAGTAGTTTAGCTAGCTATTGTGTTTTCTGGCTTTTCTTTTGGCTGAGAAATTGGTCTCCATGAAACCTTCTTTTCTAGTCATAAAATTTTGATTCTTATAATTTCATAGCTTGAGGCGTGTCGTCATGAATTACAGCATTATGCTAATACTGTTCAGATTAAGCAAGTCAAATTGGGTGGGTCATGACCCAACCCAATTTGTAGCCCATTTTAGCCTAATCCATTTCAGTCAAAATAAATTTGGTCAGGTCATGCTCATGCCCCCGCCTAAACCTGTTAACCGGTAACCGGACCGGTTAAACCGGAACCGGAATCGGAACCGGTAGAACCGGTTAACCATTTAAAAATTTACCAGTCCGGTTCCGATATTTTTGAAACCGGAACCGGTTAAACCGATGAAATTTTTTTAAAAAAAATAGCCGTTGGGCTGCCTGTCCTGTGCGTTAATGGACCATTGGCAACGGTCCATTTGCAAAACTGGTCGTTGCCAAACGGTCATTTTATTAATTTTTGGCCTACAAATTTTTTTTTAACACTTTAACCCATCCCCCACCCCTATATAAACCCTTCTTCATTTTCATTTTAATTCACACCAATTCACTCTTCTTCATCTTTCTCTCAAATCTCAATCTCTCAATTATAGTTACTTTGTAATAATTAGCCACAAAGTCTTATTATAGTTTCAACTTTCAATTATTAATTTTGCAATTATAATATTGTTGGTGGAGTTGGTAATTTTAGCCACCCCTAAATGGTCATATGAGAACCAAACATATGGATGTTTGGGGAGAGCAAACGGGTTCAAATGTGGGGGGGATTCAAATGACGATAGACCCACGAACCGGTAGAAATTTTAAGTATGACAAGAAAAAAGAGCGTGTAGAAATAGCTAATATATATATATATATATATTATATAGTATATAAGTATATATAGTATAGTATATAAGTATATATAGTATATATAATATAGTATATAAGTATATATAGTATATATATTAAGTTATACATATATATAAGTATATATAGTATATATATTAAGATATACATATATATAAGTACTAGGCGGCCTATGCCCGTGCTGTGCACTGACCCAACACTTTACATTATAGTGCATCAATGTGTATATAGTGTCTTTGAATATACATACAATATATATATATATATATATATTATGTTGTTCAAAACACGATTAATATAACATTGTAGTTTGTGCTCCGTATCTAAAACTTTATTATATTAATGCTTGTTACGAATACAAAATCGGCAAATTTATTAATATTTTTTAAAAGAGAAGACTTGTTTAAAAGTAAACTATTTTCCTCTCTTTGAGATAAAAAAATAGCAATATTTAAGCATCAGTTGATACTTTCAATTTTAATTCGATTAATTTAAAGGTGTAAAATACTTATTATTTTTTATCAAATTTTGATTTGGACAATTCTAATTCAAATTATTAAATTAATTTTACATGTTTAAAACGAAACAAAGTAGAAATTGATTTTCTATTTAAACGAAAAAATACTATTTTTTTATTTTTGGTAAATATTCTCGGTTTAGCTCATTTTACTTGTCATGTTGTCTTTTGCATGGTTTTTTAAGAAAACGTCGATTAGAATTATAATTTGATTAATTTACCTTATTCATTATTTGATCTCCATTTGATATATTTTTTTTACGACATTAATCTCTTTTCACATTTATTAGAGTAAGAATAAAAATAAAAAAGTAATTAAATTCTATCTTATTCTAAAATATAAATATTTTAAGTATATTTATTTTAGTAAACATAACAAATAAATGACATGGCGGAATAGCAAATACAACAGTTTAATAGCTAGATTAGATCTCAGGCTAATATAAAAAAAGAAAGAAAACTGTATGGTTTGACTACTTAACCTTTTGAAGAAAAGCAATTTCATTTGTTCCTACTAATGGATTGATACGCACGTGGCAATGAATCCATCATTATTCACTTAATGAGATACTTTGAAAATTACATGAATATTATTTGATTTTTTAATATGGGGTGCACTTTTTTTTTTGGACATTATTAATTTGCACTATTTTTATGCATATACATATATATATCCTATGTTCAAAACACGATTAATATAACATTGTAGTTTGTACTCCGTATCTAAAACTTTATTATATTAGTATTTACCACGAATATAAAGTCTGCACTTTTTTTTACATTATTTTTTTTAATATGGGGTTCACTTTTTTTTTATATTGCTTGATTTTGTTAATATAGGGTCCACTTTTTTTTTACCGTGAGTTTGGAGATAGTGGGTTCCACTTTTTTTTTTTTTTTAAATTGCTTGATATTTTTTAGTATGGGGTCCACCCTTTATGGGGTGTTTTTTTTTTTTTGACATTATTAGTTTGCACTATTTTTATGCATATAATATATATACATATACTATGTTCAAAACACAATTAATATAACATTGTAGTTTGTGCTCCGTATCTAAAACTTTATTATATTAGTATTTGCTACGAATACAAAGTTTGTACTTTTTTTTAACATTATATTTTTTTTAATATGGGGTTCACTTTTTTTTTTTTTATATTGCTTGATTTTGTTAATATGAGGTCCACTTTTTTTTCCCATGAGTTTGGAGATGGTGAGTTCCACTTTTTTTTCTTCCTTTTTTTTATTGCTTGGTGTTATTTAGTATGAGACCCACCTTTTTTTTTTAAGGGGACAACGGACGACAAAACATGGGTCTAAACCCATGCTTTATATATATTTTTTTTATATTGCTTGGTGTTGTTTAGTATGGGACTCACCCTTTTGGACATTATTAGTTTGCACTATTTTTATGCATATAATATATATATATATATATATATATATATATATATATATATATATATATATATATATACTATGTTCAAAACACGATTAATATAACATTGTAGTTTGTGTTCCGTATCTAAAACTTTATTATATTAGTGTTTGCTACGAATACAAAGTCTGCACTTTTTTTTTTTGACTTTATTTTTTTTTAATATGGGATTCACTTTTTTTTTATATTGCTTGATTTTGTCAATATGGGATACTATGTTCAAAACACGATTAATATAACATTGTAATTTGTGCTCCGTATCTAAAACTTTATTATATTAGTATTTGCTACGAATACAAAGTCTGCACTTTTTTTTTGACATTGTTTGTTTTTTAATATAAGATTCACTTTTTTTTTATATTGCTTGATTTTGTTAATATGGGATCCACTTTTTTTTTCCGTGAGTTTGGAGATGGTGAGTTTCACTTTTTTTACTTTTTTTTTTAATATTGGTTGGTTTTTATTTTTTATTTTTTAATATTGGTTGGTGTTGAATATGGGATCACATTTTTTTTTTTAATGCTTAACGGACGACGAAATGAAAGATGATGAAGATTCTGGACAAAAATTGAAAGAGGGGTAGACCTTTTATGTAAGAGAGTATTTTGAAAATAAAGACACCTAAAATGTGAAGAAGGAGACATAGGGCCTGCCACAATGGACACGTGTAGAGTCAAAATAAGAGTTGAAGAATGATTTATTAATTATCCTCAGTTTTCATTTTATTTGCGGAAATGCCCTGATGGACGACGAAATGTTCTCAAACTGGTGCTTCTATAATAGTTAAAATATATTAAGTTATACATATATATAAGTATATATAGTATATATATTAAATTATAAGTATATATAGTATATAAGTATATATAGTATATATAGTATATAAGTATATATAAAGGTCTGAGGCAACGAGATCAACTGCTGACCCTCGCCTCGCTCTTGTGACATGCTAGTATATAGTATATAGTACATATATATAAGTATATATAGTATATATATTATGTATACGAAAAGCACTATTCTGTATTGCTGACTTGCTGTTAGCCTGTTAGTCAGTAAATATTTAAACTTTAATTATAAACTTGTATAACATATGTAAATATACCTACAACATACTAATAAATACTATAATATATATATATATATATATATATATATATATATATATATATATATATATATATATATATAAAGGTTTTAACCACTTTGAACCGGACCGGTTCCGATTTGGAATTTCAAACCGGTAAACTGGAACCGGTTAAGCGGTTCCGATTTTTTAACTGGAAACCGGCCGGTTCCCTAACCGGTTACCGGTTAACCCGGTTAACAGGTATACACCCGCCCATTTGACACCTCTGATGTCAACTTTCACCCGTTTGAAACGTCTTTCAATGTCAAAAGTTTTTAAGTAGTATTGTACTAGTTTTTAAAAGCTTTATAGTAATAGTAAACTACTGAATAACGCCTGTAGATGCTCACTTGCTTTATTCAATTTTATAATCCAAACGACTGACAAAACTACATGTAGTGAGTACCTACTTTTGGACTTTGCGAAAGAAAAAGACTTCCTTTTTAGGAGTACCAATGAGGGGCATCAAATAATTATAAGAAAAAAAGAAAGAAAAAACAGGTCATTTAGTAACATACAGCATACCTCGAGCACAAAGGTCAATTATTAAAGCTACTTAAATATTCGTTAGATATACTCCCACAACAATAATTAGATTAATTATTGGACACAATGACTTATTTGTAAATTAGAAGTGGATTTTTCTATGCTAGTCTTGCTTAGTTAAATAGCTAGCAGAGTTTGTTGGTCACATGCCAATGATTGGGAGCAGTTTTAAAGGTTATGCATTTGAAGTTCTGCTCAGTTTTCACATTCATTAACGTGATTTTCCACCTCACCCTCAGTTTCACATGTGATATGATTCCTTCACTACTTGTACAACTTTTTCTCTCAGTGTAATATATGTACTTGCAAATGTTACATTAATAACAAAATGTTGTCAGAGTTCTGAACTCTATTTATCAAAGTAAGATGTGCATAATCTATGTCTATACCATGTGCATGTTATTCGCATACCAATATTCTAACACGATAAAAAAATCAAGTACTTTAAGATTATTGGTTAAGTTAGTACATACTTTTTGGGTGGTTTGACCTCAAGATGAAACGTCAAAACTTGTTAAGTTTGAAGTTTTGCCCATAAAACAAGTGAAGTCAAAAGTTCAAGACCATCAAATTTTAAAGTCATTGGGTGAAACTTTATCGCTTTGAATCTCTTAGCCGTATCTGACCTCTTTTTATGTTTTTATTGAGCCGAGGGTCTCTCGGAAACAGCCGTCCTACCTTGGTAGGAGTAAGGTCTGCGTACACTCTAGCCTCCCCAGACCCCACGTTGTGGGATTTCACTGGGTTGTTGTTGTTGTTGTTGGGTGAAACTTTAGGATACTTTTGTTGTAAACAAGGTTTTTTTTTTTTTTTTTACATTTATTCAATATCCAAAATCTACTGGTTCAATTAATTTGAATCCGTGTTATATGAAAACCTATAAAAGAGTTTTATCAAAGTTTCTTTAATTAAAAGTGAAAAGATCCTACCATCATATCACATTTATAAGCAGTGTAAGCTATGTTTGCTTGCTTGTGGCTTACCATCTCATTAGTCAAAGAAATAAGTAAAGAAAAAAACTGCTCATGGCATTATTATAACACAAACTTGCAACAGAAAAAAAGTTGCAATTAGCCACCTATATAAACCCATTAGATTCACTCATATCCGTGAAATCCATCCAAACAGCTCTCCTCCACCCTCCACCAACCACAAACTCCCAAAAAATGGCGTATTTGCAACCAAGAAGCCTAATTGGCAAACTTAGTATTTTCCTTTTCCTTTGCATAGTACAAACTTCCTTTTCTTCTCCACATCAACCTCTTTCCAGACGCCTTTTGACAACCACACCAAGAAACATGGTCAAACAATACCTTGCTCCCCACAACAAAGCAAGAGCAAAACTTGGACTTCCACCTCTCAAATGGAGCAACAAACTAGCAAATTACGCTAGCTGGTGGGGACACCAACGACGGGTGAGTAGGGACAGATTCAAAATTTAAATTTGATATGTTCAACCTCTTAACTTCTCGCCATTAAATTCATTACATTTTAAAATTATAATATTCTCTTGTCCCAACTAATGTGACATACTTTTTTTTCTAGTCTGTCCAAAAAAAATGTCATACTTTCTTATTTAGAAACGATTTAACATTAAACTTCTCATTTTACTCTTGATGATATAATTTATAGCTACATGAATGTCTATGACTTATTTTAGATAACAAATTTCAAAAGTTAATCTTCCCTTTTTTCTTAAATTTCGTGATCCGACTTTGCAGGTGAGTTGCGAGTTGGTTCATTCCCGCGGGGACTACGGTGAAAACCTTTTCTGGGGGAGCGGCAAGGATTGGAAGCCACGCGACGCTGTCATGGCGTGGGCAAAGGAAGGACCTTATTATGATTATAAGAGCAATTCTTGCAAGAAAAATGAGCAATGCTTGCATTATACACAAATTATTTGGAAACAAAGTACAAGAGTTGGCTGTGCAAAAGTTGTATGCAAAACTGGGGATACTTTGATTAGTTGCAACTATGATCCACATGGTAATGTAGTAGGAGAGAAACCTTTTTAAGAGAGCTTTTCAATACTCTCATTCAATGTGTGCATACACTGACCCCGGAAATTAAACTAGTCTTTTAACAGTGACGAATCCAGAATTTAAACGTTGCAGGTTCTGAGTTGAAAGAGCGCGTTTGAAATGTAAATGTAATTCTATTTGTATTGAACACACGAATCCATGATTAAATTTGTCATTAGCTAACTCTCTTGGGACATCCCTTTTTGTTTGTAGAAGAATAATCTTATTTGTAAAGTGCTTAAATTTTTCCTTTTTCAAGAAAATGTGTTAGACATTTGGGACCTTTTTCTCATTTGGAAGCTGGCAACAACTCAAGGAAGTATGGGTTATTGGTCAAATAATTGCTGTGCTGTGAACTTCAAGTCCCAGATCAGATCCTACTGTTTATGTCCTTTGCCCAGGGCCAATTGTACAAGATTATAAATAAAAGACGACTTGATTTTATGTTTTCTAATTCCATCAATCAGATCTGAACATAAAGAAATTACAATATCCCTTTTATTTCTCATTCACATTTATGAATTTTATCTTGAGCCACGCCAATGTTTTCCTGAAATAGAAGTATCTTACCGCTTATCAAACATGACCAGAAGTTGTGAGGGTTCTTATGTCACACTTGATAAAATCAGAATATATTTAGAGATTAATAGAAAAATCACCATAACACAAATAATTTTTAGAGTCAACTTTAACCTCGTAGCATGTACAATATTCTTTGAATCTCAGACTATAGAATCCCCATCTTTGAATTCTTTTTCCTTTCACGATAATGATCCTTTTCAAAACGACCTTCGTCTACTAAATCGCGATTCTTGTGGAGCCCAACCCGCTGTACTTATCCTTCATAATAGAAGATATATACTTTTTGCCTTTTTACTTGTATATCAGTGTATATTTTACCAACAACCAGAGTAACATTTTGAATACTACTCCAGCACCCCCTAAATTAGAAATACACAAATAACTTTTTCATACTTCTATATGCTCACGAGTGATTCCACTGTAAATTGGAGATCATTTTTGAGCATGATACTGAGGACAAATAAGCCCAGAGTGACTTTGGGCTTCACCTCCACTTGATAGGCCGGACCATAGGAAGTCACTTAGATCCATTTTTTTGCGCGGATTGCCCTTCTTTTGGGGTGGTCTTTAAATTTTGCTCCTCATATTTGTGGTCTTTAAATTATGCCTCTCATATTGCTGGTCTTTAATTTTTGTCCTTCGCATTGCAACCCTGAGCGTTCACGCAGAAATCATAAGGTTCTGAGTTTGAACTCCCGCTCAAGCATAAATTAGAAAAAAAAATTGCAAGGCAAGGTTTGGGTCGCGTGGATGCCGAACTCGGCATACACTTGTTAAGGAATTACCAAATTTATGCCGGACCCGGCATACTTATGCCAAGTCTGCCCATAAGGCATAAGTATGCCGGGTCCGACATAACTTTGGTAATTCCTTAATAAGTTTATGCCGGTGGGGGCAAACTTTTAATGGGCAAACTTTTAATGGGCAAACTTTTATGCCGGACCCAGCATAAACTTGTGAAGGAATTACCAAAGTTATGCTGGACCCGACATACTCATGCCAAGTCTGCCCATAAGGCATAAGTATGCTGGGTCCGGCATAACTTTGGTAATTCCTTCACAAGTTTATGCCGGTGGGGACATAGCGAAATTTAAACTCTGCCTTGCGATTTTTTTTTTTTAAAATTTTGACTGTGTGGGGTTCGAACCTGGAACCCATGAATTTTAACCGAAGGGCAAAATTTAAAAATTTCAAATTTGAGGGGCAAAATTTAAAGACCGCCCCAAAAGAAGCGAATTGCCCACTTAGATCTCCACCAAAAATGGGCCAAGCCTAAGAGGTCCATTCAGTTGTACAAACTCAGAAACTAAATTGGTGGTTCTAAATTTTGAATTTTGATACCATGGAGATTTTGCACCACTATATTAAGTTACTACTATAAGTTAAGGTAAAAATGTATATCAATTAATTATGAGTAGTGATAAGAATATTCGTGAAGACAATATATCATGTGTTCAATTCTGATGCAAGAGGAACACATTTTTTTTGTTGTGCAGTTACCAACAATACCAACACTATATTTTTTTTTTTTTGGGTGATTAATCATGTTCTATTTCGACCTACTATTTTGACAAGACTAATGTAGATGATTGTTCCTTCGGCTATTAATTTTTGAGGCATCTCGTAATAACATACAATTTTGATTTGCAAACTCAAATTCTTCACTACTTTGAGTTCGAGTTGAAAATCAAGAATGGTTAATTTGTCAAATGCATCGGATATATATATGTTAACAATGTGGAATAGTCTTAACCATTATGTTACAATTAATTTTTTTTAAAAAAATTAGGAAACTTTCCTTAGTCTAAACTTTCCTTAAATACTTAGGTAATTCTTTTTCGAATATTTTTCTACAGGATGTAATCTCGTAGCGTCAGGAAGGGAAATAAATCTGAAGCCCTTATTTTAGCACAGTTAAATACGGTAGAGAGAAAACCCCAAAAGGTTAGTAATAATTGCCCTTAATTTCCATAAAAATTCTGGCTTTAAGGACTCCACTTTTTTTTTTTTGGGCGAAACCATAAGATGCTCCTATTTACAATATAGAAACAATAAGTGGAAAGTGGAAACAAATTAGTACTTCTTAACAAATTCAAAATAAATTAAAATTAACCACATCAAAATCCAACAAATTTGGTTCTATGAAGTTTGTCAGAACCCAAGTACCAAATAATTAAACAAGCTAGTGTATTAATTAATGACGAGAAATTCAGGAACGTAGAATGTGGATAATACTCAACTAGGTAATTTACTCAAGGACAGGAATTTTTTTTCACACGGTTTCATGCTTATAGAAATTGAACTTAAGAAACATGTTGACAATGTGGTCGGCAGTGAAAATTATACTTTTTTACTATTATACTATAAACTTTTTGACAAGTTCAATATTTCCCGTAATTTGTCGCTCAAAAAGCAAGTAAAAGAGATGGATAAACAAGAGTATAGAAAAACTTTTTTCTTCTCATAGTAATTTTTTTCTGTATAATTGTCCTTGTCAATAGGTCAGGTCTAAGAGTGGGAAACGGGCGGGTCGAAAAGAGGTTAAACAAAAATGAATAGAATATTCGATCCGTTCATATTTAACACGGATAATGGGTTAACTGATGGATAATATGAATATCGATATTACCTATGACTTTGGGAATAGTCAAATGAGAATACAAGCTAAAAGCAAAAATAAGTTTAGACTCCCAGAAAAAAGAAGAAGTAAAGAATAAATAAATAAATAAAAAATAGGAAAGTAAAAAGTAAAATAAAAACTTAGACTCCTAGAAAACAAGAACTCATGAAAAAAATACAAATTGGTATTGATATCCATATTATCTATCTGGATATCCATTTTTTCGGTGGATAATATATGTAATATCCATATCTAGTCAGAACAATTACATGGTGTAACGTCAGAACAATTACATGGTGTAACTAACTTATAAACTATATTTACCATACATAAACATGCCACTTTGAAAAAAAAATACCATTGTAGCTACCATTTGAGTTTTATAGCAAATTCCAATTCCATTATTCTGATTTTTCTCTCCCATTTTCAACCTCACATATATGAAACCTAGCGCCTGCCTCCCCTTCTCTCCCTCTCTCTTTCCTCTTGTCTTCTCTCTCGATCGCCGGTGAACACTAACGAGCACTGATACTAGTTTTCTCTTGGGTTCCGGCGAAATTTTCTCTCCCATTTTTAAATTTGGAGTCTCGACCTCACAGATCTGAAATTACATAATCTAGTGCATGCCTCCTCTCTCTCTCTTTCCCCTACTTGTCTTCTCTCTCGATAGTCATTTTCTATAGGGTTCCGAAAATTGTAGGGTTTTTGAATAGCGTCGGAGGATGTGGCGGGGAAGAAAAGTGGAAGTGTTGATACTACAATTTTTGTATTATTGTGTTTTTGCAAGGAGTGTATAGAAGGAATGTAGTTTTGTATTTCGTCTGTATTCTGAGGAAGGAGGAACTTTTTGGCATCAGAAACCTTTTTCAAATCTGGAATATATTTTTATATTTCGCCCGTATTTCTGTACTCCGAAGGAGGAATTTTCCGTCAAAACCCTGTATTATGTATTTTCGCCTTGCACCATGTATGTGTCATTTTTTCATGTATGGGGTATTTTTTGTTGTTTGTACCCTTGGTTGACTGTATTCTTATGGGTGTACCTTTTGTTTCACTATATTTTTTGTGGTTATGTACCCATATATATACCCCTGTATTTGTTTTTTGTATCCTTGTTTGGTTGTATTCATTATGCGAACGAATACAGTTGATACAAGTTGTATTCGCTGCATGAACAAATACAGTTAATACAGGCTGCTGGCAACTGAAAATTTAGCTACGCATTGTAAATATTCAAACATCAGCTACGCCTGATAAATAGCTATCAAACTGTAGTGGTTTCTGTAAGATTCTCTATTTAATCCACTTTTAAAGAGTCGGTTATCTAGCTCATGTCTAATGAGTCGGATTGGATGGTTAACCATTTCTTTAGACAATTTTACCAGCCCTAAACATGATACATAATATTATTGTTCCTAATGTTATCAGACACAATTATCTCATCAATGAATTGTGTAAAAATGGTGAATTAGAGAAGGCAGAATGAATTATTTGAGGCATGTTATATATAAGTCCTTCTCCCTATTGTGCTACGTACAACTCCCTAATAAGGGTTTACTCTCTCATGAATGATGTCGATAAAGCTCTAAACAACTTTTTTTTTACCATGGCCGACCATGGAATTCAGGAATTATACCAAACAAAGTTACTGTCATGCCCCAAAACCCACCCTAGACGTGACCGACATCTGACGTCCTGAACAACATCGGAAGAACCTAAACAACACAATAATAATACTTGAACCCGCCAGGTTCAACATTCGCCTCCAACAATTTATAAATTAAATGTAACAAATCATGAATACATGAATTAAATCAGCGGAAGTCTTTATAATTTAAATGATTCACCCCAAAACATGATAGTGTGCCCGAAAGAGTTAAACGACAACTCTTCTTCTACCCACATTCGAATGTATACTAAGGAGCTTCTAAGAATAAGGAGTAAATATCTAACCCATCGGGACGCAGCCCGGAAACTAAAATAAGTAAATGGAATTAAATAAATAGAGTGTCCCACGAACGAATGTGTGGGCTCACCAAATCAGCCGCAACAGCAAGTCCTTCCTACACGCCTGGAGTATCAAGAACCTGCTATTCTCTGTTACCTAACATACCATAAAAAACAACAATGGTATGCCTGAGTATTTCGTACTCAATGAGTGCCTCGGGGACAATGAGTAATAAGAAAATAGAGTACATAATATATAAAGAAATTAGTCTTGCCAGTCAGGTGAGAGCGATGTAAGAATAGTTATTCAGTTTATGTATCTCAATAATAAGTATCGAAACCCATTTATAAAGCCTCTTGTCAAGTTACAATTTCAAATATGCCTTTTTAATCGATTAAGATAGTCATCAACAATTCCATAAGAGAATAAGAATGTCACACGTGCCAATACAGGCCCAAGAATCAAGCATATCGCGCATAGCGCACCACACCGGAACATATAATTCTCGGTGGCTATCCTTCCTCCTGAATAGCTAGGCATAAATCACACCGGACTATGTAGTACGCGGTGGCTATCTTTCCTCCCGAATAGCTAGGCATAAATCACACCCGGGTAGCGAACCCAGCGGTGGCCACTCTTCCTCCCGAATGGCTAGGCAATGACACACTAGGATCCATAGTGGCTACCCTTCCTCCCGAGTAGCTAGGCAATGACACACTAGGATCCATAGTGGCTACCCTTCCTCCCGAGTAGCTAGGCCAAACATCACAACAAAGTTCATAGCATAGAAGCCGATTCACAAATTGTCTCAAAGTTGTCACACCATCAATAATGTTAACGTTCATTATGCATATCGAAAGAATAAGTCATTCCAATCAATGTTTTGAAAACGTACAACTTCTTTACAAAGATTTTCATGTCCCAATTCACCAATGAGAATGTCATTACCAACTCTTAACTAGCATTACTAAGCATCTCTCATAGAGGAAAACATTCATAATAGCTTATACATATATAGGGTTTGTTACAATCTAGGTTTAATGTGGGTTTGTCCCCTCTCACACATTAACCACCATTTAGACATGAATTAGAGTTCAAGGAAACATGAAAATATTGCTTTTCCTTTCATTCATTAAAGAACCTTGAATAAAATTTATACTTCCAACAATAGTTTCAAAAAGTGATTTTCATTCAAAATAAGTTTTTAAAAGAGAGACATACCTTAATTTGTTAAACAAGGTTTAACAAATCACTTTTCTAATGAAGAACACCCAAACCCTAGCTTGAATCACTTTGGGAAGAATTATGTTGCAAACCCTAGGTTTTGGTCACAAAAAGCATGTTAAGAATCATGGGTTTGATGTTAGAAAGGGATTAGAAACTTGAATTCAACCTAGAATCATGATAAAACTTACCTTGTAGGGTTCTTGAGGCTTGGGACTTGTTCTTCCTGACTTTAGGGTAATTTTTTGTGAATGGGGTGTTGGGGAAATAAACCCCAAATCTTAAATATAACTTAAAACGTGTAAACCCGACTTTTTGACCCGAATCCGACCTGTTTCGCGATGGTTCCGCGATGCAGGGACATCGTGCATGTTCTGCAGCTCAATACTCAGACTTGCGCGATCGGCCCGCGATGCGGGGCCATCGCACGCGCCCCCACGCTCCTGAATAAGCGACGTGTGTCGGTTCTGCACAGTGTTCGGTAAAATGGACATAACTTCTTGTACGTAACTTTTCTTGGGCTATGAGACCTACCGTTGGAAAGATATTTCAATGATCTACAACTTTCATGAAGGAAGTTTTTCCAAATTCACAACACATTTTCATGAAAATCGCCCAGAAGACAGACTTACCAAAACTTAGGCGAATTTAAGAGGCCTTAAGAACTTCACTAGTTGGTTTGACTTCAAAACGACCATCTCCCACCCGGATTCATCAAGAATGGATTCATATAGAAATAATATCATCTTAATACTAGATTTTTACGCATTCAAACCTAGTTCAAGTTTACGAGGTGTCATAGTTACTCCTAACATTCTTTAAGAAGGGCTTGACGGAGGAGGCGAAAAAGCTTTTTCATAAATTACTAAGCAAAGATTATGATGGAGAGAGCTCATATTTGATTACATCAATCATAATAATGGATGAATGGTTTAGAAATGGAGATACCGATCAAGCTCTTGCTTTCTGGGAGAGGATGTTAAAAAAAGGTATGATAGTTGGTAAAGTTTCTTACAATGTTTTTGTTTGTGGATTCTATATGAACGATGACGTGGCACTACATATAAGTATTGTTGTGAAATGCTAAGGTTTGGTAGTGGCGTGGTTTTCTGGTGGTGAACTGATGGAATGGAAGAAGAAAACGGATTTATCAAGAAATCTCTTTCCAGAAATAACGATGGAATCTGCAAGCACAAATTTCTTATTCCCTTCTACTTATCTCTTTGCTCATGACAAAATAAACAAATTTGTGTTTGTAGATTCAAATGTAGTTTCATCCTAATTGCTATATCTTTTCTCACTTTGTTTGATTTTTTTCAAATTAATTCAGATATGTGCAAATGACATTTTTTCAAATTAATTAAACACATGCAAATTATGTGCAGTTTTAAAAAAATTATTGGCAGAAGTATCGAAAACACCCCTAAACTTGGCATGGGTTGCAACTTTGGTCCCCAAACTATGGCTAGTCTTCAAGACACCCCTAAGCTTGGCTAAGTGGATTTTAATACACCCCTGAGATGCCTCACATGGCACAACAAGTGTTGTCAAACTCCTCCACGTGCGTGAGAGCTGCCACACCAGTAGCCAAACGGTAAAAAACCTTTTTTTTACATTTCCCTTTATATTTTTTCCTATTCCAATGGCTAAAATCGTCCCCTTTCTCCTTATTTAATCCCTCCCCCATTAAAATACACCATAACTTGAATTTAATTCTTTTCTTCTCCTTTTTTATTGTATTTATAATTGCTAAAGTTTCTCCCTCAATTGTATTCATGATGTCACGCCCCGAACCATGACCTGGACGTAACACAACATTTGGTGCATGACTACATGTGACCGAGCGAACGACATGGCTTGCTGAATCAACATGGGACATGCACTGACGCGGAATATAAGTTAAAACATAAAAAGTCTGAATAAAGCATGTGATATCATAATAATACCGAAAATACTTTTAAAACATAAGTGCGGAACATCAAGAATATGTAGCCAAAAAGGCTAACCACTACTGAGTATCTGACATGTCATCCTAAACTAGTCTTTGAAACTTATGACATGAATCTGAATACTAAACTGTTCACCGGGACAAGTCCCCCCGGCATACCTCTACTGCATGACATAACATGAAAGTAAAATAAGGATAACACCCTGAATGAATGGGGCTCACCAATAGTTGATAGGTGTAAAGTCCTAACGAGCAAATCCGTCGTCCTGTAAATCAATGCCTGTATCATGAAATGCAGGCCCTGGGCAAAAGGGACGTCAGTATATTTGAGTTATACTCGTATGTAAAGCAACTGAATGAATAAACGTGGCACATGAAATAATAGGAGCTGAGACTGAACTTGTAACACCCAGTACCTCTAAAATAGCCCGTGTTCATGATTCAGGGACTTAGATATAGACAAATGTTTTGAAGTGGAAAAATAGGCTCAGAAACGAAGAAGTACGACTTATATCAAAAAGTACGACCCATACTTTGAAGTACGGGACGTATATGGAAGGCGTACGTCGAGGGAAGAAGACCAGAGGTCACTGGTTTTGTCAGGCGAAGTATGGCCTATGATGTACGGGGCGTACATCCATGTACAGGACGTACTTCTGTCCCATACATCGATGGCCAAAATAGTTTCCTCACTGGAATTTTCAACCCAAGTACGGGTTGCAAGTACAACCCATACTTCAAAGTACGGGACATACCTGGGGCCCGTACTTCACCCGTCTCACCAGAAACTATAAATACGTGGGGTTTAGTTTTAATCCACTTTTCATACCCTTCAAACCCTAAAACGACCTACTCTTCTCCTCCATCACCAAGAACACTAAGGTAAGCAATCCCAACTCATTCCAAGTGGATTATAACATATATTAATGAATGTTAAATGAGAATTAATTGCTCCTAACCTAGGATTTTCAAGAAAACCCATCTAAAGGATTCAAGGCTTAGGCTTTTGGGATTCTTCTCAAGTTCAGATCAATAGTTACAAGTTTTTGAGCGTATACAGGTATGTGAGGCTAACTATTTATGTTAGGGAATATTCATGATTCTCCTTAAGCCTCGTTCTTCATGCTTATCAAAAATTGACTCAGAATATAGTTTAGCCTTAGTTTCATGAATAATTGTAGAACTTCTATCTTGTAGGGATATAGTTTCATAATTCGTTCGTGGTTATCATTTTGAATATCATGCACTCAGTACGTAATCATTATAGACTTGTGTATTGACATCACATAAGTCTCAGTTAGTGTATAATCGATTATTAGCTTAAGTTCCATAATCAGAAATAGTTATCATGCTATCAGTTATCTCTCAGTCCCAGTATTATGAATTGCTTAGTGTTGAACACCTATATCTGTATTTTGGGCCCTAGGCCACAGTTTATGCATACGTATTACTTGGTCCCGAGGACACAGATTATGTGCGCATTATTGGGCCCTAGGCCACAGTTTATATTATTAGTTACACAGGTGATTCTTTATTCAGAAACAGGAAGTATTCATATATTTACTTCTCATGTTTAGTTGAGTTCTCAGATATCAGTTTTAGTTTTAGTTTCATGTACTTACAGTTCCTTCTTTCAGTTTCTTTTCATACTAGTACAATTCAAATGTGCTGATGTTCCCTTTTTATTGCTTGGGGACCTACATCTCGCGATTCAGGCAACAATTTATAGGTTGACGATTCTGCTAGCTAGGATTCTCTCTTATCAGCTGCTTGGTGAGCCCCAGTTCCTTCGGGGTGTTATCATGTCTTTAGTCTTTATATTATATTAGTCAGTTGGGTACGCCGGGGCCTTGTCCCGGTAGACATTTAACCCTTTCAGTATTCATTAGAGGCTTTATAGACTACAGTTCAGTCAGTCATGTTAGCAGGCTTTTATATGTTAGCCTTGTTGGCTGTTTATTCAGATGCTCAGACTTACTTAGTATTTTCGCATTTATAAGATATTGCACTCAAATTTTTTAACAGATCAGCATGTGTTAGTATTATTTCTGCATTTTAGTATGTTTTGATATCACATGTTGATTCAGCCAGCCAATGGGTTCGCTCGGTCACATGTAGTTAGGCACCGAATGTCGTGTTACGCCCATGCCATGGTTCGGAGCGTGACCGAATTGTGAGCTGAATATGAGCATGAATAACATATGACATGTATGTATATATATATATATATATATATATATATATATAACATGAGTAAAATATTTTAAGTGGGAGAGCATTAGTATAACCGACATGTAGCCACCACGTGAGCACGTGGCGTTTGATCTCTGCCTGATCAACTAAGCCATCTTGTACCTTGCCGGGTTACGAGACATGAACATGACATGAATAGATCCATAAAATATCCCGTAATGGGAAACATCAAGGTGTCGTCCTAATGGGGCGGAGCGACCCTTATCCTACGCCGGCATACGTAGTTTCAGTCTATCTGAGCCTTCTCGATAATCTGTGCAACTCTCAATAACATGAACATGAATATAAGTGGCATCTGAGCCCATGTTTTGTAAAGCATAACTTGTAAACATGGTTCGTAAACATGACTGGTAAACATAATCTAGCATGTAAATAGATACATAATATAACTTGTATGAAACATGAAAACATGCATGACTGTATTGGTTCATGAATTGCAATTAAGAATCCATGGGATTCAAAGTATGGGTATTCATGGATTATAGACAATTTCATGACAATCGTAATAATATACATGAATGCAATTATATGACACATGATTGAGCATGACAATATATATATATATATATATATATATATATAATTAATTAATTAATTAAATAATTAATTAATTAATTTGTATCTGAAGTATTTCATGAACTGGAGCATGATACTCTAACTCAGAAGAGAAATAGGGTTTCATGAATTAACGTGGGGTGGGGAAGAACAAAAATGTTTCCACACATAGATAGAAGCCCTACATACCTGTAATCACTCCAATCTAATGAACTAAACTGCTTCTTTGACTAAGAACACCAAAACCTTGGCTTTGAATCGCTTGAGAAGGATTTACCTTGGAAATCTTATGTTTTGATTGAAGAATCATATTATTAGTCATCAATTAATATTAGAAATTCTTAGGAATTATTAGAGTGATCTTACCTTGATGTTGGAAGATGATTAGGAGAGGTGAAAAATGGTTGCTTAGGGTCTTAGAATGAAGTTGGAACGTCAAAAATGACATAAAATCGTCTAAGGGTCGCTTTTATAGTCTGAGGCGAAGTACCCCTTGGCTAGCTGATCAAGCTCCAAAGTGAGCTCACTCCTCACTCTGGAACTTGCTGAGAGAGCTCCAGGGCGATCTCAAGCCTCTCTTTGGCACTCGCTCAGCGAGCTCCCAGCTTGCTTTGGGGCCTGCCAAGCGTGCTTCAGTAAAATGGGCATAACTTGTTGTACATAGCTCTGTTTGGGCTCCCCCATATATCGTTGGAAAGGTATTTCAAAGGGCTACAACTTTTATGTTTTAAGTTTTCTCAAATTCCTAATTAATTTTCACGAAATCAGGCTGAAAGTTAGACCTATCGAAAACTTTGCCGATTCTATAGAATCTTATGCACCTCGCTATCCATCTTGATTCCGAGAAAACTATTTCCACCCAAACTCATCCAGATGAGACTTCATATGGCTAAAATGTCACACTAATACTCATGTAATACATTCACACCTAACCCGGATTTACAGAGTGTTACATTATCTCTCCCTTGGGATCATTAGTCCTCGAATGATGGGTGACAGTTCTCATGCTCGAACTTGTATGCCTTAAGGACATAGACTTTGCGGGTCCCCCATGGGTCATGAATATTGGGCAAACAATACCATTAGCATGTGTGTGCAGGTTTGAGGTATTTAGCCAGTGCATTGCATTGCACATCATTACATAGCTCTTTATTTCTGATTTGGTATGGTCGGTTCGTATTATTATGGTGGCATGTGTGATGACCCGCCACATCATCATGCCACCTAGGCGCCACGTGGAACTATTTTTACCATGTAGAAAGATTATGTGGATGCTTGCTTACATGGAGAGGAGGCTAGCTTATGTGAGAAGGTTCTAGAGAAATATGGAGATTTCTCATGGAAGACCTTAGAACCTTAAGGAATTTCATGGAAAGTCCTTAGAATAATCTAGTTGTGTAGAGATTTCTAGAATAGGGGCTTATTTGTAAATATGTAGGGACTTGTATAAAAATATTATTTACATACTAGTCCCTAGGTGAGTAGTATAAATAGGAGGGTCATTCTTTTGTAAACCATCAAGCAAAATCAATTAAGTCTTCTATAATAAAAAACTTCCTTCTAGCAAATTTCTCTTGTCTTTCTCAATTACTATTCCCTTAGCGATCTTGAGTGTAGTAAACTAGGCTGACTTGGCATAGCAAGATCGTGAGCAAGTTGTGCAAGAACGAGAGCGAGTTGTCAAGTGCCGCACGTGTGCTTAGTTGAAGACTAAGGACGTGACAACGTGGTATATCAGAGCGAAGGTTATGACTAAGGGAATGACAAACGACGGAGAAATCAACACTGCTAAAACCCAAGCCAACGTCATCCAGGATGCTGCTGGCAAGAAAGGCCATAACAAAAAGAAGAATGTCACCAACAAGAGCCAGGAGGTGCCGCCAGAGGTTGTGCCAAATGAAGGGCTTACATCCCAAAAACTATTTACCACTGAGGCGAGCGAGGATGACGTGGAGGTCCTGTCCGAGGACGTCTCGCTCGGTAAAGAGTGGGTTATGAAGGTTAACGTGGGGATGGACGCCATCGACATATTTGGCCAACGTTTGGGCAAGGTAGAGGGCAATGTTAGCGTTATTGAGGGGCATACTCTTGAAGAAATTGAAAGCATCCGAAGTGACTTGGAGGGGCGTATGCAGGCTGAGATTGAGGTAAAGCAAACCATTACTGCCTTAGAGTGCAAACTCATGGAGGCGTTGAGTACTATTGATGCCAGGAAGGCAAATATAGTGGAACTCAAAGAGCAGGTTAATGTTGGCATGACCGAGGCAGCCAACAATGTTGTTGTGACGAGGGAAGCTAAGATCGAGGCTCCCAAGCCACCAGTGTTTAAAGGGGTTCGTGATGCATAAGAGGTGGAGAACTTTCTTTGGCACTTGGAGAACTATTTCAGGCATGGTAAAGTGAGGGATGATAAGGCCAAGATCAACACCGCTGTGTTGTACCTAACAGAGACTGCCATGCTATGGTGGAGAAGAAAGGTCGCCGATGCTGAGAGAGGTCTATGCACAATTAGCACGTGGGATCAGTTCAAGAACAACTTCAAGCGATAGTTCTTACCAAGTAATGTTTTGTACGAGTCAAGGCACAAACAGAAGGAGTTGAAGCAAATAGGGAGCATACGAGACTATGTTAAGGAGTTCACCACCCTTACGCTTCAAATTCCTAACCTCACTAATGATGAATTATTGTTTCACTTTATTGACGGGTTGCAAAATTGGGCTGGGCAGGAGTTGCAACGCCGTCGAGTCGCAGACATAGACCAGGCCATAGTGGAGGCCGAGTCTTTGATGGACTTCAAGCATGACAAGCATGACAAAGGCCAAGGCAATGAGTCAAGGGGTAGCGATGCCAAATGTGGGGGAGGTCGTGGTGAGAGCAAGGAGTCGCATCAACAATACTCTAAGACTCAAAATGAGAACAGGTTCGACGGCAAGAAGTCAAGTGGTCGTCAGGGCTATGCCGAAAAGAAGGCACAGAACGAGAAGAAGGGATGCTACTTATGCGGAGGGCCGCACAACTTCAAAAATTGCCCTGACCTGAAGAGCCTTAGCGCTATGGTGCATGAAAGAAATGAGCAAACGCAAACAAAGAGTACGGGAATCGCACAGTTAGGAATGATTAGACTATGTGGCGCTATCGCGAAGCAAGATAGTCAAACCAATGATAATAAAAACCAGTACGTGGATCTCACCATCAATAACAAGCCCGCTCGTGCATTGGTAGACACTGGGGCGACTCATAATTTTGTGACCGAGGCTGCAGGGAAGAGACTAGAGTTGAAGCTTGCTCCAATTAAAGCCCTCGTCAAGACTGTGAATGCTAAGCCAGAAAATGCTCGTGGTGTATCTAATGGCGTTAGTGTCAAATTGGGCGATTGGAAAGGTATGGCAAATTTTATTGCCACTACTATGGATATTTTTGACATTGTTTTGGGGCAAGAATTCTTTACACATTGCCACGCGATGATCGATCCCTACCTCCAACGTCTCTTGGTCATGGAGCGAGAAGACGCTTGCATGGTGCCTACAGTGACTATGTCGCATGAACAGAGCCATGCACAACTTTCAACTATGCAGCTTGTCGAGGGGCTCAAGAAAGAGGAGCCAACATTCATGGCAACCATTACAAGCTTGAAGGAAGATAATGGTACCCAAGAGACACCGCCGCCTTGGATAGATAATTTGCTCGAAGAAAACAAAGATGGTATTTCTGAAGAGCTACCTAAGAGCTTGCTTCTTAGGCGTGAGCAGGATCACAAGATTGAGTTGGAGCATGAACCGAAAAAGGGTCAAGTCATGTACCGATTACCGTCACTGCCTCACACGATAGCGAGATTGAGGCTATCATTGACTACTAGGCCAGGCGGAAGCAAGGGCAAAAGGACACTGCCATGTTCCTCATATATTGGAAGGGGAAATCATCGGAGGAGGCCGCATGGGGGCGGTACGAAGACTTGTGGCAATTTAAAGACAATATTCGAGAGTTTATACAGCAGCATTGCGCCGCGATCGTCGCAACATCGGGTGGGGGAGAGTGTGATGACCCGCCACATCATCATGCCACCTAGGCGCCACGTGGAACTATTTTTACCATGTAGAAAGATTATGTGGATGCTTGCTTACATGGAGAGGAGGCTAGCTTATGTGAGAAGGTTCTAGAGAAATATGGAGATTTCTCATGGAAGACCTTAGAACCTTATGGAATTGCATGGAAAGTCCTTAGAATAATCTAGTTGTGTAGAGATTTCTAGAATAGGGGCTTATTTATAAATATGTAGGGACTTGTATAAAAAAATTATTTACATACTAGTCCCTAGGTGAGTAGTATAAATAGGAGGGTCATTCTTTTGTAAACCATCAAGCAAAATCAATTAAGTCTTCTATAATAAAAAACTTCCTTCTTGCAAATTTCTCTTGTCTTTCTCAATTACTCTTCCCTTAGCGATCTTGAGTGTAGTAAACTAGGCTGACTTGGCATAGCAAGAACGAGAGCAAGTTGTGCAAGAACGAGAGCGAGTTGTCAAGTGCCGCACGTGCGCTTATTTGAAGACTAAGGACGTGACACATGGATCGAATTATGGACTGGGTTAGATTGTTGGGTAGTGACTTTGCCTAGGTCAGAATTTGGGTTGTGATTATCGATTGAGATTATTGTGATAAGACAGCCTTGTGGTTTAGAAGCTTCCTCTTAGGTTGTGATTCAGTTACGGGATATTTTATGACCTTGGATTGAGTATTATGTGCCTATTTACTTATCTTTTTGATTTTATGCTTGTATGCATGAAGTAATCTTAGTCGACCTATGATGCTTACTCAGTACGTGTTGTCTGTACTGATTTTACTCTTGATGTACTCTTCTTTTGAGTGCAAAGTTTGTTACTAGTTCCAGTTCTTGTCATCGAGGGTGATTTGAGTCTACGTGACAGAGATTCCAGGGTGAGCTTTTGGACTAGATCCACAACTCGGAGACTCTTCCTTGTATATAGCTGTCTATTTTGTATTCTTGAGACAGTATTGTCATACTTGAGATTTTTACATCATATCAGACTTGTATCTCGAAATAGTGACTCTTGTACTAATCCAGACCAGATTTTGGGGTTGTTATTACTTCCTCATTTATTATCTATATGATTCGAATTTGTTAGCTAAATTATTGTCTATTTGCATAAATCTTATAAATAACTAAAATGATATGGGAATGGTTCGCCTACCTGGAGAGACAGTGTAAGTGCCATCACGATTCACAAATTGGATCGTGACACAGGTAAAAGAGACAGATAAACAAGAGGAAAGAACAACTTTTTTCTTCTCACGTGGTAAGCTTTTTCCTGTATGATTATCCTAGTAAATAGGTCAGGTCTAACTACTTAAATCTTCAATATCACTCGTCTGATTTTCCACAGCAAATAAAAATGAGAATTTTTTTCTTCTAAATCAATTCTTTGAAAAAACAAACTAACGTAAATTGGGAATAAAATAAAAGATGTTTTTTTTTAATAATCCTTCAATATCAGAAATTCATTGATCCTATTAATTAGGATTCATGTGGCATAGGGCTCCCTATGGGGAGTTAATTAATTTCTCCATTCTCATAAATTTTTACTGGAGTTTCTAGTTATCTAGGTGTTAAGGACGGATGGATCTCATTCTTCCTATCACAGTCCTTTGATCAGAGACGGATTCAGAATTTGAATTTTAGAGTTTATGAATTTTAGGACAAGATCCTCTAAGTGTTTCTGTGTTAGTAACTATATTCTAAATTTTATTTTTATACATATTTAGTGAAATTCTGAAAACGTACAAGGGCATGATTTGGTTCAAATTACTGATTAAATCCTACTTCCGCCCCTTAGATGGTAAAAAGAGGACAACTTGAAAGCAAATTAATAGTGCAATTACAACAAGATATCTATAGATATAACAAAAGCAGCAAACTTCATTACTTATTTCAATCATGGTTAGAATTAATTTAGAACTATCAATAACAATAACTAAAACTGGAGAGGCATACCCCTCAATTAGAAACACAATGAAGCCAAGAAAATTAATTATTTTGAATTAACTTGAAGGTGCTATCTTTGAGTAGAGATTGATGACACATTAACACTGTGGATTATCAGGAGACTCAGCAAAAACTATAACTTTGACAACAGATTCATCTGTGATATTGTAAACAGATAATGATTGATCAATCTCCAATTTCATAAAATTGTGATGAAGAGTCATGTAATCATCTCCCTATGCCCATTTGACTATCTTCATTAACTTTCTTACTGGACCCTTTTCTCTCACCTCGGTGTAGAACTGAGATGTAGGAGACTTTACCTTTATTATGAAAGTGATGTATATGGTATATAGTGAACGTGAAGTATATCATAAGTGTGAAATACATATAATAAAAGATACTTTGTAAAGACAATATATTTGATATTGCACGGTTTTCCCTTCATATGGGCTGGTCTTTAATTTTCGTCCCTCAAATGGATCTTATGTCCAGTTATATCCCGCTGGACATAAGTTCCATTTGAGCAGCGAAAATTAAAGACAACAAAAAATAGGGCCAAAAGTGCAAATGACCCTTCGAAAATTCCAACAAAATTGGGCCGATAGCCTATTTTAGTGAGCAAACATCATGGATTGCTTAGTTTCGTTCGTTTGGGCCTATTGTTTCAAGTTCATTTTTTTGTGCGGAATGTCCTTCAAATGCATTGGTTTTTAATTTTTGTCCCTTAAATTGGTGGTCTTTAATTGTTGATCCTTTCGTAATATCATGAGGTTTGGGATTCGAACTCCGGCTCAGTAAAAAAATAAAATAAAAAAAATAAAAAAAAATTCGCAAGACAGAGTTTTGTAGCAAAGTTAGGCCTGTTCGGGCCAAAGTTAGACCTTAACGCAGAGTTTTGCCTTCAGATATAAGGTAAAACTTGCTTAAGAGAGTTTTGGTATGCCTGAAGACAAAACTCTACCTGATCAAACTCTGCTTAATCAGGGAGAGTTTGACTGCAAACTCTGCCTAAATAGCATAATTCTGCCTGAGACAGAGTTTTGCAGGCAAATCTCTGCCTTGTGAATTCAAACTCTACCTTGATTTTTTTTTATTTTAAATTTTGACTGAGCGGGGGTTCGAACCCGAAACCAAGGAGTTCTAACGAAGGACAAAAATTAAAGACCACCAATTTAATGGGCAAAAATTAAATTCAAACTCTACCTTGATTTTTTTTTTAATTTTTGACTGAGCGGGGTTTCGAACCCGAAACCAAAGAGTTCTAACGAAGGACAAAAATTAAAGATCACCAATTTAATGGGCAAAAAATAAAGACCACCCCAAAATAAGGGCATTCCTGCGAATTGCCCTTTGAAGTTTGGACTTCAAGAAAATCATTTTGCCCTTTTTTCCTCTTAGCATTTACTTGAAATAGGATTAGTAAAACTGAACATATAAACAGTGTTATAAACCCATATTAGTTTTGGAAAGAAAAGTTACCGTATATTAAAGCATTTAAACATTTTTTCTTAATTAATTATTCAAAACAATTTAACAGTTTTTTTAATTTAAATAAGTGATTGTTTGTAAAGATTGAGTCTGTTAATTCCAATAGACTCCTAGAGTCCGGAGATATTATAAATATCCGTATCTTTTACAAAACGATATATAAGTATTCATCTCTTCTTATCTTTCTACTCACTACAAAATCAATTTTATTTTTGTGAATCGAGTTAATTGCTGAAAAATCGAATTTCATTGACTTTGTAAGGTACTGGAGGAGTTTCGTCATCATCCCTGTATCAACATGAATGGAGACTTAAACTCCTTAATAACAGTGGTTATACTATCAAAAATCGATTTATTTATTTCCTGTTTATGAAATTTAAATTTCTAATAGGTACTTTTATGCTCATATGTATGTTGTTGCATGTAGACATTCAAACCTTTCGAGCATAATATGGTTCATAGGTTTTGCTAGAGCCCTAATTTAGTTTCTTGACTTTGAAAAAGTTTGTGTAATTAATTTGTTATTGTTTAAACCATACGTGTCAATCAATAGAGACATCACAAAACTTATAGTAGGTGAGCTAGACAAATAATTTCGGGGCCTATAGGATGAGAAAAATGATGGATGAAGGTAAATTTCTTGGGATCACAGTCAGGCCATTAGCACTTTTGCTACTATTTTGTGTTGGTCTTTAATTTTTATTCTTCAATGCGAAGAACGTTTTTGGGGTATAAGTTTATATTTCCTCATCATAATATCTCATAACTCATGTCCCACACCCTTAATGAATGTTAGAAGAATTTGATATTTTCCATCAAATTGGTACCAGCGCACTTGTCTCCAACCCCGTTGATGCTTTTGTCACCAACCACCAACTTTGTTGAAATACTTGTCTCCAACCCCGTTGATGTTTTTTTTCACCAACCATCAATAGTTGAAGCACTTTCACTTCGACTTTCACAAATCGCTCTTGGTAGACTAAAATAGTCGCATGTTGGCCATGAATTTATTGTAAAATACTCTCCTTTAAATTGGTATCAAAGCCTTTACGTTCTTGGTAGAGAATAAAATAGCTTCTGCTACCGGCGAGCGCCTCTAACTCATCTATTGTCGCCCGTCTGGCCAAGAATTATATATGTTAGCAAACGTCTGTCCAATGATGTACAAATGAAAAATAATTTTTCATCTGAGAAGGATTGACAAGAGTATCACGTCTAAAGAGGTGCAAGAAAATATGCGCTCTGTAAGGAACGATCTTCTCTGAAAGTTGGAGCAGTGGGTTAACAAAAATTTGTTGTTGGCAAGAAAGTGTATCAACACAATTGATTATAGAAGAGAATATGCTCTAATAATTGAAGAATGATGAGAAAGTGCATCAACAAATTGGAATACTGGGTTGGAATACCAAAATCTAATTCTGTAATGACCCAATTTCACTAAGTCGTGCGGGCACCTACCTTTCCCACCTCGGTAGGCGAACCCTTAACCCAACATTCACAAATGATAAAGAATAGCGGAAGAAGGCAAAGTAACGTAAGTCTCATAGATACAATATAAATAAGTGCGGAAGTAATTGAAATCCACCCCAGTATCTGGTCTGGTCATACAAGAGCATCTAACTAAATACTACGGGTCTGAATAATATACATAAGTAGTCTAAAAAATCATGTCTCAGAATGGAAAGCAAGACATAATAATAGGAAGAGTCTTTGGCAGCGAACGTCCTCATGCTCACCCTGAAGAGACTCAAATCATCAATCCTTGCAATATCAACCACGAGGGGTGGAAGTAGATTCAACTTGGTATTCTGCATTCATAAAAGAATGCAGCAAGTGCAGGACAATACAAACAACAAGTACTGGTATGTATCATAGGCCGACTACGACTAGCTAACACATATAAAGACAACAAAGCAAGATAAACACGTAAAACAACAAGGTACAAGTCAACACGAATCCATAACCACGGTACAAGTCATCACCTATGTTATAGCATCTAAACCCAACTGTCCCAAGTATTAGTATAACAGTTCCGAACCATTATATCACAATTATATCACTACAAGTCATCACTTATGTTATAACATCTAAACCCAACTGTGACAAGTATCAGTATAACCGTTCCGAACCAATATATCACAATCATATCACAACAAGTCATCACCCATGTTATAGCATCTAAACCCAACTGTGGAAAGTCTCAGTATAACCATTCTGAACCAGCATATCACAATCATATCACAACTATATCACAGAAAACCAAGAGATACAATGTAATGCAATAGTGTATGAATGATGAATGCAATACATATGCACTCCGACCGATGGAACATCACATCTCGGCAGCACAACCCACGGGGGACCCGTGAAGTCCATGTACCACTCGTCCCGACAACAACCACGGTGACGAGCACTCTCTCGATCCTGACAAGAGACCTCGGGCTTCGAGCACTCATTTGTTCCCAGTAAGAGACCTCGAGCAACGTACACTTATTCCGCTCCGATAAATGACCTCGGATCACAGACTCTCGTCTCTCTTTTACGCTCTCCGGCAAAGATATCGGAGGCTGCACTCTCTCACTTATCATCATCAGTACCATAACAATGCAATATCAATATATCATGGAAATGAGTATGAATACGATGCAATGTAATATTAACAACCAGTTCAATCCCAAACAGTACCACACATGGCACACCATCAACATCAATAATAAGGTTACACAATAAGCCACAATGGGATCACAATTCTCATCTCAATATCAAATCAATTAAAGTACCGCAATATCATAGTCATAATATATCACTAGTCACCAATACCCAATGTCTCAAAGTGGCAACGAGCCAATAAATAAATAGATCAAGATAAATCAACAACACAATGGGGTGGCTAGTCCCCAAATCATACAACAAGGCCCAACCTAAGACAATATCCAACCAACTTCATACCCGAAGGTTTACATGCATTCTCCGGCAATATCATCTAAACATACGCGTCGTTAATTGAAGTCTCACCATAAGGTAAACCGTAACCTACCTGGAGAGCCAAGCAGCAAAGTCTTCAATAGTCAAACCTTAGTCTTTCCATTCCTTTGAGCCTTGAGATAATGGAATTCTAATCATACCGAATTATGAAATTAGAATCAAGAAGAAACAACATTCAATCCTTACTTCTATTCAAGACCCAAATCCCAACATATGGAAATGGGGTTTAAGAACTAAAAAGATGAAATTAGGAATCTATAGGTCTCAACATGAAATTAAAGTTCTAGCTAATCAATTCCAATCAATTATAAGCTAGATGAACTAACAAATCATTTAAATTCGGATTCTAGGCAAAATCCCCAAATTTAAGTATGAACCTTAACTTCCAATTCCATAAATTAACCACTAATTAGGAAGGAATCATGCAATAATAGATTCTAATCATCAAATCCATGCTTAATGAGGCTAATCCAATCAATAATTCAAGATTTAATAGCTTAGAATGAAGAACCCACAAAACCCTCTTTCAATCCACCATTTCTTAAGGAAACTAGCATGTTTAATGGATTCCTAAGGTGATTAGTGGAATAAGAAATGAAAAGGAAGGTTAAGGAACTTACCACAATGATTATCTATATAGAACGTCCTTGAATGCTCCCAAAAAGCTCTAAAGTCAGAGTGGTGTTGAATGAAGGACTTAGGGCTTTTAACACATATTTAATGAATCTAACTACCCGTCACTCGCTTCCGCGCCCCCTGCAGCGCTTCAGCGGCACCGCTTCCATGGCCCCATGACCGCTTCTGTTGTCCTGACCAAATACACAAACCGCTATAGCTGCATGATAATCGCTAAAGCAATATCGTTGCCGCGATCCTGGTGCCGCCATAGCGGGCACCAGACACCATGAACTCCCAAGTTTTCACTAATTCAACCTGAAATCCTGACTATCACCCGAGGCCATCTGCTCACAAACCATATATGCAAACATATATTAAAACATGCTACGAACGCACTCATGGCCTCGGAATTTCCAATGGAGGTCTCGTTGACCGGGTCAACCCCCGATACCTCAAAACTAACTTTCCAACCCAAGTCCCAAAATGTACCCGAGTGCATTTGGAACCAAACCGAATATACACACAAGTTCTAAAAGACCATCCGGACATCTAGGAATCGATGGATTCCCAAAAAAGATCTGCTTACCCAAAAGTCAACTTTGAGTCAACTCTTTTCGCTTTAAGCCCAAATTTCCCACAAAGTCACCCAAATCATATCGAAAGCCCTCGGGAAGCATGTCAACGGCCCTCTCGGGTCAAATGTGAGCTAAAAAAGTTCGGGAAAGGGTCAAAGGTACCGAAAAAGCAATAATGACCAAACGGGTCGTTATAAACTTTGAATTATTTTTCCAACATTCTCCTATAATTCAAAGTTGTACATCCAATATTTTGATTCACCTGTCACCATATTCCCATTTGTGAAGCAATTTCTTTTCAACCTTCAATTGTTGGAGAGAAAGTGCTTCTACAGTTGAAGGTTGAAGAGAAAGTGTTTCAACAAATTGAAAGATGGTGATAGGTGAATCAAAATATTAGATGTAAAACTTTGAATTATAGGAGAATGTTGGAAAAATAATTCAAAGTGGTAAGAATTAGAATTTGGTATTTTTATTCATGTCTAGTTAGGATTTATAGTAAAATTAATATAGGAATAGATTTTCTAGTTTATAGTCAAAATTAGTTTCATACTATTATTATAAATAGGGATGCTGTTAGGTATTTAGTAACAAGAGAAAATTGTGGAGCGCATTCCAAAATTCATGAATTTAGAATAAAATACCCTCTAAAGAATCTTAAAGACTTATGTCCCGCTAGACATAAGTTCGATTTCGAAGGGCAAAAATTAAAGACCAGCCCGTTTGAAGGGCAAACCATGCGATCTCTTCATTGAAGTCTTTGTAGACACATATTCCCCCTGATCCATTATACTTGTCATTTTGTTTTCACGTTCCTTAAGAAATATTAAGTAAAAGGGTATATTGACTAAACTATGTTTATTTATTCTTTGGTTTCAATTTAATACTGTTTTGTTTTTCACCATATTAATTTCTTTTCACATTTATTGAGTAAGAGTAAAGGTGAAAACTAATAATTAATTATATCTTGATTTTCTGAAATAACAACTATTTTTTTATAAGGACAACAAGTAAATGGATCCGTGCGAGTATATTTTTCTTCAAGCATTAAAAAAAAAAAAACGAAGTCTTCATGAGTAATTGTGTTATTATATACTTGACAATGTGGCAAAATGGGTTAATCACTGGTGACTTTGTACATTCAACCGAACAGGTACAAATGGGATGGCAGTAAATGGGTGATATTTCATCAGAATTTTGATTACAAGTCCTTTTTGATGTCATATGCTCTTCAATACCTTTTAGGTAGGGGCTAACCTCCGCTCCTCTTCCCCCTATTAATAGTATGTTATTTAATAATCGCATAATTTTTTATTTTTCAGAGTGTATTATTATTTATTGCTTCATTTTCTTTGTATTTTGATATCTCACTGCTAAATATTTTCTTGCAACTTTTCTTTGATAGATTTGCTTTTGAGCCGTGGGTCTACCGGAAACAATCTTTCTACCCCATAGAGATAGGGATACACCCTACTCTTCCAAGATTCAAATAACATGAATTTTGACCAACATTTTAAGGTGCAATTTTATGAGAAGAAACTATAACTCATAATACCATTCGTATAGTTTTTAAATATCTAAATTCTAATTTTAAAATATTAAATTAATCTAATTCAACTTAGCTCCAAGCATTAGTTGAATTGACTCTATATTGGGGCGGAAGGAGTAATATACAATGTTATTGTCTGTGTAAATAAATTTTATATCATTGTGGTAGGTAACATATATTTTTTTAAAGATTTTAACTCTCATTTTAAGAAAATCTATTTGTAGATATAAATTTTAAATGATCTGACAGTATAAAAAATTATTTATACCAACAGTAAAACATGAACACATTTTAGTTTGTACCCTATATAGCTCACTGAAAAGGAAAATGCTTCTTACTAATTTTTATTTTATTTTTGTACTTCCTATTAAAAAAAATTTATTCTCCAAATTAAAACTTGAGACGTGAAATTCTATATTGGTGGTAGATACATATCCTTTAATGTGCTATGACCTATGTGAATACACCACCTATTGGTAAGCAAGTTATTGATCGGATACTGTGGACTCCTTGATTCTGCTTCTCCATCTCCATCCTTAATGTGATTTTGCGCTTAATTTTGAGGACATTTTGGGTACTCTACTAAAATATCATGTTCAATAAGGATTTAAATATCAGTACTGGTAGTGCAACAAGTATATTATCAGTGTATTTTAATTTGTTATACTTACTCCATTTAAAATTATTTGTCGTGTTTTTCTTTTACACGCTTCTAAAAAATATTGATTAGGAGGGTTTTTGACTATTTTACCTTTATTGGTATTTGAACAATCATATCATTACTTTATAATTGAGGTGTTTGTAGTCTTCAAGACCAAATTACTACTAAGGATAAAATGGACAAAAATAATTGATTCTATTTTGAACTTCCAAAACGACAAATAATTTTAGATAACTATCTTTAGAAATCATGACAAATAATTGGGATGGATGTAGCAGATAATCTATCGTTTATTCTACATTGTCAATAACTACTTATCGAATTATGGGTAATAATTTACTGTAACGACATGTCCCGTCGTTTTGAGTATTAGGACTGTTTTCTCCTAATTTGACCCTTCCCGCAGACTTAATATGTGATTTATGACTTGCAGGGAGGAGTGACATGGTTCCCGAGGCATTCAGATGAGAATGGAGAAGAAAAAAAAAGCTAGAGTTCTTGAGAAAAAAAATAAAAGAAGGTCAACAAAGTCAACATTCAAGGTAAATGGAATTGAATTCTAGTTTTGAAAGTTCCTGTAGGTCCGGAATGTGTTATGACTTAGTTGCATGGTATGGATGACTCCCTAGGGGCGCGGGAATGATGCAGACACTTGAGTTGCATAATAGTTTAATTAAAGATTAAGAGTTCACCATGGTAAAAATGTGATTAGATGATCCCGAATTAGTGTTTTGAGCTTTCCATCGAATTCATAGGGTGTTTTTGGAGTGAAATGCATATTTGATTTGTATCCCGAGGAGTTCGAGTGACTTTCGACCGCTAAAGTGAAAATTGGATGGCACCAGAATTTTCTGGTTTCTGGTGACAGGTATTGTTCATCGACCGCCGGGGGGGGGGGGGGGAGGGTTGTGTCTCGCGTTCGTTAGGGTATTGGGGGTCAGGTCATCACAATCGCTTAGGAGGTGTCGCGATTGTGCAGATATAGGGGGGAGAGAAATGCATCGTGTTAGCAAAGACGGGACTGCCGCGTTCACGAAGGGTCCGAGAGTTAAGTCTCTGCGATCGTTAAGAAGAGTACCTGGGCAGAATTAAAAACCCCAAGCTCGACTTGACATTTCATAATTCAACTTTGAGAGCTATGGGTTCTTAATTAGTTGTTTGACAAAACCTATATTTTTTTTAGATAGAGGGGAAGACGAGAGCATTTAGAAAAAGTTATCTCTATTTGTGTTAACCAAAATATTGCATATATAGCTGTTTCTTCATCGGCTAGCTAATGAATAGTTATTTTTAAAGCTAACAACTAGTTAGCATGTTACTTTTTTTTTTTGACAACAATGGCTAGATATTTTTTGACTAGTAACGGCTAGCTTAACTACATTAAATATAGAGATATATATGAAATTTTTTTGAGACGGATGTAGCAGATAATCTATCATGTATTGTAAATTGTTAATAATTACTTATCGAATTAATAATTTACTATAACGAACCGTCTAGTCCTTTTGAGTATTTTGACCCTTTTCGCAGATTTAATATGTAATTTTTGGCTTGTGGGGACGAGTGACATGCTTGCTGAGACATTTGGATGAGAACTAGAAAAGAAAGCAAAAAAAAAAAAAAAACAAGAGTTCTCGAGAAAAATAAAATAAAAGGAGGGTTGACTAAAGTCAACATTCGGGGTAAACAGACTTGATTCGAGGTAAGTTCCTATAAGTCTGGAATGCGATTTATGACTTAGTTGGATGATTGGAAGAATTCCGAGGGGCTCGAGAGTGATTCAGACATTTGAGTTAAATACTAATTTAATTAAAGATTAAGAGTTGACTGTTACGGTTCGCTTTTACGCGGGTTAAGTCATAAAAGTTACTACGAGGTTGTTGGTGCTCTAATTGGATTTTAGTATTTTTGGAGTCGTCACCTAATTTATTATGGAAAACTAGGAAAATTGGGTTTAAAGATTTTCCAAAAAATAAGTAAAAATCTTTTTGGACCAAAGTTCAAGGTAAGTGTTCTGATGATCCCCTAGGGAAGGTTTTACGCACCCTAGTACTAAAGATCCGTAGAATACGGTTGACCTACGAGCTTCAATGTGTGATTAATGTCTTTATTTGCCAAAAGAGAGTTTTGATTTTTTCGCAAAATGTCATTCTTTTTCATATCATAATCATGGTTCCAAGAAAAAATTTGGCAAAATTTGTGTGTGTGTGTGTGTGTGGGGGGGGGGGGGGGAGTTGGTTTAAAAATCCACGCAAGTGTTCAACTCACTTAGTTGCCGGACTAGGACATACCCTAGATTTCTCCCGAGTAGAGTCGCTACTATTCTAGTCCTAACGAAATGAGTTTAATACTTGCTGGTTTTATACATATATATAGAAAATATGGAGTATATCTCCGATTTTTATACTTATATATAAAAAAGAAAATGCAAGTGTTTTTATTCAAGCTCGTTTTCAAACCATTGAAGCTCATATAATCAGACCGTATTCTAAGTTCCAAGATCCGTCTTTATCTCAAAAGTCAGTCCTCCAAGCCATCCAATTCCAGTCCAATTTTGGTGTTAGGCTTCCAGGCCCAAAATCCTTTACCAGAAAAAAATAAGTCCAAGTCTCAACAGTCCAATTTCTTATCAAAGTCCAAAATATCCAGATTGGTACATCCCTTAATCATAGCCCAACTCTTTCTCGATCAGTTAAAAAAACGTCTTTGAGGCCCCTTTTTTTTTTTATCACAAAAACACCTTTTAACTGCTTCATACTTAAGGCGGGACGGGTCTTTAATCATTTTGAAAGAAGTAATCACTTTGTTTTAGACTTAAAACCATTTTCTTTAGGTAAATCCCATTTCCTACTGCTGATTTTAAACCGTGACATTTTGAGAGGAAAAACTAACTCTTGAAACCTCTTAAGTTAAGGAAAGATTATTAACCATATTTGAAAATCGATTTGTTTTGACGACTTACCTAAATTACTAAATGTTTTCCTAAGTTCTAACATACATAATGGGTTCCAATAATCATATATTTGGTACATATACAGCATACACATGGCAAGTATATATAAATGGAGAAGGAAGGAAAGTGAATTTTAAACTGATGGGCCAACCAAAACCCATCAGTGTCATTTTCACCCATTGGTTGGGCCTTCAAAACATATGAGCTTCCCTTTTATCCATTTCCCACGGACTCGATCAAGGAGGATATTGGGCCTTTGGCCCAACGAATTTACGTAGTAAGAATACCCCCAAACAGTGGGATTTTCATGCAAGCAAAGAGAAAAGGGGATGTAAATTAGAAAGCATCTAAAATATTCTAAGTAAAGGAATACATAGCATATCAATTTGTCAAATATAAAACAATCACTATGTTTGCAAGAAAATTAAGACACATATTAATATTTATGAACTGAGGTAAAAGGAACAAATCCAGGATTCAAGGTTATGGGCCTGACATTACAAAGCCCACATGGACACAGAAAAGAAAAAAAAAAGAACCCAAGTGTGCAAATAGCATAGAACAGATCACAAGATTTTTATCCATATGAGTAAGTATACATTCTTTCCCACTTGATATACCACAGATATACACAGCTATAGAGATGCTAAAACAACACCAAAAGGAAAACTTTCACTTTCTCTATCCTAATGCCACACAAGATCCAAGGGATTTCATGAATCCCAAGCATGGTAGACATTAGGGAAAGCTTAAGCTTAATCTTCGAGTGCTAATTTATGCTAAACTTAGTGATATACAAGAGAAGGAATGTTTGCATACACATATATATTAGGCCAAGATCAGTTTACAATCACAATTAATTAGGCTGATAACGGCCTAAGACTAAGTTTATACCCAACAACCTAACTGAATATAAAAGAAGTAGAGGAAGGAAGAAGGGAGAGAGATGAAGACTCAGTCTTCAATCAACAAAATGGACAGCAAAAGCAAGCAAAATTCCCTATGTGGAGATCAACAATCACAAGAAAACCAAGTCTAGGTTAATATTCCAAGTGTAGGCAGTGTTCAGCAGCAAAACATAGAATTTCAAAGACAACCACTTAATCCCACATGACTAAGCAATATTCATCCCACATTCTCCCTTAAAAAAAACTACATCTCTTTTTATAGTTAATGTTTTTAGGATAGCCAAAGCCCTTTTAATACAACAATTTTGATCCCCCCCCCTTTTATTATAGAAAACAGTCATCAAGATATGTTGTTTTCCTCTGTTCCAAAATCTAGACAAGTGACCCTTCAAGACAGCAGTGATTCAATACTTAAATTATGACAATAGACCATTAGGAAGAGACATAATCAAATAAGGTCATACATGGAATCTGCTCATTTTATCTGACCTCAAACAGACGAAACTTTAATGACATAGTACATATCACAAGGGACTCATATAGTTTAGATCCTTAGACCATAAGGGACAAAGTTAGACTCTAGGAACTCAAGTAGTTAAGTAGTTCAAAAGGGACCAAGATAAGACCTTCAAAGCACTATGTCTTTTTAAAGAAATCATAACAAAACCTGATCCACTCAAAGGACGAAGTGGCAGAAATGTCCTTTTCCAGTACATTTTCAAAGATCCAAATTTAAAGAGTGACATGAAAGTTGTGCCACACACAGGACTGCCACAGGAAAATTGTTGCACTTACCAGACTAAAAAGCCAAATGGAAAGCATGCCAACAGATTTGAAAAGAGGTAATGTATAATGCAGTCTAGGCTAGTCCCATCCATGGGTAGATTTCAAAAAAAGAAAAAAAAAAGAAAAAAAAGGGCTTGTTTTAAATAACCTTAGCATAGCAGCTTATACCTTTACACTACTTCACAAAGAAAACATCTAGCCTTGGCAAGAAATAGCTAAGCCATTTCACAGAAAAAAGATAGCACAAACAGTTTGAAATCACACAGAAGCAAACTGGATCAAGACAGGATCAAAGTGAACTTCTTTCAACTAATACACTTAACAGGATGAGGTCCAGTTGCATTAGGTGAACTTATTTAGCCAAGAACCAACTCTACATCCTATATTCATTCAAAACACATTCATTTTTCCTTCCTCTCTTTTAAATAAAACATGATTCAAATGCAGTCTAGGTAAATTAATCAAAGTCAAGACATATCTTATATAACACAAGCTTTTTCCCTTCTCCTTTAGAGATGAGACAACAAACAAACATAGTGGCTATAGAAGTTACCCAACACTCAAACAATTAATTCATTACATAGAGTCATATCCCATCACAGTTTATCACAATCATCTAGCACATTCACAGGTTTCCTAAGTAGGGTCTCATACTATCCTCACACAAATTCTGTCAGGCTCGAAAGGTAATTCAAACATAAATTCTCATTAGACTAATTAACTGGACTAGACATCTTTTCAGGGGAAATAAAAAAAAGGGAAATTATTGTTGCAAACTCATCATATAAGCCTTATTTTACAAGCCATAACATCAATAAACTACTAATCCAACTCTACTCTGTGTGACAAGCTTCACACTTATCAAATAAACTTCAACTCATCCTATCGGAATTAACTAAGCTTGTCTCTCCTTTTTATTTAAACCCTAGCAAGCAACAAACCCCATCACTGAAAGCTATACTTGACAAAGTTTAAAAAGTTAGACAGTTTCTCCTAGTTTCCAATATTATCTAAATCAGTCAACCAAAGCTAAGTGAACCTAAGTTACTCTTATTCAGCTAGTAACCAAACAAACATTAAGCACATGACTGAACACATAAACAAGAGAAATAAATTAAGCTAAACAACATTAAGGGATAATTATACTAACAATTTCATACTCATAAGCAAACTAAATGGGAGAGCAGTTACCTTTTGCAAGTGCAGCCACTAATCGAGATTCAAACTTGAAGATTTACTCCTCTAAACCCCAAACTCAAGCCACAGAACCCGACAAAAAACAAGAACAAAGAGAAGAACTTCCCTTTTTTCATTTAAAATTCTTTACTTGACTCAGAAAATTCCTTTAAAGACTTCAAACAAATTTTTGAAAGAAATCTTTAAGTATTTCGAGTCTAATGAGTATATTTTTCAGAATATATTCAAAACTTAATTTGCAACAAAGAAAGTAGGGTCCTTTAAATAGAAAACCACAAAACCTCAAAACCTTTTCATACCCGATGTGGGATAACTCCCCTTATAGGGGTTTCCTCCTCACATCTTCGTTGGAGGGTTAAGATTAGATGTAAAAACGAATGAAGGGTCGCATCTTGCCCTCAAAAGGTCGATCTTCTAGGTTCCTAGTGAACCAATAGGCCGAGGTTCAAAATTACAACCGACCAAAAGCAATTAAAGATTTGCAGAGCATCAACGTTCACAAAATAGAGAAAAACATGATAATAAGGATGAGATAACACCTCGTTTGGGTAGAGATAGGTGAAGACCGGAGGAGGCAATTAATGCTTTGCCTCAAATCGACCCAACCAAACCTGTAAAAGTCTTACCAGCTCTGTATCTTTGCCAAAAATGACGGAATGATGACATGAGAGAAAAGATGGCCCCGCGGCGGCTAGGGTTTCCCTCAAAGGAAACCCTCCCAAGCCCTTAAAGCTCGTTTGCTTAATCTGAATAATGGGAAGGGCTTTGCCCTTTAGGAGTTAACACTTGGGCTGGGTCTGGCCCTGTTGGACTGGACTCGGTCCTTTTAAAAAAAAATGGGCAGCCCAAATTGTTTTATATATATGTGTATATATTTTACATATATATAGATGTATAGATGTATTACATACATATATATATATATATATATATATATATATATATATATATATATATATATATATATATATATTAATGAGAAAAAAATCAATGGGTACGTAAAAAAAGACAATTAAAGAAATTGATTTGCTATTAAATTGAAACTAAACAAACAATTAATTTAAAGACATGACTGATTTTCACAAAATATTAAATTTACAGGGATAACCTTAATTAAATTAAAGCATGAATTTGCTATTTTCAATTATGGCCCCACTTGGCTAATCTAATTGATTATTTCAATTTTAGCCTTAATTAAGCACATAATAGGCAATTTACAAATATAACCATAATTAATTTGTTTAAAATCAGTAATAACTAATTTGAGAATTGTCTACATTAATTGATTATGCAGAGAATCAAAATTTTGGGGGATAAAAATGATTATTTATTTAAATTACTCAATTTCCTTGAACTAAAAATGGGGGGTAAATATTTGCTGATTAAAATTTTGATATTTGCATTATTAAATAAATAGCTACTCCACACTATTTTTAGTAAAATGCCTTATTAGTTATTGTGACATAATTTCCAAAAGATTTATTATAGAAATTATTTTACCAAACACTAAAGGTAAAACATTATATGCATAGTCTATAAAATCATCTTGATTTTACTTTAAAAAAAATATTTATCACCCCATTTAATATTCAGGCACTTTGAGCAATTAAAATAAATTATGGGAGGTCAAAAATGAGGTGTCAACAACTACCCCTTCGGTGTTCGGGGCTAGTGGGACCATGCCCGAGCAACGAAATTTGACCTACCCTAATTTTTTACTGACCCAAGTCATATTGCCCCTCATTTTTATGCAATTTTTCAAAATATATGGCCGAACCCTGATTTCTGGGTTTCCTACATATCTCAGGTTTCATGAGAATTCAGGCCGTTTGTAGTTCGACATGATTTTGACTTCTAAATGCAAATTAAAGCAAATTCTCAGATTTTCTGGCTGTCAAGATGGGAAGTCCGGTGTGATTGGTGACAGTGTAACTGACTCTATGGCATTGAGTCTGCCTACATATCCCTGTTCTTGAGAATCACGTCACTTGTAGTTCAACTCAATCGGAGGAAAAAGGTATGCCTTATGCGGGAATGCCTTTATGTGTTCCGGTGTATGTCCGACCAGTCGCGAAATAATAAAAACAAACAAAGCACATAAGCAATAAATAATCTGTGTGGCTGAGTATGGTGAGGGGTGATCTTCCAAGTCCTTGCCGGAGAGCTTGACACTCATGGGCACCTCATCTCGACCGGCTGCGTAAGAAAAAATTCCACGTTTAATCCACAATCTGTCTGGATTTGATTTTATCAGCCTGCTCCTTTGTGGCTACCAATTTGCTGATTTACGTTGATTTTTGAATGATGAATACTACGGTCGTCTGACCGAAGTTACATCGACTTTCCTTTTTAGCGAATACTGCGGCCTCATGAACGGTGTTATATCTCTTTGCTGTCTTGCTGTATCCCTTAGCTTATATGCATGGCCCTCTCGGCAATTGCAATAAAATGCTCTCTTGGCATGTCTGTATGAACGACTTTCTTAGCGATTGAAATAAATAGCCCTCTTGGCAATTAAAATAAATGACCTTCTTGGCCTGTTCGTATGAATGTCCCTCTCGGCGTGTTTGTATGAATGACCCTCTCGGCAGCAGGAAAATAAACGTGCAATGGTCCTCTTGGCATGTTTGTATGAATGGCTCTCTTGGCAGCAGGAAAAAGAAACGTGTAATGGCCCTCTTGGTAAATAAGACTAAGTGATGCGAATGACAGATATGGCCCCTTCGGCTGAATCGTCATTCTTTCGTCCTTATTCGCGGCTATGACCTTTTTGGTCGGATGTGCCGTTTTGTTTCACTATGACCTTGTTGGCCAAACTTTTTCCATTGTAGCAATTTCCAAGCATTCTGTAGCAAATGTGGCTTAATATTTTGCCCTTTTGACATCCGAAGTCTTTCATAGCCCTTATGGCTAGATATTTTCCCTTTTGGCATTCAAACCTTATAGCCTTTGTGGCTAGATATCTTGCCCCTGCGGCCTTTTGATCTTTTATGGCCCTCGTGGCTGGATACTTAACCCTCACAGTATTTTGATTTTCCTAGCCTTTGTGACTTTTCCTTGGCGGTAGTTAAAATCTTTCACAGTCCTCGTGACGGATCTCAACAGCGGTCTAGACCTTCTTTAGCGAACGTTTCCTGCACATGAAGCAAGGTTAGAAAAGGAATCGTCTTCCCATGTCCTGGGGATCTGCACCAGAAATGAATTAGTTTTCTCCTGTTTTAAGTTGATCCGTATTGTTGGCGCTATCGCATCTTCGGCTTTCTGGACCCTAAAACCCCTTTAGCTCCGGTATTCGAAAGATAAACCTATTTTCATTATGCAGGAAAATTATTTTGTAATGCTATCCTAAGGGTATCTACTTTGTGAAAAAATAAAAGCATTATTAATTGTCATGACATGCGTTTTGAACGAGGGAGATCCTTTCTTCCGTAACTGAGGTTTTTGCTTCCTCACGCGAAATTTTTGAGACCTTTTCTCAAAAATTCTGCCCCCAGTTTAAATTTCAGTCTATCAACTCTTATGCCGAATCTTCTGGGAAATTTTGAGGCCTCAAAATTTCTGCCCCAGTTTTGAGTCCTGGGTTAGCTGAGTTTTGTAGTGTCTTGAGAGCGCGAATTTTTGAGATCCTCTAAAAAATTTTGCCCCAGTTAGGCGTGCAACAGTCCTTGCTTCTTTGTGAAGTTCTATCTCTGAGGCTCCCTAGGGGCTTCTTGGTTTTTCTTTGATGCGACCGAGCTAAAAAAGCGCATACGTATCCTGTCGCTGCAGGAATTCAGGTCGAGCGTAGTTCAGAAATAAAATAATGGACTTTTGGGTTTTACTAATAAGGCGACCAGGTCCCAAATGGACTGCCTATGCATCCCACCTTAGGGAAATCAGGTTATTGCGTAGTTCATGTTACAAAAGATGTTTTGTTTAGCCTATCTATTACAAAACGGTTACAAGCAAAAGGAAATAATTAATACAAGTGAAATAGAATAACGATTACAAGCAAAGAGTACTATTACAAACTGAGAAACGCCTTCTCATGCATAGTAGCGCTTGACTGTATCTGAGTTGATCGGCTTCGGCCACTCTTGACCGTCCATTTCTTCCAATAGTACCGCTCCTCTGGAGAGTACTTTGCGGGTTACGTAAGTCCCTTGCCAGTTGGGAGAAAACTTTCCTTATATTCTTCTTGGTGCAGGAAAATCCTTTTGAGCACTAGTTGCCCGATCTGAAAAAGTCTGGTTCTGATTCATTTGTTGAAAACTCTTGCCATTCCCTGCCGGTACAATTGTCGATGACATACAACAACCATCCTTTTCTCATCAATTAAGGACAATTGGTCATATCGAGCTCGAACCCATTCAACATCGTCAAATTTGGCTTCCTGAATGATTCTCAGGGAAGGTATCTCAACTTCGGCGGGTATGACTGCTTCAGTTCCGTAGACCAGCAGGTATGGAGTTTCACCTGTTGAATTCCTGGTCGTAGTACGGTATCCAGTAGAGCATAAGGCAACTGTTAGTTCCAACACTTATGATTATCAATCATTTTCCTCAATGTCCTCTTGATATTCTTGTTGGCTGCTTCTACGGCTCAGTTCATTTGCGGCCAGTAAGGTGTCGAATTTCGATGGGTGATCTTGAATTGCTCAGAAATATCCTTCATTAGATGGCTATTTAGATTTTTTCCGTTGTCTGTAATGATAGACTCGAGCACACCGAATCTACATATGATGTGGTTTCGCACAAAGTCCGCCACCACTTTCTTTGTTACTGATTTGTGAGACGGTGCTTCCACCCACTTGGTGAAATAATCAATGGCAACCAAGATGAACCGATGGCCATTCGAGGCTGCATGGTTCAATGGGTCCAATAACATCCATGCCCCAGGTGATGAAAGGTCATGGTGAGCTCATAGCATTAAGCTCACTTGGAGGGACTTTGATCAGATCGCCGTGGATCTGGCATTGATGACACTTTTGCACGTATTTCCAGCAGTGGCTCTCCATAGTCATCCAAGAGTATTCGGCTCATAGAATTTTCTTTGCTAGTACGAATCCATTCATATGGGGTCCACACGCTCCCACATATACTTCTTCTAGACGCCTGGTGGCTTCACCGGCGTCTACACATCTAAGCAGACCCAAATCTGGGGTCCGTTTGTATAACACTTCTTTATTTAGGAAGAAACCGTTCACCATTCTTCGGATGGTCTTCTTTTGTCCATTTATAATGCTGTTATTCCTTTCCTTCTAGATACATTTTGATGTCGTTGTACCATGGCTTGCCATCTGGCTCAGCTTCTACATGGCAACAGTGGGCATGCTATTCTTTCAGACTTATCCTTAGTGGGTCGATGTTACTACTTTCAGGATCCTGGATTATTGACGCTATTTTGGCCAGTTCATCAGCAAATTCATTCTGAGCCCTTGGCGTATAGTGAAACTCAATATTTCTGAACTTCTTGCACAATCTCTGTGCCAGGTTCACATATGGTAAGATCTTTTCATTCTTAGTAGCCCATTCGCCTTGGGCTTGGTGAATCAGCAGGTCGGAATCTCCAATGACCAATAATTCATTGATGTCCATATCTAGCGCCATTCTGAGGCCTAGTATGCAGGCTTCGTATTCAGCCATGTTGTTGGTACAACGGAATTTAAGCTTAGCGGCCACAGGGTAGTGTCTCCCATTTTATGATATTAAGACCGCTCCAATTCCAGAACCTTTGTAATTCACTACTCTGTCAAAGAATAATTTCCAGCCAGTATAGGATTCTGCTGCTCCTTCTATAGCCAACACACCTTCGTTTGGGAAATGGGTACGAAGTGGTTCAAGTTCTTCATCCACCGGGCTTGCGGCTAGTAAGTCAGCCAAAGCCTGTCCTTTGACGGCTTTCTAGGCTATGTATACAATGTCGAATTCACTCAACAGCATCTGCCATTTGGCCAACTTCCTGATGGGCATGGGCTGCGAAATATGTGCCTCAATGGATCCATCTTGGATATGAGGTGAGTGGTATATGAAGACAAATAATGCCCCAATTTCTGAGCTACCCAAGTTAGAGCACAACAAGTTTTTTCCACCAGCGTATATTTGGCCTCGTAGGTTGTGAACTTTTTGCTCAGATAATAAATGGCACGCTCCTTTTTCCCTTCTTCATTGTGCTGTCCTAACAAGCATCCGAATGCCTTTTCAACAACTGATAAATACAACAGCAAAGGACTCCCAGGCCTTGGTGGTACCAAGACTAGTGGGTTGGACAAATATCTCTTGATAGTGTGAATGCTTTTCGGCATTCTTACGTCCATTTTGTAGGAGCGTCTTTTTTCAAAAGCTTGAGGATAGGATCCACAATGATGGTGGATTGAGCTATGAATCGCCCGATGTAATTTAGCCTTCCCAGAAAACTCATGACTTATTTCTTGGTTCGAGGTGGAGGCAACTCTTGAATTGCTTTGATCGTTGTTAGGTCTAGCTCTATGCCTCTTCGGCTGACTATGAATCCCAGTAACTTTCTAGCCGGTACCGAACGCACATTTGGCCGGGTTCAATTTCAAATTAAACTTTCGGAGTCTATTGAAGAATTTTCTCAAATGTGTGGTATGCTCCAAACTTTCTTTTGACTTGATAATAACATCGTCCATATAGACTTCAATCTCTCTATGGATCATGTCGTGGAAAATGGTAGTCATTGCCCTCGTGTATATTGCGCTGGCGTTTTTGAGGCCGAAGGGCATTACCCTGTAATGGTACACCCCCCATGGGGTGATGAAAGCTGTCTTCTCAGTGTCCTCTCTACCCATTAAGATCTGGTGGTAACTGGCAAAACAATCTACAAATGATTGTAACGCATGCTTGGCACAATAATCTATGAGTATATGGATGTTCGGGAGTGAAAAATTATCCTTGGAGCTAGCCTTGTTTAGATCTCGATAATCCATACAGATTCTTATCTTGTCATCTTTTTTGGGCACCGGGACTATATTGGCTAGCCATGTGGGGTAAGACTCAATCTGTTTCTCCACCCCGTCTTTGATTCAGATACTAAGATCCAGTTTGAATTGTCAGATTTTCTGCTTTACTGGATCAAAACCCTCATTGATGGGTAGCCTGTGAGACACTATGCTGGTACTTAGCCCTGGCATGTCGGCGTATGACCATGCGAAGACGTCCACACACTCCCTTTGCAAACTTATCGATTCCTCTTTGAGAGGGGTATCTAGGTGTGCACTTATCCTCGTCTCTTTGACATCCTCTTCATCACCTAGATTTATGGCTTCTGTTTCGTCCAGGTTCAGTTTCTGCTCACTTTCCAATTGTTTTACTTACTCTGTGAGACCCTCGGGTAGTATTGCAGTTTTACGTATTCCTCATATTCTCCTTCATCTATGCTGCCCGACTCATTCGTTTCGCAACATGTCATGACATTTAAGGTTGCTTTATTGTTTTTATTACTGAAAAGAAAATTCAAAGCGGAATATGTTAGCATAAAACGTGCATGCAACAAATAAACAGTTTTAATAAACCGAGGCTTTCATTAATTTAAAAATATTAGGAGTACAAACTGTGGTCCTGGTTTAGGTCAAGCCATTTTAGTTTTGAAAACATTACGAGGTATGTGAGTGACAAAGAGGGTGAGTAATCGGGCCTCCACTGATTTTCCCAATTTTCAAAAGTAAATTCATCTTTCTCTACCGAAGAGCCAGTAGCGGGGTAGAGGTCCACTTGGACAGCTGCTCGCCCGATTCTGCCTCTCTGATGCTAGGTGTTTCGACACATTCTTCTAGAATCACGGAGCAATATTCCTCTTGGAATAGCATCCTTATTCCTTCTTCAATGTCAGCATCGTCAGGCATAGGCATTTTGTGGGGGAACGACTGGTACAAATTTGGAATAGGGTTGCAGAGATCTGCAACCTCTTGTCTCTTCTTGGTAGGAATCTCTTCCTCTGTGGCGATGTAACCAAGCGCAAAGCAAAAATTATCTTGAAGGATAGGAATGGGCTCAGTGATGCCCTGTAAAGTCTTCCCTAAACCTTTTTTGGGTTCGAACCCGTTCAGCATCATGGTGGAAGCAATCATTTTATAAACCGTTGGCATGGGAGTTTCCAGGGAGTCTATTTTGTGGGTTGCTCCCACTAACTCCATAACATGGAAATTCATTCCTTTAGGTGTGGCCTCGATGACAGGTAAGGAATTGTCCGGATAATTGTGCAAGATGGCTTCTCCGTGGATCACCACTTCTTCTCCTTCCCAGATAAATTTTACATATTGATGGAACGAGGATAGTATTGCCCCTGCCATATGGATCCATCATCTTCGTAGAAGCAAATTGTAATTGGCTGTTATTTCCACGACTTGGAATTCAGTGGCAAACTCAGCTGGTCCTATTTGAATATCCAAATCAACTACTCCAGTGGCATCACAACGTCCTCAGTCAAATGCTTTTATGTTAGTGTGGCTTTGACGAACCTTTCCGAGGTCATACCCTAGCTGAGTCAAAGTGGATTTAGGGCAAACGTTAAGTCCTGCCCATTATCAATCAACACTCGAGTTACCACTTTGTTGCGACACATAATAGTGATCTGCAACGCTTTGTTATGATTTATGCCTTCCCTGGGCAATTCTTTTTCTGTGAAGGCAATTTGATGTTCCTCCATAACATGGGTGACCAATTTGGCCAGATTTTTACTATTTATTCCAGCCGGGACATGAGCTTCTTCCAGAACCTTTATTAGAGCCAGACGGTATTGGGGTTGAACTTTGCAGTAATGCTAGCACCGATATTTGGGCTGGCGTCTTCTTTAAATGCTCAACAATGGAGTATTCCTTTGGCTGGATTCAGCGCCAAAAGTCTTCAGCTTCACCTTTAGTGATAGTACTTTTTCTGATTACCCTCCCTTCGGGGTCCCCTTTAGGCTAGGTCTTCAGGAGTATAACATCTCCCTGATCTTATAATACCATGTGCGGCGGCCACTTGGACTACAAACTCTTTCTGAGGCGGCGCCGGAGTCACCTAAGCAATATGTGTTGTTACTGGTGCAGGGACTAATGCCTTGAATTGCGGGCGTTCCTATAGGGATAGTGATGCTACCGTACGTTCAAGTTCTCTTGCAGAATCAGGGATTGCGGGCCTTTTTGCGACCCAGTCTTCTTCTCTCTCAATCATGTGAATTACACTGTTGCCATGTTTCAGCAACGGATTGGTGTTCACATTTGGAGGGGCCGTTTGGAGCACAATTTCTTTCTGGTCAATTAGATCCTGTATTTTGTACTTGATATTAATGCAATCTTCAGTACTATGTCCTATGCCATTGGAGTGATAGGCACATGTCTGGTCAGCTCGGTAAAATCGATTCTTTGGATCAACGGCCTTTGGCGGAAGCACTTGAATCATTCCAGCTGCGCTTAACCTTTTGAACAAATCGGTCCGAGATTCCATTAGCAGAGTGAACACCCGAGGGGGTTTCTTCTGCAAATTGGGATATAACGCATTATAGGCATTTGGTTGGGGTTGATTCTAGTAGGTATTGGGTTGGTTATTTTGTGGGGTACGATAAATGGGTGGGGGAGTCTGATAATTTGGCTGTGGAGCTGGGTAATTTGGGGGAGGTGATTGAAAGGCATTTGGTGGAGCTTGGTAGTTTTGGGGTGGTGATTTGAAGGTTGGTTGCGCGTAATATACGGGCACTGTGTTGTAAGGGGTGGCTAGATAGGTATTTGGAGGAGGTGAAGCATATGCTCCGATCGGGAAATCTAGTGAAACATATGCTCCTATCGGGAAATCTTCCCTTCTTTTGGGCTTAGGTGTTTGGGATATGCTAGCCACGTCTTCTTTCTTCTTGCGCATGAACCCAGTTGAACTTGAACCAGCAGGTTTTCCAGTCATGCTTACGATTCGGCCAGTTTTGAGACCGTCTGCTATGTCTTCGCCCATTTTGACCAATTCAGAGAAAGGTCTCCCCGCCATTGAAAGCATTCTATCATAAAAGTCTGTTTCTTATGAACGGATAAAAATCAACACAAGTTCTTCCTCGCCCATAAGAGGTTGTACTCGGGCAGCCTCTGTTCTCCACCTGCTTGCATATTCACAGAAGTTTTCGGTGGATTTCTGTTTCACTTTCTCCCAGATAATACCTATCTGGCACTGTCTCTGTATTAAAACGAAATCTTTCCATGAAAGCAACAACCATGTCTTCCCATGTGACCCAACGATGCATATCTTGCGCGGTGAACCATTCTGAGGCTTCTCCCGTCAAACTCCGTTTGAACAACCTCATGATGAGTGCTTGATTAACTCGGACGCCGACCAACTGGTTGCAGTAGGCCGTAGGTGCGCTTTAGGATTGCCCGTCCCGTTAAACAATTCGAATAGAGGTGCTTTGAAGCCTTCGGGTAAATACAAATTGGGATGTATGCATAAATCGTCGTATCTTAGACCTGTGCAAGTGAGGGTAGTCCTTATAGATCGATCCAACATTGCGGTTATCTTCCGGTCAAGCCTTTCTTCCTGTTTTTCTTGTTCGGCCTTCCAAACCTTTTCTATCTCTTCATAGTGGTCAACTTCTTGATCAGGTGAAAAGGCACCCAGTGTGATAGGTGTGTGGAAAGAAAGAGCAGGGCGAATTTAGGTAATTGGGGTACTTTGTTCAGTGGGTAGTGGGGTGATGCTTAGTTGTATAGTGATGCTAGAGTGGGTATTTTGTGGTGCTGGGTAAGAGGGGAAAGAGTGGGCGGTCCCGGGAATTTGGTTGATGTTAAGTGGTGGTGGGATGTAGCTTGAGGCACCGATATGTCCATCAATTATGGTAAATGGCATGGTGGTCACAACGACCTAGTGGGGAAGTGATCTGGTAATGGTGAATTCAATGATGGAAAAAATGGTGGAGGCCTTCTTTCTTTAGCAAGGGCCTCTCGGGCAGCATTAGTAGCATTGTTTCGCGCCACCTCCTCTTGAAGGTGGGCGATCTTTTCAAACATCATTTTCATAACGTCTTCAGTAGGTGATGAATCAGGCAGCTCTCGCAGAGGTGATTGTCCGAGAGTGATATCAGTAGGGGTAGTTTTGTTCTCCGAAGTACCAGTCATTTTCTCTTTGCCTTTGTTTTGTAGGGATAAGGATGCTATTGCAGCTTTAGACCTTGTAAAGTATGCCAGTGTGAATACGAATCAACTTCTCTTTCTATAAGAAAAGAATAACTCAAAGGCAAACACAGTTAGTTTCGTCAGAATAAGGGAAACGAAAGCAAGATATCACATATAAATGGCAGTTTAAAACGTTTAGCACAAAAAGGATCATATGTTTGATTCGAATGCTCAATTGATCTCTCATACCGAGTTTTGGGTACTTGGGCTTTGTTTGAGCGAGGGGGATATAATATTTAACATATATAGGGACCAATTCTTACGTAGACTGCCTACGTATCCCTCCGCGGGAAGTCACGCCCTTCGGTAGTTCGGCTTACATCTAAATAATCCTAAACCTACCCGTGACCAGGCCTGATAGAGGCTTTCTGCGTATCCCTCCTTGGGACATCAGGTCGGCGCAGTTCCGTTTACACAAAATAGGGGGAGGGGGACAAATTCGTGTTAAATACAAAATGGGATCCCCTAAAACTATCCAAAAGCGACCTTTCTTTTGAGGTCAATATAGGTTGTTTGTCCGTTTAACCTTTCCTAGCCCTAAGGCTCCCAAATGCTAATACTGAAAAGGGATCACCAACCAAAGGGCTCCCTTGTGGACCAAATTTTTCAACTCAAATTAAAATGCATCGCATTCTTCTATGTCATATCCTAAAGCTCCAGAATGGTACAGACACATTTTGTGGCGGCTAACTCCCTCAGTTTGAGCTCTTTTGGTTCTGATGGGGCAAATCTTCCCAATACTGACCAATTTCTGAAAGATGCTGGCATAAGAGTCTCTGAACAATGTGAAGTCGTAATGCCAAATACGGGTATTCTGAGTAATCCTCTCAGTTGGAATGATGTTTCCATGGACCAACAGTGAATGTGGTCCCCACATCTTGGTGATGCTTTTCTTATCTATCAGTCTGATGAGTCTTCTTTTGAAGGCTAAGCATTCATTGAGGGTATGCCCTGCCTGATCGTGGTGATAGGGTCATCTTTTATGTGTGAAGACCGGAGGGCAAGGTGGCATCCTATCGAAACCGACACTGACTATCCCTTTGCTTCAAAATTTGATCAACATCCCTTCATTCGTAACCTGCTGAGGCGAGACTCGGTAGGGACAATCCAATGCTTTGACTGCAATAGCCCATTATTCGGGTGAAGCTGGCCGAGCATACTTCATTTGCTCTATGGGCTCCTCTCTAGGGCTTGATAACGCAGCAGAAGCTCCTTTTCGTTTAAGGCTTGATGGTGTAGCAGAGGTTCCTTCCCTTTTTATGCTCGAAGGCGCAGCGGAGGTAGCCTCTTTTGATGGCCATGTGGGCTACTGTGGGTTCGATTCCATTTCTTCTTCCTCAGACTCTTCCAATACCGGGATGTACTCTGGAAGAATCCCTTTTCCCTTGTCAAGGACGTTTTCTCCCTTAGCTTCGACAGGTTTTTCAGGCGAGCTTTTCGCTGAATCCAATAATTCATCCGCCTCCTTTTCGTCGCAACGAAACCTCATTCTTCTTCATGACCTTGAGCTCAGACGCAATCTTGTTGTTCATCTTCGGATTCTGAGGAAAAGGTTGAGCTTAGCGCAGGTATATTGTTCATTTTTTTTGGGTGAGTGGACAGTATTCGAGATCAAGTGAGCATTTAAACGAAACATATGGATCAATTGAGCATTTAAACGAAACATATGGAAGCAAATAGAGTCGCACAAAGCAGTTCATAAGATTATACTACGCGCGTTCTTAAACATAACTAAACGTTTTGAAACAAAAATGTGCCATTTGAACCAAACCATTGCCCCATAATCATTAATGATAATATTCTTCCCCGCAGGGATACAAAAGATAAAGTAAAGACAGTGCATAAAAATAAATCAGTAGAAATGTCCTCCAGTAGTGGATGATGAAGCCCGATCTCTATCAGTCTTGGCTTTCTTTGCTTTCCGGAGGGTAGTCTGGATGTGAAGATGGGCTGACATCAAAGTCGCTTCCATAAGAAACCCTTTCTGTGTGAAGGTCAGTGGAGCAACATCATCTAGAATATTCTTCATTCGGTCATCTAGCTTAACCAAACAATCATTGGTAAGCTCCAACTCATGCCTCAGACTCTCTATGACAGCCTTGTAATGCTAAATTTTCTCCAAATATTTAGCATCTCTGTCGTCAGCTCTTCTTTGAATCAGATGGGCTGGGATCTCAGCTTGCGAATCCTTGTCTTGAACACAGCTATAGAGAATAGGCCTAGGAGGAAGTGTGCCATGTAAGTGGGCCATCAGCCAATCCTTATATTCTATGAACAACCCGGACGAAACCTATCTTCAGCTAAGGAATCTGGACCCCAAATCATGCGACCTTTCCATTCTCGGACACAATCTAATGCCTTTGGTGGTCTATCAACGTCGTAGTCGATGATAAAGTCTCCCATGCCTCCAATCTGGGGTATGACTTGGATTCTCCCAAACTGTCTTAGAACCCGGGCAGGAGCATAAAGGCGAATCCCTCGAATTCCCATAAGCGGCACAAATGGACACTTTCTTCCTTTAATTACAACCTTGGTGGACATGAAGTCATGGAACATCCATTTACTGCTTTCTTCCTTCAACCTGGAGAAAGTGAATGTCCAACTTTGCCTGTTTTGTTCTTTGAAGTTTGGGCGAAAATCCTGAAGACTGTCCCTTTCCGCCGGCCTACTTAAGTGTTGTTCACCCCTAACCTTGACCATATGTTTGAGAATCCAACACTGCAGGAGTAAATTACAACCTTGGAAATATTTGTAATGATTCCGGCAAAGACTCAAGGCTCGATAAAAATCGGCTAATATGATCGGGGTTATGTCAAAGTATTTGGTTTCTTCTTTTTGGGTTATGCCTTAGAAGATGGCATGAGTGACTGAAATGACTCGGGTATCTATGGCTAAGGACCAATCCTTGGGAAAGACCATAGTTCCCAAAAAGAAAATGGTAAAGGCCAAGGGTTTGGTAGCCGTCCAGTCGGCATAAGTTTTGAATTCTCCAGGGTGTTCCACAAATCCATCCGGGCTTCCAAACCTTCTGTACAACTCTCTAAAGGGTATGGTGGGGCCATGGACCCAATTGATGAAATTTAGGGAAAGCATCCTACAAATTTGGGAGTAGGTAGGTTTTTCTGGGATCAAAGCATTTTGGTCGGGTTTCTTTCTTTTTTTCAACCTCGAGCCCACGCTAGTTAGCACATCCCTAAACTCTTCCAATGTTGGTGTCATTTCAATGTCATCCCCAAATCTGAAAACCATCCGATCTTTATCCCAGAATTCGGTAATTACTTATATTAAATCCTTACAACCGGTCATACTCATGATGTTTGTCAAATTTCTTAAATGACATGAAATTTCTCTTTTCTCTTCCGGGGACATTTGGCCCCACCATATCCGCAGTAGCTCGGGTGTAGTCAGGACCATATCAAAGTTCAAATTGATTGACATCTACAAAACACAACCCGATGTTAATTTGCCCCCCCCCCCACCCCCTACTAGGTAATGGTTTCATTCATAAGCACATTTAACGTTTCCAAATAGTGCATAATATGATATGCGGTGTTTTTCGGGTCATATACCGTACTTGACACGAGGTAGTCTCCTTATCAGGTTTGAATACGTCTAAAATATCCAAACTACCCAGTCTACTTCTCATTTGGATTTGGCTTAGCTCTATCTTAGGCTTATGCAAAAGTGGGTTTTTTCAAATTGACCTTGGACCCGAACGGACTACTCGGGGTGAACCGTTGTCGGCCGTTGGGTGATTGTACACCAACTTAACGTTCAACGTGTTCCAAAAAAAAGGGTGTTTTGGATTTTTTAGTGAAGGCTAGACCGCGATCCACGTGTCCCCTTTGAAACCATGCTTTTTGCCAGGAGTGGCGGAGTTCATGATATGATATGAATGACAGTTCAAAATTGTGAAAATTTAAACACATAGGCAAATAAATACAGTTAAGATCACATTATATTGGAACTCTTATGGTTAGAACCTAGAAAGATCCCCAGCAGAGTCGCCATCTATTACGGTTCGCTTTTACGCGGGTTAAGGCATAAAAGTTACTATGAGGTTGTTAGTGCTCTGATTGAATTTTAGTATTTTTAGAGTCGCCACCGAATTTATTATGGAAAACTAGGAAAACCGGGTTTAAAGATTTTCCAAAAAATAAGTAAAAATCTTTTTGGACCAAAGTTCGAGGTAAGGCTTCTGATGATCCCTTATGGAAGGTTTTACGCACCCTAGTATTAAAGATCCGTAGAATACAGTTGACCTGTGAGCTTCATGTGTGATTAATGTATTTATTTGCCAAAAGAGAGTGTTTTGATTTTTCCGCAAAATGTCATTCTTTTTCATATCCTAATCATGGTTCCAAAAAAAAAAAAAAAATTGGCCAAAATTCCCCCTTTTGCGGGGGGTTTTGGTTTAAAAATCTACGCAAGTGTTCAACTCACTTCGTTGCTGGACTAGGACACACCCGAGATTTCTCCCGAGTAGAGTCTCTACTATTCTAGTCCTACTGAAATGGGTTTAGTACTTGCGGGTTTTATCCATATATATAGAAAATATGGAGTATATCTCCGATTTTTATACTTATATATAAAAAAGAAAATGCAAGTGTTTTTATTCAAGCTAGTTTTCAAACCATTGAAGCCCATATAATCAGGTCGTATTCTAAGTTCCAAGATCCGTCTTTATCTCAAAAATCAATCCTCCAAGCCGTCTAATTTCAGTCCAATTTTGGTGTTAGGCTTCCAGGCCCAAAATCCTTTACCAGAAAAATATTATTCCAAGTCCAAGTCTCAACGGTCCAATTTCTTATCAAAGTCCAAAATATCCAGATTGGTGCATCCCTTAATCATAGCCCAACTCTTTCTCCATCAGTTAAAAAAAAAAGTCTTTGAGGCCCCTTTTTTATCACAAAAAAAAACCTTTTAACAGCTTCATACTTAAGGCGGGACGGGTCTTTAATCATTTTGAAAGAAGTAATCACTTTGTTTTAGACTTAAAACCATTTTCTTTAGGTAAATCCCATTTCCTATTGCTGCTTTTAAACTATGACATTTTGAGAGGAAAAACTAACTCTTGAAGCCTCTTAAGTTAAGGAAAGATTATTAACCATATTTGAAAATCGATTTGTTTTGACGACTTACCTAAACTACTAAATGTTTTCCTAAGTTTTAACATACATAATGGGTAAGTTTTAACATACATAATGGGTTCCAACAATCATATATTCGATACATATACAACATATACATGACAACTATATATAAATGGAGAAGAAAGGAAAGTGAATTTTTAACTGATGGGCCTACCAAAACCCATCAGTGCCATTTTCACCCATTGGCTGGGCCTTCAAAACATATCAGCTTCCCTTTTATCCATTTTCCATGGACTCGATCAAGGAGGATATTGGGCCTTTGGCCCAACGGATTTACGCAGTAAGAATACCCTCAAACAATGGGATTTTCATGCAAGCAAAGAGAAAAGGAGATGTAAATTAGAAAGCATCTAAAATATTCTAAGTAAAGGAATACATAGCATATCAATTTGTCAAATATAAAAAAATCACTATGTTTGAAAGAAAATTTAGATAAGGAAGACACATATTAATATTTATGAACTGAGGTAAAAGGAACAAATCCAGTATTCAAGGTTATGGGCCTGACATTACAAAGCCCAAGTGTGCAAATAGCATAGAACAGATCACAGATTTTTATCTATAGAGTAAGTATACACTCTTTCCCACTTAATATACCACAAATATACACAACTATAGAGATGCTAAAACAACACCAAAAGGAAAACTTTCACTTTCTGAATCCTAATGCCACATAAGATCCAAGGGATTTCATGAATCCCAGGCATGGTAGACATTAGGGAAAGCTTAAGCTTAATTCCCGAGTGCTAATTTGCCTCTCTATTTATATGCTAAACTTAGTGATATACAAGAGAAGGAATGTTTGCATACATAGTTATACCAGGCCAAGATCAATTTACAATCATAATTAATTAGGCTGATAAGGGCCTAAGACTAAGTTCATATCCAACAACCCAACTGAATCTAAAAGAAGTAGAGGAAGGAAGAAGGGAGGGAGATGAAGACTCAGACTTCAATTAGCAAAATGGACAACAAAAGCAAGCAAAATTCCCTATGTGGAGATCAACAATCTCAAGAAAACCAAGTCTAGGTTTATATTCCAAGTGTAGGCAGTGTTCAGCAACAAATCATAGAATTTCAAAGACAACCACTTGATCCCACATGAATAAGCAGTATTTATCCCACATTCTCCCTTTAAAAAAATTACATCTCTTGTTATAGCTAATGTTTTTAGTACAGCCAAAGCCCTTTTAATACAACAATTTTTATTCCTTTTTTTTTAACAGAAAACAGTCATCAAGATATGTTGTTGTCCTCTGTTCCAAAATCTAGACAAGTGACCGTTCAAGACAGCACTAATTCAATACTTAAATCATGTCAACAGACCATTAGGAAGAGACATAATCAAATAAGGTCATACATGGAATCTGCTCATTTTATCAGACCTCAAATAGACAAAACTTTAATGACATAGTACATATCACAAGGGATTCATATAGTTTAGATCCTTAGACCACAAGGGACAAAGTTAGACTCTAGGAACTCAAGTAGTTAAGTAGTTCAATAGGGACCAAAATAAGACCTTCAAAGCACCATGTCTTCTTAAAGAAATACTAACAAAACCTGATCCACTCAAAGGATGAAGTGGCAGAAATGTCCTTTTCTAGTACATTTTCAAAGATCCAAATTTAAAGAGTGACATGAAAGTTGTGCCACACATAGGACTGCCATAGGCAAATTGTTGCACTTACCAGACTTAGAAGCCAAATGGCAAGCATGCCAATAGATTTGAAAATATGTAGTGTATATGCAGTCTAGGCTAGTCCCATCCATGGTCAGATTTAAAAAAAAAATAAAAAACTTGTTTTAAATAACCTCAGCATAGCAGCTTATACCTTTACACTACTTCACAAAGAAAACATCTAGCCTTGGCAAGAAATAGCTAAGCCATTTCCCAGAAAAAAGTTAGCACAAACATTTTGAAATCACACAGAAGCAAACTGGATCAAGACAGGATCAAAGTGAACTTCTTCCAACTAATACACTTAACAGGATGAGGTCCAGTTGCATTATTAGGTGAACTTATTTAGCCAAGAAACAACTCTACATCCTATATTTACTCAAAACACATTCATTTTCCCTTCCTTTCTTTTAAATAAAACATGATTCAAATGCAGTCTAGGTAAATTAATCAAAGTCAAGATATATCTTATATAACACAAGCTTTTTCCCTTCTCCTTTAGAGATGAGACAACAAACAGGTATTGTGGCTATAGAAGTTACCCAACACTCAAACAATTAATTCATTACATAGAGTCATATCCCATCACAGTTTATCACAATCATCTAGCACATTCTCATACTATCCTCACACAAATTCTGTCAGGCTCGAAAGGTAATTCAAACATGAATTCTCATTAGACTAATTAACCGGACTAGACATCTTTTCAGGGAAAAGAAAAAAAAAGGAACATTATTGTCGCAAACTCATCATATAAGCCTTATTATACAAACCATAACATCAATAAACTATTAATCCAACTCTACTCTGGGTGACCAACTTCACACTTATCAAATAAACTTCAACTCATCCTATCTGAATTAACTAAGCTTGTCTCCCCTTTTTATTTAAACCTCTAGCAAGCAACATACCTCATCACTGAAAGCTATACTTGACATAGTTTAAAAAGTTAGACAGTTTCTCCTAGTTTCCAATATTATCTAAATCAGTCAACCAAAGCTAAGTGAACCTAAGTTACTATTATTTAGCTAGTATCCAAACAAACATTAAGCACATGACAGAACACATAAACAAGAGAAATAAATTAAGCTAAATATGATAAGCCTAAACAACATTAAAGGATAATTATACTAACAGTTTCATACTCATAAGCAAGCTAAATGGGAGAGAAGTTACCTTTTGCGAGTGTAGCCACTAATCGAGATTCAAACTTGAAGATTTACTCCTATAAACCCCAAACTCAAGCCACAGAACCCGGCAAAAAACAAGAACAAAGAGAAGAGCTTCCCTTTTTTCTTTTAAAATTCTTTACTTGACTTAGAAAATTCCTTTAAAGACTTCTAACAAATTTTTGAAAGAAATCTTTAAGTATTTCAAGTCTAATGAGTATATTTTTCAGAATATATTCAAAACTTGTTTTACAACAAAGATAATAGGGTCCTTTAAATAGAAAACCCCAAAACCTCAAAACCTTCTCCTACCCGATGTGGGATAACTCCCTTTGTAGGGGTTTCCTCTTCACATCTACATTGGAGGGTTAAGATTAGATGCAAAAACGAATGAAGGTCGATTAGTGGTTTCTAGTGAACCAATAGCAACCTGAGGTTCAAAATCACAAACAATCAAAATCAATTAAAGATTTGCAGAGCATCAACGTTCAACGTTCACAAAATAGAGAAAAATATGATAATACGGACGAGATAACATCTCGTTTGGGTAGAGATAGGTGAAAATCAGAGGAGGCAATTAATGCTTTGCCTCAAATCGACCCAACCAAACCTGTAAAAGCCTTACCAGCTCTGTATCTTTGCCAAAAATGATGGAATGACGACATGAGAGAGAAGGTGGCCTTGCGGCGTCTAGGGTTTCCCCCAAAGGAAGCCCTCCCAAGCCCTTAAGGCTCGTCTGCCTAATCTGAATAATGGGAAGGGCTTTGCCCTTTAGGAGTTAACACTTGGGCCGGGTCTGGCCCTGTTGGGCTGGACTCGGTCCATTTTAAAAAAAAAATGGGCAGCCCAAATTGTTTTATATATATATATATATATATATATATATATATATATATATATATATATATCATATGTGTATATATTTTACATATATATAGATGTAATACATCTATATATATATATATATATATATATATATGCATGTAATAATGCGAAAAAAATCAATGGGTACGTAAAAAAAGACAATTAAAGAAATTGTTTTCCTATTAAATTGAAACTAAACAAATAATTAATTTAAAAACATGGCTAGTTTTCACAAAATATTAAATTTACAGGGATGGCCTTAATTGAATTTGCTATTTTCAATTGTGGCCCCATTTGGCTAATCTAATTGATTATTTCAATTGTAGCCTTCATTAAACACATAATAGGCAATTTACATATATAACCATAATTAATTTATTTAAAATCAATTATAACTAATTTGAGAATTTCCTACATAAATTGATTATGCAGAGAATCAAAATTTTGGGGGGTAAAAATGATTATTTATTTAAATTATTCAATTTCCTTGAACTAAAAATGGGGGTAAATATTTACTGATTAAAATTATGATATTTGCATAATTTAATAAATAGCTACTCCACACTATTTTTAGTAAAATGCCTTATTAGTTATTGTGAAATAATTTCCAAAAGATTTATTATAGAAATCATTTTACCAAACACTAAAGGTAAAACATTATATGCATTGGCTATAAAATCATATTGTTTTTACTAAAAAAAATAAATTATCTCACCATTTAATATTCAGGCACTTTGAGCAATTAAAATAAATTATGGGAGGTCAAAAATTAGGTGTCAACATTGACCACGGTAAAAAATATGATTAGATGATCCCATATTAATGTTTTGAGCTTTCTAGTGGATTTGTAGGGTGTTTTTGGAGTGAAACCCATATTTGGTTTGTATTTTGAGGAGTTCGAGTGGATTTCAAACAGTAAAATGAAAACCGAAAGGCACCAGAATTTTCTGGTTTCTGGTGATAGGTATTTGTTCATCGGTCACAGAGGGGGAGTCCTGCGTTCATGAAGGTCCAGGGTTAGGTCACCACAATTGCGTAGAAGGAGTTGCGATATGTAGAGAGAGGGGGAGAAAAGTACATCGCGTTTGCGAAGGATCCGAGAGCTAAATCTCCGCGATCGGTATGATGGTCCCGGTATCTAGGCAGAATTAAAAACCCACAGATTGACTTGACAATTAATAGATCAACTTTGGGAGAAATTGGTCTCGGATTTGGGCGACTTTGGAGGAAATCTTCTCATTTTTAGGGGCAAGATTCTATCCTTAATTTTGGTATTTCCCCATGAATCTTTAGTTCAATTAGTTTTTTTATCCGTGTTTGGGTTGAAGAAAATAAGATTTTAGCCCTAGAACTTATGAAAATTAAAATCCTCTATTTGGGTATCGATTTGTGGATGAAATTGGGTGATTTCGGGATTTAGAACCTACGGGCTATGGGTAAATTGATTTTACAATCAAATTCCAAATTCGACTTCAGGGGCTCGGGGTTGACGTTTAGGTTGACTTTTTGACCGACTTAATTATATGCCAATATAGGTGTCTATAGACACGTACACTTACGTAGAATTCATATTTGAACAATTTGAGATTGTTTTGACGCGTTGAGGAAGGGCATGTCCATTTTGTGAGCTCGGTACGTCGAAGCTAAGGCAAGTTGACACTTTCTAAACTTGAAGGATATTCTCATAAGTAAATACTAATTAGGGGTAAGGGTAAAGGGTTCCGCACTCGTGAGGTGACGAGCACTTGTACAAGTATCGATGCCATACAATGGGTTCTTTATCGGTTGTTTGATTAAACCTGGTGGAAAGAAGGGAGCACATACAAAAACTTATCTCTATTTGTGTTAACCAAAGTAGTGCATATATAAGTGTTCCTCCAATGACTAGCTAACGAATATTATTTTATAAAGCTAACGGCTAGTTAACGTTCAGTAACGACTATTTTTTTTTTTTTTAAAAAATGGTAACGGGTAGATTTGTTTTGATAACTGATAATGGCTAGTTTTTTTCTTTTTGACAACGAGCAACGGCTACATTCTTTTTTGACAACTATATAGTAACTGCTAGATTTCTTTTGACAACCAGTAGCGGCTAGCTTGACTGCATTAAATATAGATAAATAATTTACTAAATAATAAGTAGATATATAAAATTATATTAGAAAGAATTTTACTAATTGATGGACATTCTCTTTTGAGATAACACTAATTTATCCAATAATATTAAAAGAGAAATCTAAGTGAAGTAGTTAAAGTTAATGACCTTTTTCATTTACTTTCATTCTTTCCTTTATTTTGGAGTGTATGGGGGTATGTTTAGTGTGAAACGGTCTCATGCAACGTGTCAGATCTATTCTATCTTCACACTTCCTTCCCGGCGACCACCCACCCATATATTCATGACCTTTAACTATACATACACATATAGATATATAGAACACGACGATCTTTCTATGGCGTTATGTGAACTCCCATTTTATTTTCTTTCCTTTTTAGGTCAAGAGTAAATTGACTTTAAATGCTATCTCTTCTTTTTTTTGTAATTTGTCTTGTGTCTCTATAATCTCAACACTTACTCAATTTCACCACCACTCTATCCCAACGACCCACCCCACCCCGCTTCATCCCTAAAAACGCCAAAAACCAAACCTCATTCATGTATTATATAATCCTATTTCATTCAGACATTATTACACACACAAAAAAAACGTTAAAGAGAAAAAGAACATAAGTCTTTTTTTTATCATCAACCATGTCTTCTGTTCCAGAAAAGAATGCTTTTCTTGCTCAAGAAAATGGTGTTGTTGTCGATCAACATGATGATGAAATGAAAAGTGTAGTTAAGAGTGATTCTGATAATTCTTTATCTTCTTCCATTGGTAAGTTAAGTAATGGAGTAATTGGAGGAGATGAAGAAGCCGGCGAGGAAGCAGTAAGCAAGAATGAACTTGATGAAGGAGCCCTCAATTCTTTGACAGCTTTGGAAGCTGCCCTTCCTTTTAAGTCAGTTTTTTGTACCTCTTTAATTTCCCTAAATCCCTTTTTTTATTTTTTTTTATTTTTCAGTCACTAATTACATATGTCTTCTTTTAATTTGTTTTTTAATCTAATTTTGAACATTCAATGACAGAGACAAGAATTTGATCAACGGGATTTTGTAGTAGTTCTATCGCGAAATTAACTTTAACCTTATTTTTCTAAATTGAAAATATTACTTGTGTCACTTTGTGTCCTTCCCATCAAATCTTTTGTTCTCAGTCAAGTCCGTTCTATCTTGTAAAAGACTAGCTACACAAGGTTGGCTCCAGACTAGATAAAAGAAATCTAGGAGATTCAATTAACTTTTATATATAATAAAAATATTTTTAACGAAGAAGTCTAACTTTTCTCATATATTTTTTTGGTGTTTATGATGTTTTACATTTTTCTTTTATTGTTTATAGGCGAGGATTATCAGGTTTCTATACTGGAAAATCAAAGTCATTCGTGAATTTGCTTGAGGTGAAATCTTTGCAAGAGATGGAGAAGGAGGAAAGCCCAATGAACAAGAGGAGACGCTTAACGACAACTCAGAATGCGATGTATAAACGAGCAAGCAGCTCAAGTTCAATGCCAGTCTTAACACGCATTGACGGTGAAAATGCACAGAATGTTGGGGTTGAACAAGAGTTCAAATCATCCACCGGCAACACAAGTTTTAGCTCCGTCAACTCTGCCACCAAGCCATCCATCAACTGATGGATCAGTTTAAGTGCATCTTTATATCTATCCCAGCCATGCGTTTATTGTGTGAAAAAAATGTATTTTCCAACGTTTCGTTTAGTTTTTCCCCTTTTGGGTTGTGATGATGTTTTTTAGCTCTTAAGGTCATTTTTTATCCGGAAAAGGGCCAAAATATACCCCCTACTTTGTTTTATTGTTGAATTTAATTAGGGCTGGTCATAAATATCGAAAATCAAAAAACCAAACCGAACCGAACCGAAACTTCAACAAACCGAACCGAACCGAACTAGTATGGTTCGGTGTTTGGTGTCCACCGTAAAAAAACCGAAACTGAAATAGCCGAACCGAAGTTTGATAAAACCGAACCGAAAAACCGAACGCGCACCAAAATTTAATACATTACCCAGAAAAAAAAAACAGTCCAGACCCATTAAGTTTAAAGCAAAAAAAACGCAATTGTAATAAGTCCTCTTTTACATTTATATCCCTAATTTTCCACTACAATTGAGAAAATCAAATATCCTTCACAAAGAAAGGTAACTAGGATGTGGCTTTAGGATTAATGTATGTCCTTTATGTGTTTTCTTAATTATTCTTACGGTATGTATATAACACCTAGTAATCCTATATCATGATTATAGTTTTCTGTTCTTGTGTATCCTGTTTGTTTGATTTTGATTTAAATTTATCAGTTTTATGTTTTATTGCTTTTGAGAATATGAATTAGTGTCAATGGAATCGCTTCTAATATTATATCAAAAAAATCGAATTGAAAAAACCGAAACCAAAACCGAACCGAACCGAGCTTTAAAAAACCGAAACCGAAAGAATCGAACCGAACTAGTTTGGTTCGGTGTTCGGTGTCCACCTTCAAAAAACCTAACCCGAAATAGCCAAACCGAAGTTTGATAAAACCGAACCGAAAAATCGAACGCCCACCCCTAAATTTAATCCCTCGTTATACTTTTTAGCCATACATACCCCCTTTTTCCAGTGTTTCTTTTAGTTTTCCCCCTTTTGGGTTGTGATGACGTTTTTTAGCTCTTAAGGTCATTTTTTATCCGGAAAAGGGCCAAAATATACCCCCTAATTTGTTTTATTGTTGAATTTAATTCCTCGTTATACTTTTTAGCCATACATACCCCCTACCGTCTGGTAAAGTTTCATGGAAGATTTAACTTATGGTGACAAAAAAGTCTCATAATTAGAAATGGTGACAAGTTTGACCAGCTAAGGTCAAACTTGTCTTAAAAATGTGATTAACTTAAATTGGGACTAAATTATAATTTTTAAAACTTTAATCTTTTACAAAATACACAAAAGCCCATACACATTATACAAAAACTTCTTCCAACCCACACACATTATACAAAAACTCCTTCCAACCCACTTCCCCCATGACCCCAACTACTTCTTCATTTTATTTCAAAAAAAAAAAAAGCAGTTCTTCAGTTCGTCTCTGTCTCTCTCTCTCTCCGTTGCTGCTGTAAAAAATCGGCGACCGGTGATCACCATTGTTGTTGCTCGTTCCTCTCTCTCCATTGCTGCTGCTGCTCATTTCTCTCTCTCTCCATTGCTGTTGCTTGTCTATTCATTCTCAGGTAAACTTTTTTTTTTCACTTGGTTCAAAAGTTAGGGTTTTGAAATCAGAGTGTGAAAATGATGATTTTGGTTAGAGAAGATGAAGAAGAGCATGGGTTTTTCTTGAATGTTGTTTGTTTTGTTGTAGTTTCGTGTATTTGTTGCACTTGTTAGGGTTTGTGAGTTTATAAATAGTGGTAGTGGTTGTGAAATTATGGTTTTTGGCGCTGTTTTTGTTCTTCTTCTCCTTGTTGTTTCGAAAAAAAAGGCTTGCAATTTTGTTGATGTTTTCCAACAACTGAGGTTACCTGTTGCAGCAAATTCAGCACTTGTTTGACAGTTGCAAACATCTGCTGAGGTTGCATGGTTTGGTGTATTTTTTTAAGTTGTGAGTGAGATTTGTGATGGTTGTGTGTTTGTAGTGAAATATAGATGTTTTGTAGTTAAATTTAGATGTTTTTGCTGTTGCAGCAAATTCAGCACTTGTTTGACAGTTGCAAACATCTGCTGAGGTTGCATGGTTAAAATAAATCCTATTTGGTGTATTTTGTTTAAGTTGTGAGTGAGATTTGTGATGGTTGTGTGTTTGTAGTGAAATATAGATGTTTTGTAGTTAAATTTAGATGTTTTTGCTGTTGTTGTTGCTGTCATGCTATGGTTTAGGAAAAGTTTTGATTTTATCCAACAGCTGCTGGATAAAATCAAAACAATTGTTTAGGGTTTTGCAGCAACTGAAGCAGTTGTTGTAGCATATTAACAAGCTGTTGTAAAAAATCAAAACAGTTGCTAAGCTGTTGCAACTGTTTTTCTATTTCCAACAGATTAAGATTCTGCTGCAACAAGTAATAAGTTGTTGCACCAGCTTCGTATTTTGTTGCAACATATTATTAATTTGTTGCAACAACTGATGATTACTTGTTGCAACAAATTCCTTTTCCCTTTTTACTTTGAATGTTGCACTAACCAATTAAAACTATTTTTCTATCTCATGTGTGTAGATAAAATGGCTCCAGTTAAAAGAAAATGAGAGAAACCAACTGAGGGAGAAATTAGTAAAAGAGCTAAGGTACAAACACCATTAGATAAACTTGTGACTGCTATTTGTCAATCAACAAATGAGGAAAGAGTTAGTGAAACTGGGGCTTCAGAAAGAGATGAAACCCACGAAACCTCTATTGGGCATGAAGAAGAAAGTGATAAAAATGAACAAAGTGAAGAAACTAGAGAACAAAGTGAAAAAGATGATGAAAAATCTGCTGAAGGAGATGAAGAAAATGAAGAAAATGCTGAAGGAGATGAAGAAGAAGGAGATGAAGGGGATGAAGGAGCTGAAGGGGATGAAGGAGGTGAAGAAGATGCAGAAACTGAAAATGGTAATGAAGAAGAAGAAGAAGAATCAACAGATCAGATCTTGTCTGAGTTAAGAAGAAAAAGGAAACATAATGTGGATGCCAATCTTGTTGAGTCTTCTAGTATTGCCACAGATCCCAATAGACCTTCGATTGAGGAGGTCGTCAAGAGTTTCAGCATTGAAAAGTACGGCGTGACGATGTCGCTGAATGGAAATAAGGATTTGTCTGGTGATTTTGTGGTTACATCAACCATGGTCAAGGGCTTTGACACCTTCAGGGGCATTCTCCGGCAGCAGGGGTTGGAGAATTTCTTTAGGTCTAGCTGCTTTGGGCTCTATTTAGATTTGCCTGAAGATACCAGTGCCCGATTTCAAATGATAGTGGTTTCTGAGCTTTTGAAGCGTAAGATTATTTGTGATAGAAAGGATGAGATTTGGATCAATTACTGTGGCATGCCGGTTTGCTTTGGCATGAAGGAGTTTGCCATAGTTACCGGATTGAGATGTTATCCTTGTGAGCCTCTTCCTACTGTTGTATTAACCAAGCCAGCCCGGACACCCAAGGCAGACAAGAAAGCAAAGGGTTCCAAATCTAAGAATGGTGTCTCTTTGGTAAACTTAGTGGGAAAGAGCTACAATCAAAAGAAATTATTGCAAGACTTGGAGTCCAAAACTTTCTCAAACAAGCATAAGGAGGCGCTGTGCTTAGTTTGGTTTATGCATAGTGTTCTTTGGGCAAGAGACGTAAACTACAACATACCGCTTGGATTGATTAAACTTGCTGAGGACTATGATGCCTTCAACAACTATGCCTGGGGTTTTCAAAGCTTTAGCTTGATTGTTGAATATTTGATGAAGGATTTGAAGCCAACAGGGAAGACAAAAAACCTATATGGCTTCCCTTGGGCTTTCATGGTAAATTTTCTTTAATGTTTTACCTTTTTTTATTTTATTTCAATCACTATTTTGATTTTTGATGGCATCTTTTTTTTCTAGGCTTGGGCATTTGAAGTCATTCCTCACCTCAGGCATCAAGTCAAGAAATACTCCAAAGGAGTTACCTATCCAAGAATTCTTAAATGGCTCACTGTCAGGAACAACACAAAATTGAGTGTTGACCTTTTCAACCCCTCTAAGGAAGCTGTAAGCATTAGAACACAACAGATGACTAGGTGTTGCAACAACACATGCATCTGTTGCAACAAGTTATGCATCTGTTGGACAATGTCCAACAGATAATTAACCTGTTGCAACAAGTTACCCAACAGATGAATCTGTTATAACATGCAACTAGTTTTTTTACAACAGATGAGTAACCTGCTGAAACAAGTTACCCATCTGTTGGAAAATGTCCAACAGATGATAAACCTGCTGCAATAAGTTGACAATCTGTTGGACAATTTCCAACAAGTACCACAGCTTTGCAACATATCACTTTATTTACTAATTTGATAACTTCTGAATCTGTTACAGTAAGTTCTTACAACAAGTACAATAATCTGTTGCAATAAATTACTAATTTGTTGTACAATATCCAACAGATGAGCAACCAGCTGCAACAAGTTACCCATCTTTTGGAAATTTTCCAACAGATGAGATACCTGCTGCAACAAGTTGCCTATCTATTGGACATTGCCCAACAAATGTGTAACCTTTTGCAACAACCTGTTAACTTGTTTTAAATAGGTTTTGCTTTTTATGATTTAACACCATTATGATATATCTACTTTTTTGTTGTAGGTTGTGAACCCATGGCTTGTCCCAACAATAAGAGAGTTGGAGATGCCATGCCTTATCACCTTTGTGCCCATAGAATCTGTGCCTGGCAGACTGATTGATGGGTTCAAAGGGGAATTGGCTGGAGTGACAGCCATCACTAGGGTTGATGATGTTGTAACTGGTGGTGGTGGTCATGTTGCTGGTGGTCATGTTGTTGTTGGTGCTGGTGGTGATGTTGCTGTTGATGCTGTTGGTGGTGCTGATGCTGTTAGTGGTGTTGTTCAGCCTGTTGATGTTGTTGTTGGTGGTGGTGGTGATGATGTCCCAGCAAGTATTGCTGGGGAAAAATTAAGAGATGATGATGCTAATATTGGTGGATTTACTCCAGTTCCTGGATTGAGTGATTTTTCCGGATTTGGTGGTAATTTTAGTAGTGGTGGATTGAGTGGTAGAAGATTTGTTGATGTTGGTGCCGGTACTTCTAAGGTGCCCTCATGTGCTTGTGAGTACACCACTTGCAAGGACAAAATGGATAATTTGATTAGAAAGGTGGAGGAATTGGTGCAGGCCCAAGAAGCCATAAACACTTCTATGTAGAGGTTGATATCCAAGAGGGGTATCAAACCATCAAAGAATCTTTCCTCACCTTATACTCCTGTTCATGCTCGGAGGAGGGGAAAAACAATTGCCAAGGCACTTGCATCAGTTAGATCAAGAAGATCTGTTGCTACTCCTAGTAAGTCAATTGAGACTCCTCTTCTTGATGTTGGGCCAAAAGTGCTAAAGAAGGTGGACATTTTCAAGCCTGTACATGCCCAAAGAAAGAAAAAGGTTGAGACTGCAATCAAGTCCAAAAAGATTGGGAGAACCATGTACTCAATGCATGAATTTGGAGCAGCAGACTTCAAGGCTTTGACAAGCATGGAAATTTAGTGGGAGGATTGGGTAAGTTTCAACACTTGTATATATCTATCTAATTCAGTATGTTGTTGCAACAAGTAGATAATATGTTGCAACAAGTTAACTAGCTGTTGCAACAGTTCCTTTATTTTGTTGAATCTGCTGCACCAAGTTAACTAGCTGTTGCAACAAGTAGATAATCTGTTGAATCTGTTGCACCAAATAACTAACTGTTTTACTACTTTTACTTTAGTATGTAAACGAAGTCCTGTTTCTAATGCGTATGAGGCAAATCAATTTCCTTGAGTACTATGATTCCACTTACATAATCCTGGACCTCAACTTTTACAACAACATGTCCAAGAGGTACGCAGAATTGACAAAAGAGAGTACAACTCCAAATGCCGTTTCTCGGAAGGTTAGACTTGCTGAATTCAAGTGGGATGATGATACGGTCGATTATTTTAAGGGTGTCAGACCCTACCCGGGAGGCTGCTCGTGGGCTGGTGCAAAGAGGGTTTTAACAGTGATTAATATTAATGCCACACATTTTGTCACTCTCGAGTTCATGATTGAAGAGGGAGTGGTAAATGTGTATGACTGCAACGTTCTTGTCTATGAAGAATCTGATTTCTTTTGTTTCATGGAGCCGGTAATGGAATTGTGGCCCAAGTTATTGCAACAGAGTGGAATGTTCGCACACTTGCCTGCAAAGTTACTCAATGAATCGTGGGAATTCAATAGGCTACAGAATCTCCCCCGCAATGTCACTGGTAAGGCATGCGGTTCGTGGTCAATTGCTTTTATGGAGGCTTTGCTTACCGGCACAACTGTGACAAAACCCGAAAGTCTAATCAGCGACAACTCTGTAGGGAGGAAGCAATGGAGATGGGCATTAGGTGTCATTGAAAAGGTGTTGGAGCCCTAAGATGGGTTGATAAACAGTTCATTGATTTTGCGTTTTTTGGATCCAAAATGTGGCCTGTTGAATAATTTAAGTATATATTAGGAGTTTTTTTTTTATGACATTATGGCCTGTTGCGATAAATCTAACTATTGTTTTAAAAGTTGCAACAGGTTGATAATCTGTTGTAACAAGTTTGTAATCTGTTGCAACAGATGAGTTAGTTGTTACAACAAGATGTAATTTTGTTGCAACAGATGGTTCAGTTGTTGCAACATATAGGTCAGTTGTTGCAACAAATCTAACTGATGTTGAAGAAGTTGCAACAAATTGATAATCTGTTGCAACAAGTTTGTGATCTGTTGCAACATATGAGTCAGTTGCTGCAACAAGATGTAAATTTATTGCAACAGATGGTTCAGTTGTTGCAACATATGGGTTAGTTGTTGCGATAAATCTAACTGCTGTTTTAGAAGTTGCAACAAGTTGATAATCTGTTGCAACAAGTTTGTGATCTGTTGCAATAGATGAGTCAGTTGTTGCAACAAATCTTTCAATTGTTGAAGAAATTGCAACAACTAACCCATCTATTGCAACAAGTTTGTAATATGTTGCAACAGATGGGTTAGTTGTTGCAACAGATGGGTTAGTTGTTGCAACAAGTTAATAATATGTTGCAACAAGTGCATTATCTGTTGTAACGGATGAGTAACCTGTTTAAAAGCTTCACATTTATTAAACAATAAGTATCATTGGTTTTCGTTGTTTACACCTAAATATGGGTGAATTAAGTAGTTCTCATCAAATTACACCAACGATCGCTCGATTTGGGAAGTATACGCTTAGTTGATCATATGTCCTGACTCAGAATACCATCAAATTGGTTAGGAACATTTATTAAACAATAAATATCATTGGATTTTCGTTGTTTACACCTAAATATGGGTGAATCAAGTAGTTCTCATCAAATTACACCAACGATTGCTCGATTTGGGAAGTATACGCTTAGTTGATCATATGTCCTGACTCAGAATACCGTCAAATTGGTTAGGAACATTTAATAAACAATAAATATCATTGGATTTTCGTTGTTTACACCTAAATATGGGTGAATCAAGTAGTTCTCATCAAATTACACCAACGATTGCTCGATTTGGGAAGTATACGCTTAGTTGATCATACGTCCTGACTCAGAATACCATCAAATTGGTTAGGAACATTTAGTAAACAATAAATATTATTGGTTTTCGTTGTTTACACCTAAATATGGGTGAATCAAGTAGTTCTCATCAAATTACACCAACAATCGCTCGATTTGGGAAGTATACGCTTAGTTGATCATATGTCATGACTCAGAATACCATCAAATTGGTTAGGAACATTTAGTAAACAATAAATATCATTGGTTTTCGTTGTTTACACCTAAATATGGGTGAATCAAGTAGTTCTCATCAAATTACACCAACGATCGCTCGATTTGGGAAGTATACGCTTAGAATTTCCCATCAAATCAATGAAATTACCGTCTAATCCATTAAGGATGTTAGTAGATAAATATATTGATCAATAAATATCATTGAATCCCTTAGTTTAACACTAAATATCATTGGTTCCCTCTGTTAATAACTAAACATATGTGACTTATATCCTAGTTGTTGCAGCAATTTCATGATCTGTTGCAGCAATTACATAATCTGCTGCAACAATTGCATAATCTGTTGCAGCAATTACATAATCTACTGCAGCAGTTGCATAACCTGTTGCAACAAGTACATAATCTGTTGCAGTAGTTGTTTAACCTGTTGCAACAAGTACATAATCTGTTGCAGCAGGCAACATAGCTATTGAACAAGTCATATCACTTATTGGATGAAACAACTCATTCTATTTGTTAGATGAAACAAGTTAAGGACTTTCTGCAACAACTCATTCCATTTGTTGTAAAAACTCAAAACACTATAGGAACTTACTGTAACAAGTCATGTCACTTGTTGGAAAACCAAGTTAAGTTAGTTGCTGCAACAAGTACATAATCTGGTTGGCAAAATCCCAACAAGTTACACAGCTGTTGCAACATAATTTTTACTTGGTGAAAGCTGTTCAGAAATTGCAAAATCACAGAGCATACATTGGTGATTTGAGCAAGATCAACATATCATTTAAACCAATTTTACTAACAGAAACAACATAAAAATGTCATAAAGTCCAATTTCACAAACACAAACAATAGTAATTATTATTACAAGACATTGCAAATTTAACAACTAGGGAACAATTCGGTTTGGGCATGTAGTTTTTTTATGGCTAACTGTTTTGCATATGGAGCATTTGTTTTTCCTCGTTGCAAGTGATTCCCCGATTCCACGCCTCCTCTTTGTCCATCTTCTTCCCGGTTTGCTCGGATCAACATGTGGAAGAGGTATTTCTCTCTCTAAAATATCCATAGGAACTTCCCAAGATTCTTCAGAAGGCACAAGACTCATTTCCTCACAGTATGAAATTATGTAATTCTCCACCCTGTAATATGGAGATGAGTAGTCATAAATCCGCCTTCCAAAGTCTTCACTATATTGGACTCGAAGCGCTGCCATAGCATGTGGGCAAGGTATTTTGTCCAGGTCAAAAACTCTACAAGTAAAAGATCTTCTTTGCAGATCGACTGTTGCAACTGAACCGTGGCCGATGACGCTGAACTTGTAGTAGAAAATTTGATGGGCCAATAACTTATTACCCAAGTTGACAAATTTTGATATTTTTTTTTCCATTAAGGGAACAAATGTGGTTGGTGAGTCGATGAACTTCATACGCCTCTCATGAAATTTCTCAGTAAACCTCCTGTTTATGGAATCAAATAGAGCAGTAATGGGAAATTCTCTTTCAACATTGAACATTGAGTTCATCGACTCAGCAGCGTTTGTCGTCATAAAATCATACCTGACAAAACAAACATATTAGTGTTGGAACATGTGGCTGAGGCTCAGCTGTGTCAAAAATCACAACAAGTACAATATCTGCCGCAACAAGTTACCTATTAGTTGCAGCAGCTACGTTACTTGTTGGAAACAGAAATGTGAAAATACCTATTTCCGGGGCAGAATATCCTGCTCGATCTGTGGAATCCAGCACGTTCAAGATGTTCGGCGGCCCCAGGAACCAAATCTCTGATTTGATTGAAATGGTCATTGAAGACATCAATATTGTACGCTTTTGCTGCTTTATAAAATTGAGATACGACCGCTCCATTGTGAAAGGTGGTTCTCAGATTTTCCCCTAGGTGCCTCATGCAAAAACCATAATGACATGTAAGGAAGACAATTGAAACCGCCTTTTTGATACTTGGATGTCTATCAGAAATTATGCACAACTCAGGGGTATCCTCTATATAACTTCTCATTTGTTCAAAAAAAATATTTGTACGAAGCATCACACTCCTTATCCACTACATAAAATGCCACTGGAAAAATATGATTCTCCGCATCTTGTGCAACTGCTGACAACAACACTCCTTCGTACTTTCTCCTCAAGAATGTCCCATCGACAGCTATGACTTTTTTCATTTGCGCAAAACCAAGCATCCAAGTCTTATAGGCTACAAAAAAATACTTGAACTTCCCATTTTCATCAACCTTCAATGCCATCTTACTTCCTGGATTTGCAGAACGAAGCATATAACGGTACACATCAAGCACCGCATACCCGTGCTCATGTGTCCCCCTTGTCAAAGCCTTTGGAATCTCCATGCCCTTCCAGACCTTCCAATAACTTACCTTACAACCCAAATCTGTACGGATTGATTGACTCATATATTTTGTAGATGGACCTTTACCGTAAGGAAACTTATCTTTGAAGTATTCACCAATGACTTTCGCAGTAGCGTGTGGATTATGGCTCGTAATGTGCTCAGAACCACATGTGTGATGCTTTATGTAAGTTCTGATACAAAATCTGTTAGAACTTAAAAGCTTCACAGCCCTCAGCCACCACTTGCACTTGAGATGTACACATCTGAAGCAATACACAGTACGCGAATTAATCACCTTCTTGATTCTAAAATTTTTCTTTAAGCAAGCAAGTTTCAACCAAGTGGCTAGTTCTTCCTTATTCTTGAATGACATTCCTTTATAAAAACCTGTTTCATCATCTTGAACATGACTAGATTGTATTGATTGCGTAGTGCCTAATGTATTGCTCGCAACTTCGGGTATAGGAATCGGGTCAGCCCCACTTTCATTATCTGGGATATCCACATCCACCCCATCTAATTCATCATTTAACACATCTTGTTGGTCTTGAGATAAATTGTGGTTCTCTACCGGGCTTCCAACAACGTATACCCTTAAAATGGGCCTAGCTACATCATTCAAATAAGCACGCAAACGAACCTGATCAGTTATCTTAAATGGCAAGACCCTCTGATTTTCAAAAAAGCTGTGCATATAAGTGATGGCAAGATCTTTTGGTTCACAAGTTAATTCGCAATAGGTGATGATTAGGTTCACAAAATCATCAAACATAACATCTCTTTGGACAGTCATCGCTATCGTCTCTAATGTGTCACTACCCCTCCATCGCCAAATATATCGATTGTTCTTCTCGATCCATTCACCATGGCAATCAACCCCTATTGTTATTGAGTCCCCCATTAGTGGTGTTCGAGGTACCTGAAGATATTTTGTTTAACAAAAAATTGGTCATGAGAGTACATACCAATCTATAACAAAATGAAACAGCTGCAGCAGTTGTTCCAATAAATTATTGACTTGTTGGAACAAGTGGACTACTTGCTGCAACAAGTAATAAAATTGTTGCAACAAGTCACTAATCTATTGGAGTCAGCTTCAATTTTTTTGGGGTAATGTTTCAGACTGTTGAAGACGTCCAACAGATTATCGAGTTGTTGCAACAAGTGTATTACTTGTTGCAACAAGTGTACTACTTGTTGCAGCAAGTCAATAATCTGTTGGAAGCAGCTTTAGTTTTTTGGGTTCTGTTTCAGACAAAAACTGAAGCTGACTCCAACAGATAGTTGAGTTGTTGCAACAAGTGGAACACCTGTTGCAACAACTATACAACTTATTGCAACAAGTCAATAATCTGTTGGAAGTAGCTTCAGTTTTTTAAGTTACGTTTCAGACAAAAATTGAAGCTGACTCCAACAGATAGTTGAGTTGTTGCAACAAGTGGAACACCTGTTGCAACAACTATACAACTTGTTGCAGCAAGTCAATAATCTGTTGGAAGCGGCTTCAGTTTTTTGGATTCTGTTTCAGACAAAAACTGAAGCTGGCTCCAACAGATCGTTGAGTTGTTGCAACAAGTGGAATACCTGTTGCAACAACTCACTTAGTTGTTGCAGGTTATTTATTTAACAATTACAACAACTTCATAATCTGTTGTAGAAGTTGCAACAACCACATTATATGTTGTAACAACTACAACAACTACTGTAAGTTGTTGGAAAATCAGTAGATTTATACCCAGGTGAAAAATTGAAATAAAACAGCATTGCTGTACTTACCAAATGAACGGAAAACACTTATGAAGTAATTGCCAGTGCTACACCAACAAAATCCAGTCAAAAAATTGCAAAATCGGGTGGTCACATTTTTTTCTTTCTTGAGCAACAATGGCGGACGAAGAAGAAGAAGAAGAAGAAGAACAAGAACAAGAAGAAGAAGAAAGCAGAACAATGGAATGAGTTATGAAGTAGTTTCCAGTGCTACACGAATGAAATTCAGTCAAAAAATTACAAAATCAGGTGGTCTTGTTTTTTTCTTTCTTGAGCAAAATCCAGTCAAGAAGAAGAAGAAGAAGAAGAAGAAGAAGAAGAAGAAGAAATGAGCAGCAGAATAAGAAGAAGCAGCAGAATAAGAAGAAGAAACGAAGTAAAAAAGAAGAGCCAAAAATGGTGGAAACGGCGTAGACAAACAGAAAATTTAGCGCGTTTTTTTTGGCTCTGTAGGGTTTATATGGGTTGGGTCAAAGTGTTAAAAATAAAACTTGGGGACAAATTGTAAAAAATAAAGCTTGGAGTCAAAGTGTTAAAAATATATGACTTTAGGATGAGTCAAAACTCTCTAATCACTAATCCAAAGTTTATCACCTTTACTCAATTAAAAAATTAGAGTTACCCCAACTCAATTTTAAAACCCATTTGTCACCTATAATTAATAGGCCCAAGTTTCATATACTCGACCCATAACCCGTCGGACCCTCCACTCCAAATTAAAACACCCCTATTTAATAGCAAAAATGGCGAGGTCACCATAGCTGCCGGCGTCTCCACCGGTGATTTTCTCCTTCGCTTCACCCTGATGGAAAACGACCACGTATCGATGATTTTGCAGCAGCACTGTTATGATACGACGACGTTTTACGACCAGATCAAGTGCAGATTCCAGTTGGATTTTAACAAAAATCAGCTGGTGGAGAAGCTCCGGCGCATGAAGAAGAAGTAGCACAGGACTTTGTCTCGCAAGAGTGCTCACAATCAGGCCCTGAAGATGATAAAGACACGACCCAATTAAACCCCAACCCTTTTTCTAAGAACCAAATCCTCCACCACACATGTTTGCTCCAAGAACACCGTCACCGCCAATGGCGATTCCTCAGTCGCCGGAAAACTTTCTCTATTACCTTCTATGCCCATCTTCCATGGAGGAGCCCAAATTTCAGATCTGGGTTGGACATTCTTTTGCTTGAAGTTCTGGGTACTAACTTATTGTTCAAAATCTGAAAATTGAAGTTGTTGGTTATCCATTTGGAAAATCATTTAATGCGCTTAAGTTTAGATTTACTAACTGATTTGAGGGATGTATTTAAATGAATACTAAAATCACTATACGAGAGTTTGAAAAAGCTTAAAGAACACCCAAATGGGTCTGTTGTGAATCTGTAGTTGCTTGATTCAACTTTGGTTGCATTCTCTCGGATTATGGTTAAATATTTGGGGTTCAAATTTTAGAGCAATTGATCAAGGTTTGAATTAAAACTTGTTGAGAAAAGCTTGAGGTACAACAATGGAGGTTGATGTGTTCTTCATTGTTGGTGCTATGTTGAAATTTTGGGTTACTTGATTAAATTCGGTTTTGAAGCTCTTCTTGTGCTGAAAAATTGTAGCTTTCGGTTGTGTTACCGGTGTTGGAAGAAATCGATGGGTGTTTTAATTTGGAGTGGGGGTCCAACGGGTTATGGGTCGGGTATGGATAATTTAGTGGTGGGTTGGGTTTTTCATTTAGAGTGTGCCACGTGTCCCCTCTGACAAACTAAGGGCAAATATGAAACTTTACCCGACGGTAGGGGTATATACGTATGACGAAAAAGTATAACGAGAGATTAAATTCAACAATAAAATAAAATAGAGGGGTATATTGGATCCTTTTCCATTTTTAATCTGTCTTTTTTCTGTTTTAAGTAGGTGGAGTATTAAGTTACTAGGGACATGGCTCAACAAAATTTAAAGTTTTCTTTGTTGGATTTGATCATTTTGTGCTACCAAGTGTTTTTAAGTGGTATGACTTGATACTTTCTCTGAAAGCTAAAGATCATTTTGCTTTACTACAAAATTACAAACTTTATGTTACTAAGTTGAAAAAGTATAAATGTGATGGTGGCCTAATGATCATGAGTTAAGAACCCTGAGGTCTCTGGTTCAAATCCAAACAAAAAGAAAAATACTAGATAATTTCTTTCCATCTGTTCTAGTTTCAGTGGAGGTGTGCATAAACTGGCCCAGACACCACGATTATAGAAAAAAAAATATAGGTGGAACTTGAAAAGTTAGTGAGATCGAAGGGAGAATTTGAAAGTTTCCATCTGTCCTAGACTCGGTGGAGGTGTGCGTAAACTGACTCAGGCACCACAATTATAGAAAAAAAGGTTAGGAACGTAAAAACAAGTTAGTGAGATTGAAGGGAGAAATTGAAAAAAACCGGTGGATAAATGTAAAGCTAAAATCTTTTCCCCTTTATGTGTCGTCTGCATTTAAAGATGGATATATGTTAACCCTTTTTTTGTTCCAATAGTATTTTCACTTTCTTTGTGATCACCAAGTGCTTTGTGATTTTTGCTAAGAAGCCACTTACACTCGGTCAAATTTCTTCAATATATATGGGGGGAAAACTACCTAAAAAGGCGTTACAAGAAGCCTTTAAAGCAACAAAAATCAGAAATTATGGAAAAGATCTAATACTTAAAGATGACCCGATGAGATAGCACCGGCAACTACCATTGGCAGGCTATAATAGGCATCTTATCTGCCGTTATTTATTTTAGCATTTACCTAAGGAGCAATTTAGACGAGCGATTCTCATGATTAATAAGTACGGTTCTTAATTTGGATATGAATTGAGAACAAGTATTTGCATTATTTGTCTAATTGTCTCCAAATTCTCTTTTTATGATCTGTGGTAGTTACTGTTTTTTTTTTCTCAGACTGTTTTATCATGGCTTTTCGCTTTCGTTAGTTTCATTTTCGTATTGCTTTGAACTGTTTGTGCTTATATGACCTTTTCTCGTCATGTTTTTTCTTGAGCCGAGGGTCTTTCGGAAACAACCTCTCTATCTTCAGAGATGGGGGTAAGGTCTGTGTATATTTTACCCTCTCCAGACTCCATACTATGGGATTTCAAAGGGTATGTTGTTGTTGTTGTTAATCTTTTCACCTACATTATCATATAATCTTGTGTTCGTTACAATGTAGTAATTAAAGCATGACAAATGGTGAGCTCACTTAAACTCCTTGTGAAGAATGTTCACTACTAGGTTTTGATTTAGCTACACCAGCATATAGATGACCACAATTAATTTTTCAATTAGTCAAACACATCTTTAACATATAAAAAATTCGTATGTGATGTTATGAATGCATTTCTTAATCTACAAGTAGGAAATATTTTCGTTTTAGTTTTATCACGTCTATAGTTAAAGCAAGTCCGAATGAAGAAAAAAAGCCACATGTTGGTGTGTACTCTTCTGAACTCTTGATCAATTTGCATAATTCAGGTGATAAGAACCTAAATGCATATTTATGTATTATATCTTACAATCTTGTGTTTCTTTATTACTCTTGTGTATCTTCATTATGGAGATTCAATTATGAGTTTTAAGATAATTAAAGAAACCAAAAGTAGAAAGAGAAGAGAAATCCCATGAATTAAAGAAGAGAGAGAAAGAACAAAAGAGTTACTGAATTCGTTCTTCAATCATCCGACACTAAGAGAAATAATTTGTTTCATACAAATTGTAATGGAGGAGATCTCCCAGAGTACGCAGATTAATTTTGATCGAATAGACAAAGAATGAACTATGTCACACCAACAAACAACGAGGGTTGTGGTGGAGTGGTAAGTATTCCTTCATTCTTAACTAGAGGTCTCGGGTTTGAGTCCCCTGGATATGAAGTCATTTTTATTAGGAAGCACTTTACCCCCAGTGTGAAGCTTTATGCCGCGAATCCAAATTCAGTTAGGCCCTAATGAGAAAAAAAACTAAGTATATCATTCTTTATGTTGTATCGGAGACTAAGGTCTTTTATTTTTGTCCCTCAAATTGTTGGTCTTTAATTTTTGTCCTTCGCCTAATACCCCGAGGTTCTAGATTGGAACTTCGGCTTAGTAAAAAAAAAAAAATTACAAGGCAATGCTTTGTAGCAAATTTAGGCCTATTTGGGCAAGATTAAGCCTATTCAGGCAGAGATTTGCCTTAAGGCAAACTTTTACCCAAAATTAGGCCTTAAGGCAAACCTATGTCTGAATAGGCCTAACTTTGGTCGTATAGGCATAATTTTGCTACAAACCTTTGTCTTGCGATTTAAAAAAAAAAGTGACAGAGCGGGGGTTCAGATCCGAAACCCATGAATTTTTAGGCGAAAGATAAAAATTAAAAATTTCAAGTTTGTAGGGCAAAAATTAAAGCAGGCTTTTGAAGGGCATTCCACACAAAAAAATGTATTACTTTTTGACTATATACGGGTTGGTCATAGCCTAAACCCTCCACCAAGTTGATGGAACTTTAATTGAAAAAATACCATTTATTCGAAGAATTAACAACTTCTTCAGACAAGAGGGGTTATTCGGATGATTAACACTCTCCACCTTCAACCCGTAAGTTGTGGGTTCGAGTCACCAAGGAGCAAAAAAGGGATAGCTCCTGGGGGGAGGGGTTTACGAAAAACAACTTCTTCAGGGCATATTTGGTCCAATTTAGTTCCTAATTGCAATTATTCAAGGACTTGTGAATTATCATTTATAAAGCAACTTGGTTAAATTGTAGGAATTTTTCTCACCAATGTAAGGCATCACATAAGCACATTGTATTGCCTAATAAAAATATTATTTTTTAAAAGCCCTTTTATTTCCTTTTTAAATCCCTTTAACTTATAAAAAGTGGGAAGTCATATTTTTTCATCTTAATCTCGTTTTATCAGTTAAAATATAATAATCCTATGTACTTTTTTAACTGATAATATAAGTCGTATATATAAGATCATCATAACAACATCATTAATTTTCATTTAAATAGTGATTAATTTATTTTCCTAATAAAATAGATTTTTTTTTATTTCTTAATCTTTTCTGAATTGAAGTAGGATAAACAATTACTAATAGTAGTTTTAAAGTTAAAATGAAAAAAAAAAAAAAAGGGTCAACAGTAACTCCATCGACAATATTTTAAAGATATTTTTGGGATTTAGATCAATGTAATGAATTTTCTTAATTTATGACAATGTGATTGGTGTGTCTTTAACTAGTACTACTAATTTAAATTGCATAAAATGGTTCAATTGTGTGCTCTATGTGATAGCTTCCAATTGGTAAGAAGATTCACTGCAATTTAATCAAGTTGCTTCATACAACAGCAACTTCACAAGTAATTGAATGAAGGTTGTAAATAAAATTGGACCAACTATTCCCTTAAATACGTGTAGATTCAAATATGTCCTTATTAGTCTTCTAATTATGTTCAGTTAAGTTCTTTATGAATTAAGAGCAGTTTTGTCCCAATTAAGTAACAATAAAGGCATTTTTGAGCCAAACTATTAACGAAGGGTAAATTTAATGAATTTTGCATACTTAAAGGAAATTTTTGACCCTTTCCTATTTTTTCTGATATTAAATTAGGGAAAGTTGAGGGGAAAAGGTGGAAACTACACTACTCCTCAACTTCCGCGGAGGTGTGTGTGTGTGTGTGTTTGGGGGGGGGGGGGGGGGGGGGGGGGTGTCTCGCGTTCGTTAAGGTTAGGGGTGATGTCATCGCGATTGTGTAGGAGGCATCGCAATTGTGCAGAGAGGGCGAGAGAAGTGCATCTCATTCGGGAGGGGTGCAAGAGTTAAGTCTCTGTGATCGGGATGATGGTCCCGTGATCGCGAAGAAGAGTACCTAGGCAGTATTAAAAAGTCCCAGTTCGACTTGACCTTTCATTATTCAGCTTTGGGAGCTATGGCTTCTTAGTCGGTTGTTTGATAAAACCTAGCTTTTTTAGATAAGGGGAAAGAAAAGAGATATAGAAAAAGTTATCTCTATTTGTGTTAACCAAAGTAGTGCAAATATAGATGTTTCTCCGACGGCACCTATTTAGCGACTAGTTTTTTTTAATGCTAACAGCTAGTTAACGTCTAGTAACAACTAGTTTTTTGTTTGACAACTAATAATAGCTAGATTTTTTTTGACAACTAGTAACGGCCAGATTGTTTTGACAACTAGTAACAGCTAGATTTTTTTTTACTACTAGTAATGGCTAGCTTGACTGCATTAAATATAGATAAATAAATTACTAAATAATAAATAGATATAAAAAAAATAATTCGAGACGGATGTAGCAGATAATCTATCATGTATTCTAAATTGTCAAAAACTACTATCGAATTAATAATTTACCATAATGACCAGTCCAGTCGTTTGATTATTAGGACACCTTTCGCTAGTTGACCCTTCCGGTAGATTTAATAGTTTCATCCTAGCTGCTATATCTTTTCTCACTTTGTTTGATCTTTTTAAAATTAATTAAGATATGTGCAAATTAAGTGCATTTACAAAATAAATAAATATAGATATGTGCAAATTAAGTGCATTTACAAAATAAATAAATATTTGCACACCTAATTTAAATCTCAGTTAATTAATATAGTTGTCAAGCAAATGGAAGGATGAGAACTAGACATTCTAAATGTGAAAATTTAGTATATGTAATTATCTGAGTTTGTTTTTAGTTGGGTCATGATTGGTGTTTGTTCAACGTTTTAATATAAGAGTGCAATTTGAGCCATTGTTGCATGCACATGAATTGAACTGCTGAACAACCATATGGTTATTCTTCACCCTCCAATCATTGAATTAGACATGCTAAAGTCATGCGTCTTGCGGTCGTCTCGTGTTATCTCTGTCAATGTGGTCCCCCTCCCTCTCACTAATTTTAGTACATTTTATACTAGTTGTAATTAGTCAAGTATGTTCTTATCACTCTCCACTCTCATCATCTCCCCTCTTTCCTCAGTCCACTCTTTTATCACCCTCCCCTCTTTTCTCGTTTACTATTTTGCCTTCTTTGTGTTTCGTTCTTCAATTCTGGTGCTTCATCTGCCTCCCTTGAACCCAACATATTACCCATCATATCGCATTTATCACTAGTATGAGCTATGTTTGCTCGCTTGTGGCTTACCATCTCATAATTCAAACAAATAAGTAAAGAAAATGTTAGCCTATGGGCTTAGTCAAGGCCCATGCTGTAATAGTTGTATTGTACTTATAATTAGCTTGTTGTATTGTACTAATTTTCTGGTGTCAGGTATTGTTCATCGCGGAGGTGTGCATGTTGGTTTTGGTTGGGGGGGGGGGGGGGGGGGGTCATGTCATCGCGCTTGAGTAGGAGGTGTCATGATTGTCATGATTGTACATTCACAAGGGCTCCGAGAGTTAAGTCTATATGATCGGGATAATGGTCCGGTGATCGCGAAGAAGAGTACCTAGGCAGTATTAAAAACCCCCAGTTTGACTTGACATTTCATTATTCAACTTTAGGACCTATGACTTCTTAATTAGTTGTTTGATAAAACCTAGCTTTTTTAGATAGGGCGAAAGAAAAGAGCATATAGAAAAAGTTATCTCTATTTGTATTAACCAAAGTAGTGCAAATATAGGTGTTTCTCCAATGGTTAGCTAATGACTAGTTTTTTTAATGCTAACAACTAGTTAACGTCTAGTAACAACTAGTTTTTTTGTTTGACAACTAATAACGGCTATATTTTTTTGACAACTAGTAACGGCCAGATTGTTTTGACAACTAGTAACGGCTAGATTTTTATTTTTTTGGCTACTAGTAACGGATAGCTTGACTGCATTAAATATAGATAAATTACTAAATAATAGATAGATATAAAAAAAAATTGAGATGGATGTAGCAGATAATCTATCATGTATTCTAAATTGTCAAAAACTGCTTATCGAATTAATAAATTACTATAATGACCCGTCCAGTCGTTTGATTGTTAGGACACCTTTCCCTATTTGAGCCTTCCCGTAGATTTAATAGTTCCATCCTAATTGCTATATCTTTTCTCACTTTGTTTGATCTTTTTAAAATTAATTAAGATATGTGCAAATTAGATGCATTTTTTCAAATTGATTAAAACAACAACAACAAGAAGATACCCAGTTAATCCCACAATGTAGGGTCTAGGGAGGGTAGATTGTACGCAGACCTTACCCCTATCTTAGGTAGGGAGGCTGTTTCCGGAAGACCTCGGCTCAAGAAAAAACATAGGAAAAGTTAGATACGGGTAAACAATTCAAAGCAATTATGAAAATGAAAACAACAAAAGTGAATAAGTCATGATAAACCATTCAAATTGATTAAAGCACGTGCAAATTATGTGCATTTTAAAAAAAATATTTGCACACTAATTTAAATCTCAGTTAATTAATATAGTTGTCAAGCACATGGAAGGACGAGAACTAGACATTCAAAATGTGAAAATTTAGTATATGTAATTATCTGAGTTTGTTTTTAGTTGGATCATGATTGGTGTTTGTTCAAAGTTTTAATATAAGAGTGCAATTTGAGCCATTGTTGCATGCACGTGGATTGAACTGCTGAACAGCCATATGGTTATTCTCCATCCACCAATCATTGAACTAGATATGCTAAAGTCGTGTGTCTTCCCGTCTTCTCGTGTTATCTCTGTCAACGCGGTCCCCCTCCCTCTCACTGATTTCAGTACATTTTATACTAGTTGTAATTAGTCAAGTATGTTCTTATCCCTACTATGTTCTTATCCCTCTCAACTATCTTATCATCTCCCCTCTTTCTCATTCCACTCTCTTATCACTCTCCCCTCTTTTCTCATTTACTATTTCGTCTTCATTTGTATTTTGTTCTTCAATTCTGGTGCTTCATCTGCCTCCCTTGAACCTAAGATATAATCCATCATATTGTTAGGATTTAAATCTCAAATCCGACCTTTGTAAGCAGGTTCCCAGGAAAGATTGGAGGGTCACAGCTGGACCACTTAAATACCAACCTCCTTAGACAGAACCTACTTACGCCGTGATGTAAGCGAAGAATAAATAGCACACACAGATTTATAGTGGTTCACCCTCAATGTGAGAGCTACGTCCACGTTGCTGCTGCAGATCTTATTAAAGAAGAAATATTACAAGTGTTTACAACACTCAACCTCACAACCCCAATCCCAATTACACTCAAGAATTTTACCACAGAAAATTCTCTCAAAGATCTTCTCTTACTTAGGCCTTTCACTAAGAGTATTTCTCTTAGATTTTCTCTCTCTTGGGATGTGTATAGCAAATGATCTTAATGATATCTTACAAATGAACCATAAGCTACCTATTTATAGGAATGAATTTCCTATGATGAGGTAAGCGCTTACATCACAACTATTATGAGGTAAGCGCTTACATCACGACTATGTGAACAAAAGAATTGACTTGTTTGGCCAATTCCACACCTAACAAATCTCCCACTTGAAGACTAATTTTAATTTGTCTTCACACTTTGATCGATGCAGCAGCTCTTTCCTACTTTCATACTTCGTGCAGGCCAACTGAAGTTGAGCATAGCTTCAGTTTGTCTATCGTTACTGCCTTTGTCAGCATGTCTGCTGGATTCTGACTCCCTGCGATCTTCTCAAGCACCAGCGCTCCATCTTCCAAAGCTGATCTAATGAAATGGTACCGGAGTTGTATGTGCTTCGTTCGAGCATGGTAAACCGGGTTCTTTGCCAAATGAATAGCGCTTTGGCTATCACAATATAACACACTTCCCTCGTGGTCCTGATCCAATTCCCACAGAAAAGATTGTAGCCACATCATTTCCTTTGTGGCCTCCGTCACAGCAACGTACTCAGCCTCACAACTAGAGAGAGCTACTATCTTTTGCAACTTGGAAACCCAAGAGATTGCAGTACCTCCGAAGGTGTAAACATACCCGGATGTGCTCTTTCTGCTATCAATATCACCACCGTTGTCAGCATCAACATACCCTTGCAATCCTGTTTTTGATTTTCGGAAATACAGAGCTGAACTCGAGCTGCCTTTCAGATATCTGAATATCCACTTCACAGCCTCCCAGTGTTGCTTTCCCGGATTGCTCATAAATCGGCTGACAACTCCCACTGCATGTGCAATGTCTGGCCTTGTACATGTCATTTCATACATAAGACTACCGATTGCAGATGCATAAGGTATCTTGTCCATCTGCTTCTTCTCATCTTCGGTTGTCGGCGACTGATCCTTTGACAACCGAAAGTGTCCAGCCAAGGGAGTGCTGACTGGCTTGGCATCATGTATGTTAAACCTTTTAATAACTTTCCTCACATATTCTTCTTGTGAGAGTTTGATGCCCTCCTTGCTTCGGTTGATTCTCATCCCAAGGATTTGCTTTGCAGCTCCCAAATCCTTCATTGCAAACTCTTCCGATAACCCTTTTTTCAACCGATCAATCTCCTGTAGGTTTTCTCCTACGATTAGCATGTCGTCGACATAGAGTAGCAGTATCATGTACGAGTCTTCAAATTTTTTGAAGTAACAGCAGTGATCTGCCTCGCACCTTGAAAAATCAGCTTTCTTCATAAAGCTGTCAAACTTTAAATACCACTGTCTTGGAGCCTGTTTTAGTTCGTACAGACTCTTTTGAAGTTTGCACACCAGATTCTCCTTTCCTTTGATTTTGAATCCCTCCGGCTGTCGCATGTAGATTTCCTCGTCTAGATCACCGTGAAGAAATGCAGTTTTCACGTCCATCTGTTGCAGATGTAGATTTTCCTTTGCTACCAGCCCAAGAACAGTTCTGATAGTCACCATCTTGACTACGGGAGAGAAGATCTCTGTATAGTCAATGCCTTTTTTCTGTTGAAATCCCTTTGCAACCAGCCTTGCTTTATAACGCTTGCTTCCATTGGGTTCTTCCTTTATCCGATAAACCCATTTGTTTTGCAATGCCTTTTTATCCTTTGGCAACTCGGATAATTCCCATGTATGATTTGCCGATAGTGAATCTATTTCATCCTTCATTGCCAGTTCCCACTTAGTCGATTCATCGACTTGCATTGCTTCTTCATAACATTCCGGCTCCCCTCTATCAGTGAGTAGAATGTAGTTGAGGGATGGAGAGTACCTGTGAAGCGGCTTCCTGATCCTGGATGATCTACGCAGCTCTGTGATTGGCGTCTGTTCATTTGTTTCAGAATCAGCACTTTCATCAGCACCTTCTCGGATTGTTTGTTCCTCTGCCTCGGTTGTACCTGGCTGCGGCTCAGGTGCCGGAAAGTCCCTCAAATCGACTATTTCCGATTCCTTGTCCTGACATTCTGAATTCTTTTGCAGCTTGTCTTTGTACAGTACCTCTTCGTTAAAGACAACATTCCTGCTTCGGATGATCTTCCGATTTTGTTCATCCCAAAATCGGTACCCAAGCTCGGTGTCACCATAGCCAATAAAGTAACACTTCTTTGATTTTGGATCAAGCTTGCTTCTTGCCGTATTATCATTATGAACATATGATAAGCAACCGAACACTTTCAGAAATGAAAGATTTACCTTCTTGCCACTCCAGACTTCTTCTGGAATTCTGAAATCCAAGGGAACTGATGGTCCTTGGTTAATTAAGAAGGCCGCGGTATTGACTGCATCTGCCCAGAATGTCTTGGGCAGTCCAGAGTGTATTCTCATACTCCGAGCACGCTCGTTCAACGTTCGGTTCATTCTTTCGGCTACTCCATTCTGTTGCGGTGTTCCAGGAATAGTCTTCATCATCTTGATCCCATTATCGGCACAGTACCGTTTGAAATCACCATCAGTGTATTCTCCGCCGTTGTCGGACCTCAAACACTTCAACTTGAGGTTTGTTTCATTCTCGACCATGGCTTTCCATCTTTTGAATACACTAAACACATCGGATTTATTTTTCATAAAATAAACCCATACCTTCCTGGTTGAATCATCAATGAAGGTCACGTAGTAGTGTGATCCTCCAAGGGAGGGTACAGTGGTAGGTCCCCACAAGTCTGTGTGCACCAATTCCAGCTTTTCGACCTTCAACTCTCTGCCTGCACTTGAGAAGCTTACTCGCTTTTGTTTTCCGAGAATGCAGCTCTCACACGTATGAAGGTCCACCGTCTTCAGCTCCGGAATTAAGCCATTTGTCACCAACAGCTTCATCCCCTTCTGGCTGATATGCCCAAGCCGACAATGCCACAAATCTGTCTTCTTTGTGTTGTCAACCACAGCAACAATATCACGACAGCTATCCGTCATGTAGAGAGTGCCAATCTTCTTTCCTCGGCCAACTACCATAGCACCTTTCGCCACCTTCCAAGACCCATTACCAAAGTTGAGATCATATCCCTCATCATCAAGCTGACCTACTGAAATCAGGTTTCGCATCAGCTTTGGAACATGTCTAACTTTTGTAATCTTCCACGAGGATCCATTTGACATCTTCAAATTAATGTCTCCCGTGCCAACAACGTCTAGCGGCTCTCCATCGGCTAAATAAACTTTGCCGAGATTCCCAGCCACGTAGTTTGTCATTATATCATGATGTGGGGTGGTATGAAAGGACGCTCCTGAATCAAGCACCCAAGAGTCTATCGGGCTGTCAACCGATAGCAACAACGCATCGCCAATGTCTTCCGTAGCAGCGTTGATTCCAGCCCCCTTGTTGTCCTCCTTCTTTGGCGCCCTGCAGTTCTTCTTGAAGTGACCTGGTTTTCCACAGTTCCAGCACTCATGTGTTCGTCCTGGTCTGGATTGACCCCTGCCATTCCTTGACTTTGATCTGCCCCTATTTCGGTTGTAGTTTCTGTCATAATTTCTGCTTCTGTTTTCAACATTAAAAGCAGAACTCGTCGATGCCTCTCCCGAATCTGTCCTGCGCACCTCCTCAGCAAGGATACGATCCCTAACATCGTTGAACTTTAGTTTGTCACTGCCGACAGAATTACTAACCGCTGCTCTCATTGGCTCCCAACTATTTGGTAGGGATGCCAACAAAATTAGAGCTTGTACTTCATCATCGAAATCAATTTTTACCGATGACAATTGATTTACAATGGTATTGAATTCATTTATGTGTGCAGCAATATGAGCATTTTCCATCATCTTTAGATGAAATAGTTTCTTCATGAGAAATACCTTATTATTTGCCGAAGGTTTCTCATACATGTCAGACAATACCTTCATCATATCTGCGGTGGTCTTCTCCTTTGCCACGTTGTGAGCAACGTTCTTCGACAGCGTCAGTCGAATGACTCCCAGAACTTGTCTGTCAAGGAGATCCCAATCTGCTTGCTTCATCTCCTCTGGTTTCGGACTCAGAGGTTCATGAAGCTTTCTGCCATATAAATAATCTTCAATTTGCATTCTCCAGAACGCAAAATCTGTACCATCGAATTTACCGATGCCGTGCGTCGTACCATCTTCGCCTCCCATCGTTTCTAAATCACAACACAACCTGTTGCTCTGATACCAGTTGTTAGGATTTAAATCTCAAATCCGACCTTTGTAAGCAGGTTCCCAGGAAAGATTGGAGGGTCACAGCTGGACCACTTAAATACCAACCTCCTTAGACAGAACCTACTTACGCCGTGATGTAAGCGAAGAATAAATAGCACACACAGATTTATAGTGGTTCACCCTCAATGTGAGAGCTACGTCCACGTTGCTGCTGCAGATCTTATTAAAGAAGAAATATTACAAGTGTTTACAACACTCAACCTCACAACCCCAATCCCAATTACACTCAAGAATTTTACCACAGAAAATTCTCTCAAAGACCTTCTCTTACTTAGGCCTTTCACTAAGAGTATTTCTCTTAGATTTTCTCTCTCTTGGGATGTGTATAGCAAATGATCTTAATGATATCTTACAAATGAACCATAAGCTACCTATTTATAGGAATGAATTTCCTATGATGAGGTAAGCGCTTACATCACAACTATTATGAGGTAAGCGCTTACATCACGACTATGTGAACAAAAGAATTGACTTGTTTGGCCAATTCCACACCTAACACATATCGCATTTATCACTAGTATAAGCTATGTTGCTCACTTGTGGCTTACCATCTCATAATTCAAACAAATAAATAAAGAAAATAGCCTACGGGCTTAGTCAAGGCCCATGTTGTAATAGTTGTATTGTACTAATAATTTGCTTGTTGTATTGTACTAATTTTCTAGTTTCTGGTTCTAGGTATTGTTCATCGACCGCGGATGGGTGTATGTGTGTGTGTTAGGGGTTGTGTGTGCGGGTGGGTGGGGAGGGGGTTCTCGCGGTCGTTAAGGTTGGGGGTCATGTCACCGCGTTTGCGTAGTAGGTGTCGCGATTGCCCAGAGGGGGCAAGAGACGTGCCTCATGTTCGCGAGGGGTCCGAGAGTTAAGTCTCTGCTATCGAGATAATGGTCCCGTGGTTGCGAAGAAGAGTACCTAGGCAGTATTAAAAACCCCCAATTCGACTTGACATTTCGTTATTCAACTTTAGGAGCTATGAGTTCTTAATCATTTTTTTTTTTATAAAACCTAGCTTTTTCAGATAGGGGGAAAGAAAAAAGCATCTAGAAAAAGTATCTCTATTTATGTTAATCAAAGTAGTACAAATATAGGTGTTTCTCCAGCGGCTAGCTAACGACTAGATTTTTTTTTTAAAGCTAACAGCTAGTTAACGTCTAGTAACAACTAGTTTTTTGTTTGACAACTAATAACGACTAGATTTTTTTTTTTTTACAACTAGTAACGGCTAGATTGTTTTGACAACTAGTAACATCTAGATTTTTTAGACTACTAGTAACGGCTAGCTTGACTACATTAAATTTAGATAAATAAATTACTAAATAATAAATATATTTTAAAAAATAATTTGAGAGGGATGTAACAGATAATCTATCATGTATTTTAAGTTGTCAAAACTACTTATTGAATTAATAATTTACTATAACGACCCGTCCAATCGTTTGATTATTAGGACACCTTTCCCTATTTGACCCTTCCTGTAATAGTTTCATCCTAATTGCTATATCTTTTCACTTTGTTTGATCTTTTTAAAATTAATTAAGACATGTGCAAATTATGTGCATTTTTTTCAAATTGATTAAAACACGTGTAAATTATGTGCATTTAAAAAAAATTTATTTGCACTCTAATTTAAATCTCAGTTAATTAATATAGTTGTCAAGCAAATGGAAGGACGAGAACTAGATATTCTAAATGTGAAAATTTAGTATATGTAATTATCTGAGTTTGTTTTTAGTTGGATCATGATTGGTGTTTGTTCAATGTTTTAATATAAGAGTGCAATTTGAGCCATTGTTGCATGCACATGAATTGAACTGCTGAACAACCATACGGTTATTCTTCACCCACCAATCATTGAACTAGACATGCTAAAGTTCGTGTATCTTCCGGTCTTCTCGTGTTATCTCTGTCAACGTAGTCCCCCTCCCTCTCACTGATTTTAGTACATTTTATACTAATTATAATTAGTCAAGTATGTTCCTATCACTCTCCACTCTTTCATCATCTCCCCTCTTTTCTCCGTCCAATCTCTTATCACTCTCCCTCTTTTCTCGTGTACTATTTTGTCTTCGATTAGCGTTCCACTCTTCGATTCTGGTGCTTCATCTGCCTCCCGTCAATCATTTTCTTTTATGTTTCTTTCCTGAAAAGCGACATCCTAAATCCACTTATCAAGATTAGAAAGTCTCATGTAAAAAAACTAATAAAGATATGTCAAAAAAGGATCTAAGATGCATATCTTATGTTTATACCTCAGAAAAGAAGCGACTTGTCTAGTGTCAACTGATGTTAGTGTAAATGCAACAATTTCTTAGATACGCGTCGTCATGAAGATACAAAAGTACTTTAATGTCGATTAGTAGCGGAATTCTTCAAAGAATCTATGCTTTGACATTATATGAAATTTGTCCTTTTCCGTTAATTAAAGCCGCCAAAGAGTTCGTGAGGGCGACATAAGCCCTATTGTTAACTAAAGCGCCAAACGTTACCGACTCTATACAATGCCAAATTGAAAATTCCTTAAATAATTTTATCGTCAATTGACTATAAAGTGTTGCATATTCGAACTTATTTATTATGCAAACATTTATGACATACATCTAAGAAATTGTCGATTTACACAAATGTCAGTTAAAACTAGGCAACTAACTTCTTTTCCTGCGAGCTTCTTTCTCTCCCCTCTCAAACTCTCTTCTTGCGGTCAGCACCAATCTCCATCATGGCACCATTTATGTTTTGTCATTGTTATATTAAAGTATATAACCAAGCTTATGAGGACAGGTCAAGAAGGACTTGTAGGGGGGAAGAGTCTGTTTTCCCTCTGACAATACGTACTACAGACTCAGGATGTGATAAATATGGTATTAATTATAGCTAGTCCTCCCTCGGTACGATAGTGGAGAAAACCTCATTGAAGACGATGAGTCTCTTAGGGGGGTGTATGTGACACTCCTAACGAAAGATGAGCTTATTAGAACGGGTCAATAAGGAATTGTAGGCTTCTAGGCTGGTACACTTCTGAAAATTAGGTGCACATGACACCTTAGGAGAGATTCCTTTGTATTTTCTTGGAACCTATACAAAGATCAGCACGTGGTGCATCTTTTGTCCCACAATTTTAGCAGGTTCCGGATGCTAGACTTCTTTCTAACTGATGGAGCTCTTCTTACTAACATTTATCCAGTTGCGGTCTTGAAAAGCTTACACATGATTTCTTCTTAGCTTCTTGGATATAAGCCATTTGCAATTTGCTAACTTGAACAATGGAACTTGTTAGAGGATCAAATTCTTTCATTTCTTAGGGTTCAGTGTCTTCAACGGAATGATTTGTTCCCCCTATCGGATTCACTACATGCCTAGTCTATAAATTATTAGTTTCTTCTCTTGTTTTGTATTGTTTTCAGTTTCATTTGGACCTGCATCATTTTACAAGGTTATTCTTTCCCCTTGAAAGGCTATTAGCGAGAGAAATTTTAATTTACTGTCAGTTATATGCCTTTAGCAACCTCTATCCATGTACCACAAATGGTTGCTCCCTCCCACCTTAGCCTGCAAAGTGTATCAAGGTTTATTTTAAGAACCCAGATTTACTTGGTTTCCTTCTTTGAGTAGTGGAATAAAATTTGTCCTTCCTAACGCACTTCAATTTGAAATACTTGACATGCTCCTCAAATTATCTTAATTTGCTTATGCACTCATGTCTATAATGACTTGTGTTGTCACAATGAGTGCCTGACTTGTATTCAAGGCAGACCACAATACTAACCTTTCACATCTCACTTAGGTAGTGGGGTTTTGTATCAAAACCAACTTTACTTCTCGTAAAATGTTCATTTATCCAATTCAAAGCATTTGAGGACTTGTTCCATTTATTGGTTCATTCAAATTTTCTTGAAGCCTTTTATTCAGTTCATGCTGAGTATGCAACTCATTTTTTCCCGTTTTCAATCCATCTTCAACCACAACTTAATTGATTTATGTTAACATTCTATTTGTTTTTCAAAACATCAGTTTCAAACTTTTAATGTTGGGCTTGTGGATTCTAGTCTTAAAACTTGCTTCTTAAGAGTGTGATTAGTTTTTCTAGTTAGAGTTGCCTTTTTGAAAATTCGTACAATCAAGTCTCATACTTAAGAAATCTTCTGATAATTGATTTTTCACGCAATTTATTTCTTCAAATTCATCCATTAGAACAAGAATCAGGTCCTCTAGTCACTTTTTTCATCAAGACAAGGTTGTTCTCGTCATGCTTTAGATCCGAGGATTCGTCATTTGCGTTATCTTCCGATGCTTCCACATAGCTTGTCTTTCCTCCTTGTTAGGGCATCTCCAACCATTGCACCATTTTTTGCACCAAAATGGTGCATATTAACTCCAACCCATTGCTCTATTTTTTACACCAAAAAAGAATATTCCTTTTAAATTCTTCTCTCTCTTCTATATTATATTATTTTCTTTTACTTAAATTTTATTTTTTAATTTCATAAAACGAATCCTTTCTTTTTTTCTTTTTTGCATATCCATCCCATCTAATTCATAATCCTTTTTTATTGTTATAATTTTCTAAATTGTTATGTTATTTAATGTATTTTCAATTTTAATGTATTGAACATTATTATATTATTGAACATTGTGTTATAATTTTAATGTATTATGTTATTGAACATTGTGTTTTAATTCTAATGTATTTTCAATTCTAAATTATTATGTTATTAAACATTGTGTTATTTATTAGCAACATATTATATTTATATTTGCACTTTTCATTTTTGTGATGGTTATATTTTTTTATACAATTATAACTTATAACAATATTAACTTACAATTTTATATAAAAATAATATATACGAAAATTAATTTATAAATATTATACTCCGAAATTAAGATGTAAAATTAATATTATAAAAATATTACAAAAAAAATATTTAGGTATATTAGGGACCTAAATGAAAAGATTAAAATTTATAATATGTTAAATTAAAGTGTTATATAATAATAAAATATTAATGAATAGTGATGGTGTAGATGGATAGTGTTGCACCAAATTTGGTGCAACACTATTCATGCACCAAAATGGTGCAAAAAATAGTGCTGGAGCTCCAAAACACTATTTTTTTGCACCAAAATAACATTTGATGTAAAACATGATGCAAGGTTGGAGATGGCCTTAAAGGATGTTTTTTAGCCCTTCCTTTGTTTCTAATTCATTCCACGGTGAACAGTCTTTAATATATATAATTTATAGACTTGCACAAGAATTTTTAACAATCATAAAATAGTAGCACTAGATTTTTTAACAATTCCTAAAAGAATTAATGAATTTAAATAAAAAGCTATAATAAGATATAAAATTATTTAAAACTATAGGTAAAGTACCAATGTTAAAATATAAGTTATTATTATATATAATATAAAAAGGTATTACATAGATAGATGATTGCAACTGGTAAAAATAAAAATTGCAAGGTGAGGAGGGGGGAGGGGTGAAGGGTGAAGGGGGGTGTTTATTATTCAAAGTTGAGGGGAGAATTTAGTTTTTAAAGCAAAGTTGGAGGTGTAAATGATTTTCACCCATTATTAATTAGTCAAAGATGGGCACCTGGGTGTTTTTGGCAAAATATAAATAGCCCAAAATTAACAAATAGTTTTAGTGACCTATCAAATTTATTTTATTCATTTAAAACATTTTTGCCTAATTAATTATTCAAAACATTTTGACAGTTTTTAAATTTAAATAGGTGATTGTTTGTAAAGATTGAGTATGTACCAATAGACTCCTGGAGATATTATAAGTATCTGTATCTTTTACAAGGCGATATATAAGTATTCATCTCTTCTTCTCTTTCTACTCACTACAAAATAAATTTTATTTTTGTGGAAATGCGAGTTAATTGCTGAAAACTCGAATTTCATTGACTTTGTAAAATATTGGAAGAGTTTTGTCGTCATCTCTGTAGCAACATAAGTGGAGACTTAATATCTGTTTGTGAAGTTTATTTCTAACAGGCTATGCTCATATGTATGTTGCTACATGAAGACATTCAAACATTTCGAGCATAATATGGTTCATAGGTTTTTCTACAGTTGTAATTCAGTTTCTTGACTTTGAAAAAAGTTACATAATTATTTTGTATTGTTTAAACCGCATGTCAATCAATAGAGACAACACGAAACTCATAGTAGGTGAGCCTAGACAAATAATTAGCCTTCTATATGATGAGACAAAATGATGGATGACGCTAAATTTCTAGGGATTGTAGTCGGGCCATTGCACGTTGCTCCTGTTTTGTGTTGGTCTTTAATTTTTGTCCTTCAAAACGAATAATTTTTTCGCAAGGCATAAGTTTATATTTCCGCATCATAATATCTCATAAGTCATGTCCCACGCTCTTAAAGAATGTTAGAAAAATTTGGTATTTTTCAAACATTTTCCATCAAATTGGTATCAGAGCACTTGTCTCCAACTCTATTGATACACATATCATCAACTACCAATTTTGTTGAAGCATTTATCTCGAACCATGTTGATGCATTTGTCACCAACCATCAATAGTTGAGCACTTTCTCTTCAACCTTCACAAATTGCTCTTTGTAGAATAAAATATTCGTATTCAAATTGGTATAAGGGTCTTTACGATCTTGTTAGAGAATCAAATAACTTCCGCTGCCGACAGGCGGCTCTAACCCATTTATTGCCGCACGTCTGGCCAAGAATTATATATGTTGGCCAATGTCTAGCCAATGGTGTATGAATGAAAAATAATCATACTGAGAAGGATTGAATAAAATATCAGGTCTAAAGAGGTGCAAGAAAAAATGCATAAGAGGAAAGAACGATCTTCTTTAAAAGTTGGAGCAGTGGATTAACAAAAAATTGGTGTTGGTTAGAAAGTGCATCAACACAGTTGAATGTAGGAGAGAAAGTGTGCCACCAATTGACAATTGAAGAGAAAGTGCTTTAATAATTGAAGGTTGATGAGAAAGTGCATCAACAAATTGAAATATTGAAGAGAAAGTGCTTCAACGACTGAAGGTTGAAGAGAGAGTGCTTCAACAAATTGAAAGATGGTGACAATGAATCAAAATATTGGATGTACAACTTTGAATTACAGGAGAATGTTGAAAAATAATTCAAAGTTGTAAGAAACCAAAATTGGTTGGGATTTGATATTTTAATTCATGTCTAGTTAGACTTTATAGTCAAATTAATATAGGAATAGATTTTCAGTTTATACTCAAAATATATTTCATTCTCTTATAAATAGGAGTGCTGCTAGTTATTTAATAGCAAGAGAGAATTGTGGAGATTGTAAAGAGCATTCCAAAATTTATGAATTTAGAATAAAATACTCTCCTTTAAAGAATCTTAAAGAACTTATGTCCCGCTAGACATAAGTTCGATTTTGAAGGGCAAAAATTAAGGACCGGCCCATTTGAAGGGTAAACCATGCAACTTCTGCATTGCAGTCTTTGCAAACACATATTCCCCTTTTTACTTGTCTTTTGTTTTCACGTTACTTAAGAAAATATTAACTAAAAAGGTAAATTGACTAAATTATCTTTATTTATTCATTAATCTCAATTTAATACTGCTTTCTTTTTCACCATATTAATTTCTTTTCACATTTACTGAGTAATAATAAATGTGGAAACTAGTAATTAATTATATCTTGATTTTCTGAAATAACAACTATTTTGCACCATCTATTTTTAATAAGGACAACAAGTAAATGAACTTGAGGAAGTATATTTTCTTTTCAAGCCTTGATAATTAAAAAAATAAAAATACGAAGTCTTCATGAGTAATTGTGTTGTTATATACTTGACTTTGAGCCCGTTTGGATTGACTTATAAGTTGCTTATAAGCTGTTTTCAGTTTTTTTGAGTATTTGGCTGGCCAACTTAAAGTCATTTTGTGCTTAAAATAAGCTCAAAAAAAATAATTGAGTCCATTTGACTTAACTTATCTAAAGCAGCTTATAAGCTGAAAACAGCTTATAAGCAAAAAAAAAATAAGTTAGACCACCCAACTTATTTTTTTTTTCAGCTTATAAGCAAAAAAAAAATAAGTTAGACCACCCAACTTATTTTTTTTAACTTATAAGCTATTTACAGTTTATAAGCATAAGTCCATCCAAACAGGCTCTTTATGTCAAAATGGGTTAATCACTGCTGACTTTTTACATTCCAGCCAGGTACAAATAGGAAGGCAGTAAATGAGTGATATTTAGGACATCAAAATTTTGATTGCAAGTCCTTTTCGATGTCATAGGCGCTTCAATACCTTTTTGGTAGGGAGCTAACCTCCCTCCTCTCCCCCTATTAATAGTACTTGTTTTGGATCACGTGCGTTGCACACGTGCTTCATGTCAGGAGTACAAATAATTTGAAATGGCATAAATATTATTAAGCTCAAATGACAAAACGTTAATCTTATTTTTTATATTTTCATAAAAAAAAATATAATTTAAATTTTACCAAATAACAATATGAAGAACAAAAATAACTACCGAGTATTTCTTATTTACATGATCAACTGTCTCATCTAACCCAATGAAGAACAACAAGCGTTATGGTAAATATAACAAAAAAATATCCCTAGACTATGATCAAACAATATAAATTATAGCGCTACCAAGAGGAAGATTGAAGACCAATCATTAGGTTCTGAAGAGTAAGAGAAATCTAATTAGATTAAAAAAAGAAAATTAGAAAAGGCTGAGTTTAAACATACCATTGTGAAAAATGATCTTTCTTACCACAGGCACATAGAGTGCAAATAACAATAAAAGTTGGAATATTTCCTTGACAATCAATGCTTTCTAATGTTGTAAAGGATAAAGCTGTCCGAAAATAATGAATTATTAAAAATTGCTTTTAATCTCATATGAGTATGGTTATTAAACTCCATCGAAATTGAAACTTTGTTGCTCTGATTAGAGTCTATGAATTTTCCGGGATAAACATCTTTAATTCTTTATTGAAGGAACATAAAAGCTCATTCCTCTCCATGAGCCAATAAGATATCATTGTCGTAGACTTGCTCAAGAAGAATCTCTTCAAAATAAAGGGTTGTATTGTATGCTCATGTATACCAAGTTTTCCTTGTCTAAAATGATGATACTACAAATAACAAACATATACCAAAAAAAAAAAAAAAAAAAAAAAGTTACCAGAACAACTAAGTAGGACTAACTTACACTTCACATTAAAAATATCATAGCAATATAAATAGCGATCTTCCGCATGATTTGATATGAAAAAATATGCTAAGTAACATTCCAAAGTATACATGTTCAACAACGCCCTGAAAAATAAATTCTCATTTAGAAAGTGATAAATATTTTCAGATTTGTTAAAAAAAGGAAAAGAAATGAGATCATGCATAAAATCACTCCTAAACTTGCCTCGGAAACTCACTTTAGTAATTAAACTTTACGGGCAGTTCTTTACCCCCCCCCCCCCCCCCCCCCCAAATAACTTATAAGTGAATTATGTTGAACCTTACTTTGCCCAGACCAGTTGAGAGCTGGGTATTGTTTCACCACTCGCTTTGTGATTCGTCCACGTCATTTAATGATTTTTTTTTATAAATTCGTCGAAACTAAATATCAAATAAATTCCAACCCGCCCTAAATGAAGAACGCCACCAATTCCTAAACAAATATCCCTAATTCCTAAATCAAACCTCATTTCTAAGCGTACCAGAAATCCTAACTGTTTATTGCCTTTCTTCCTCTTTTCAATTTCTTTCAGAGCTTCATGTTAATGTTCAGTTAAATCTAGGCCTGTGCACGAATCGGTTCGGTTCGGTTTTGGCCATCATCGAGTTGAAATTTTGAATTTCGACTTTCTAGAATTCTCAACCAAACTCGATCCATTCTAGGTTCAATTTGATTCGATTTTCATTATTTCGGTTCGGTTACACAAATCGATTTGTTCGGTTTGTTTGAAATTTAAACAAGCAACTATTTTCATTTCAGTTTTAGAGTAAACATAACAAAAAATAATGAGATCCTAAATTTGCAACCTTATAACCAAGACATTAACCAAGAAAAAAATCATAAACTTGCAAGCATAATAGCATATAAATAGCAAAACTAGAGCTTGACACCTTGTGCAAGCATACAAATCCGCCAACACCACATTACATATACTAAATTAATAATCCAGCATCTTGCAACTTGCAAGCAGACAAGCATAATAACTCAGTTTGCATCCTCAAAAAAATCAAAGAAAAAGCTCTAATTTGTACAGGCTAAGATCAAAGAACAAACAAAGTGTCACGACCCAGCCCCATGGGCCGCGACTGGTGCCCTATTTGGACACCCAGACAGACAAACATATCAAATTGTAACACACTTATCCAAATCGAATCACAAACAGATAGCATATGCGGCCATAAATACTATATGCCGTCCCAAACTATATCAAACTGTATCAGACACATTTCAGCGCAACCATATACGTATGCATATATCAAAAAGCCGGCAAGGCTGTCAAATGTATCAAAAGCCGACAAGGCTATCAAATGTACCAAAAGCCGACAAGGCTACCAAATGTATCAAAAGCCGACAAGGCTATCAAATGGCACAACGGCCCAAAACACATATACGAATGCACGCCGACAAGGCTGCCATATCGAATAGGATCATACAAACACAACTGTACGGAAGTAGGCACACACACCCACAAATACGTCTACAGACCTTTAAACAGACCAAACGAATCATATGGCGGGACAGGGCCCCGCCGTACCCATGAACAAATGTACACATACATAGCGAGCAAAATATATACCAAAGGATATGCTCTGAAACGAGGAGAGCACTCCAAACAGCAGAAGGGGATGTCCTAAACTGGTGAATCACCAAACTGTGCGTCTGTACCTGCGGGCATGAAACGCAGCCCCCGTAGAAAGGGGGTCAGTACGAAATATGTACTGAGTATGCAAAGCAGAATATACAGAAAACAAACCTGAGACGTAAACGAAACAGAAGTGCCGACATAAGTGCAAATCCAATCATATCAAATGTGTAGTTTCAAATATATATAAGTCATGCATAGGGTACAGAAGAATATGGTCGCCCGCCCGTCGATGGCGCCATAACACAGCATAACACCAGAAAGGTTTCAAATCTCCGGATCCCCGTCACATATCACATCACAACATAACGCCATACACAGCATAACACCAAATATAAGTGGAACCCGACCCTCTTTTGCGAGTAGCTCGGTGAACCATAACACAGCATAACTCCGGAGTATATCAAAATGCGCACGATAACAGAACCGGCGAAAGATATAACAGAACGCACGAGCAGAGTCATGAGTAACCATATGCATAAAATCATTATCATAGACTCAAACATAAGTAAATGACCATACTTGAAATTCGAAATGATAATCATACCAAATTCTTTCAAAAGTCATCCGAATTACATAAAGGAAAGTCGCGGGACCCACGGACGGGTATTGACCCGAATCGGGCCCGCCTATGAAAAATATACTCATTATATGCCATATAAACTTCTACAAAAATATTGAAGCAATCCGAGCCTATCGGTGAAAGATATGGCGTTCACAAATTATGAAATTCTTTAAAGTGAAACCTTTTTATGCAAAGTTCGGAAAGCGATTATTTCAAAGACATAATGGTTCATATTTCATCAAATCATACATAAGAGTGCCAAGAAATATATATAAGGATCATAACGTACTCGGATTTCGAATTTAGAATTTCCTCGAGGCTCATAATGTAGCCTATTGAAAACTAAGGCATGCCAAACGAAAGAAGGGTTGCGCTTTACATACCTCGTACGCACTCCAAGCTAGCCGATCTAAAGTTAATCCCAATCTACGCCTCGGGCTCCCCAAGGTCTACAAATATGCCAACGAATATCCAATATTAACTATAGACACTTAAGCAATTATTTATTCCAAACTAACTCTAAATCCTATGGAAAATTCGGCAGCATTTCCCCTGTAAATAGGCCATCCCGAGAATTTAACTCGCTCAAAACCAACAACAACAACAACCACAATAACCAACCTAGCAACCCCAATAACCAATCCGAAAGACAATATTACATTAATACTCTCTTTTTCATCATTCAACAACATTTATAATAATTAACTTGACGGCTTACATTCGAGCCACATTATCGCTCATACATTCAATTATCAACCCGAATCTTTACCAATAATATTCAAGGACATTCTAAACAATTCACATAATATTTCCAACGATCCAACAATTTCTCCAAATTGGGCCGAAAACAACCCCAAAACCGTGAGCAGCCCCTTTACCACATTCCTCATTTTCAAGTCATGATTTGTATCAACAATCCACACTATAACGATATAATTCTCATAAATATGAAGATTGCATTAATTTTTCAAAATTCTCTAAATCAGTCCGCAACATTCACCATATCAATTTGGGACATTAAACACTCATTTCCAAACTAGAATTCATAACGACGATAACTAAAACACTAAGCGATATTGATTCATCCTTTGCCAAACATTGGGGCTATACACGGCCGCACTACACACATATACATATATTGATGATTTTTATTCTCTTCTCCACTCTACAACAATCAAACATGCTACAAAAATTTTATTCATTAACCCAATCACACACCCATTTACACGGCTAGCTCCCCAAGCACACAACCCACTTCCAACATACAATATTTCACCAATTTCATCCATATTAACATACCACAATATGCATAAAACATTTATATCCCATAAAACAATAGAAATTCTTACCTTTGTTCTTTACTCCACAAGAAAGTTAGGGTTTACGATTTACAAAAATGGATGGTTTGATCGCTCCAATAATGCTTCCACGCTACTTAGGGACCTCCAAATAGTGGGTTAACACCAAGGAATTATTTTTGGGAAGGCTAGAAATGGGGTTGGATTTTTCTCCTCTTGGCCGTGAACAGTGGCACGTGAACAGTGGCGGCGTGAACAGTGCACCGTCGTGAATAGTGTTGCCGTGAACAGTGCCCGCCGTGAATAGTGGCGCCGGGAACTTCTCTCTCTCTCTCTAAGCTTGAGAGCCCCTCTCTCTAAGACCTAATTTGCAAGATTAATTTGTGGCATATGTGATGACTTAGTCATCCACTTATACTTATATATTATCTTTACAAAGTGGACATGTGTCAATTTTCATGACATGTGTCCATCTTTATTCAAGTCCAACCAAATCTCGCCACGTGTCGTGGGGCCCACTTTTCGATAATTAGATTAATTAATCCCTAATCCCTACTTAATAATCTAATCACAATTTATTAATTCCTAATCTCCAATATTAATATTTTTTATGCTAAATAAAATTTATAAGCAATTTTTTGTGATAATCAAAGTTGAAAATTAAAAGCTCTTATTTCATGTCCGAAAATAATTCCACCTTTAACTTGAGTCGATTTGCTTGCGGATAATTCGTCGTATAAATGTACGGGGTATAACACAAAGCCATGGGTGGAGGCAATGGCCAAAAGGCAAAGGTGGCTTGTGAGAAGAATGCTGAAAAAATGAAAGACTAAAAGGGAAGTCAGCTTGAGGCCAGCAAGAAGGCCCTGAATATCCAGTGCAAGGTGTGCATGCAGACATTTATTTGCATCACTTCTGAAGTTAAATAAATATTAATTCACTATTAAGTATTAAGCGTATATATAGTTAGACTATTAGAGTATTAGTCGTTAGTGGCATATAAATTCGGTTTGTTCGGTCGGTTCGGTTGATAATTGAAGTCAACCGTATCCGAACCGTTAAACTATAATATTTTACAATTGCATTTGTAAATCGAAATCAAATTGTATTATGCAAATTGAATTACCCGAATTGTTTCGAATCGGTTCGGAAATTCGGATTTAACCGATTTGTGCACAGGCCTAGTTAAATCGGAAGATTGTGTTAGGTCCAAGGTTTCACCTACTAATTTTGATGATTACAAACCAACATAATTATTAATAAAAGAACATTTACTTGTGGTAAATTTATTTTTGGTATAGGTTTATTTGATGAAGAAGGATTTGGTGAAGATCTAATAAATATGGAAAAGAAGATATTACGAGATGGAATTACGGAAGAAGATGTGGAAGAAAAATACTTACTCAAAACAAGGTGCAAGAATTATGGAAAGAATATTTACTACGATCCTATGGAAGAAAAATATTCTAGAAAAGGAAAAGATCGAGATCAATTTGTTACTTAAGGAAGGTCCACAATCTATGGAGTATCAAGATATGCCAAAAGTCTTAAGTGCACAAAAGTGTTCATGTTTGGAGTGATCAAAGTCCAAATGCCAGAAGACGGGTGTGATTACATTCAAATTAATATAAATTAAGATCCAAGGTGAAATGAAGAGGATCTTAAAATTCTCGTGGGTTGCTTAAATAAGATCTCGTATTTGTACAAGCTAGAAGAAGAGTTCAAAGAAATTAATGGGAAGAATGTTCCTTATGTTGGAAAGAAGATATTTTATAGAAGGGAAGAGATATTATAAAGATATTCAAATTTGAATATATTTGCTACAAGTTTGGAAGGAAGGTGATGGATTTTACACATAATTACGGAAATAATATTGTGAAGATTTGGTAAATGCTACAATCTTTTTTATGGAAATAAATTATATTTCCAAGATCTATGTATGGAAGGAAAGCACGTATGGAATCAATAATAAGGCAGAAGATTTATACAAGGTATGAAAATGAAAACATGCCCAGTCTATTGGACTCTTACACAACAACAAGGAAAGGAATATGTTTAACATATGAATTGAAGGAAGACCTCATAAATGCTTCACGATTCATACGTTATGGAAGCATCTTCCAAATATCATCAAAGACTGAAGGAGGTCCAAATGGGTTATTTAAGGAATTAATTTATTCCCTGCAAACACCAAGAAGATTCATTATACCAATTAAGGAAAAGATTTCTACAATCTTCAAGGAGCATGTGCTGCCTCATACAGTTGTGAAAAGAATTTACATCGAGTAACGAGAAGCTACAACGTGCACTAAAAGGAAAAGTTCAAGAAAATCTTTAAGGAGAATATTCAGTCACGGTCATGCAAAATTAACTATCCAAGATTAGAAGACTACTACTTTGGGAAGAGCAATGACTAGAAGGCCAAGTATAAAAGAGAAGACATCTGCAACAATTAGACTGACGCAACCACTTATACTTTCGTCTCAACCTTCTCAAGTTCTTTGCTCTACTTTTCATAAGCATTGTAATTCTGAGTGACTTACTGTGTAAACAAAAAAAAAAAGAGATATAGTATAGTTGGTGAGGCTTTGTATTGATAGGTTGTGTCATTGTTCGTTTCTTTGGTGAGCGAGTGAAAACCAAAGAGTCGCTGTTGGTGAGCGAGTTAAAAACCAACTTTGTGCGTTGTTGGTGAGCGTGTCAAAACCAACCCTTGTTCGTTGTTGGTGAGCGAGTGAAAACCAACCTTGTAAATGTTGTTGGTGAACGAGGAAAACCACAAAGGCTGTACTCAACTCAAACTACAAAGAGCTTAAAGAGATAACCTCCTTGCAATACACGGGGGCTGGATTAGAATACCACATTGGTTCCGAATCAGTATAAAAATTACTGGTGTAATTTATTTTATTACTCTCATATTATATTCTGCACCCTTACTATTTATTGTGGTTTATACTTGTGCAAATTGAAGGACTAATAATTTTGTCCAGGCTGTCTCGCTATCAGTCGACTGGCACCGAACAGTAGTCGACTAAATTTTTTAACAGGCTTACAATTCATCCCCCCCCCCCCCTCCTGTACTTTCAATTGGTATCAGAGCCTCGTCTCACATTTTTGTTTTTGCTTAACAGCAATTGAGGAAAGATCCATGGTAGGGCATCAAATTACTGAAGCCATATTTCAAGAGGGACTCTCAACAAGCAGGCCACCTTACTTCAATAGTTTATACTACAGTCAGTGGAAGGCCAAAATGAAAATCTATGTTCAATCGACAGATTATAGAGCCTAGCTAGTTATTCAGAATGGGCCACGACCTATTCCAAATAATAGTAATGGAAAGAAGATTGAAAAAGAGACATCTATGTTTGACTACACAAAAGAATATTTGGATTTTATGGAAACAAATGCTAGAGCAATGTACCTACTCTATTGTGCTCTTGGTGAAGAAGAATATGAGAAAATATCTGCCTGTAAAACTGCTAAAGCAATATGGGACAGATTGGAAGCTATCCATGAGGGCACCGTAAAAAAGAAGGAATATCAAGAAAACTTGGATAAGGCATCCAACAACGTCAAAAGGAAAAGAAGAAAGAAGCAGAAAGCTTAATCCATCCAGAATCAAGAGGTCCAAAAAAGAGAGAACATACACTGCTATGAATTTGGTAAACTTGGGCATATTAAATCAAAGTGTCCTAACAACAACAACAAGAAGAATTCTAGAACTTCAATTTGGAGCGACGAGGATGAATCTGATAAAGAGAGTAATCACGGAGAAATGGCACTCATGTGCTTCCTGGAAGGAAAACAAAGCGACAAAAATCACAGAATCTCTTCTTCGAGTGACGAGGAAGAAACCGACGAGGTATGTCATACTCCTATCATGACTTGTAATAATTGTGATGATTTACAGGAAACTCTAGATCTAGCTATGAAAGATTTGCAAAGAATTCTTGGTGCATTCAAGAAAGTTCAACGAGAAAAGAAAGACTTGGATATTCGACTTATGGAATGTCTGACTAAATATGACTTACTTCAAGAAGAAAATTTTGAGTTGCACAAGCAAATGAAGACTTTGCACAAATCTTCTAGTCAACACTTTGATCAATGGAAGTCGACTTATCTCCTTAAGAACTACCAGTTGATTGAAAAGGGATCCACTAGTAGATGCCCTACTCCAACCAAGTCAACTCAGGTAACGTTCAAGTTGACTAATAAGGAAACTTGAGGTGAACACTCTTATTCTCATATTACATGTCATTACTGTGGTAATTCTGGACATAAAGCATCTACGTGCAATTATGCTAGAAATCATGTAAGATCTAAATATGTTTGGAGACCCAAACACTTACATGCATCTCTAACTACACAATTTACTAACCATGAAGGACCCAAAAACACTTGGGTACCAAAAGCAAACTAATTTGTTTTGCAGGAATTCCTTGAGTCTAGCCATAAACAGAATGATTCATATTTACATAAAGGCTGATCAAGGAACAACATATGCTCCATAGGTCATATGTATTCTACAATAATGAAGGAGCTAGAACATATGATGGTAAAGCTGAAATGATTGGTATTACTGAAGTTTATTCAAGTTTTTGTACTGCATTAGGTGATTTATATTGAGCCATTGATTTAAGCTTAGTCTGATAGTAGTCAACTGTAGATGGTTTGAGTTGACTAATTGCATCATGCTACTATTTTGTTGATACTGGCTATAACCTTGAACTAGAGTCTTTGAATGACTAGAATACATGGCTTGCACTTATATATATATATATATATATATATATATATGTTACAAGTTATTAGGACAAGCAAGCATGCAATCGTTATTGATATCATACAAATTTAATTCATATATATGTGGGTATGAGATTATACTTGAAGGAATCACATGTATGATATTCTCTCTCTTGGTAAGAATACTAACGCCTCATTCAAAGCCCAAGAACGTTGTATAACTTGAGGCCTTCATAACCTCCTCATATGGACATATTCAAAATCTTGAAGGCGGGAGGAAGAAAAATCACTTCTTGATTATTCTCGTCCTTTTGGTTGCAAATGTCTATCATCATGGTAAGGACCAAGTGGTAAAATTCATGGTATATTCTGTAATCTTTACTACTTATAATTCTTATGGCTTTTAAACAATTAGTTATAAAGATCTTTATGCACGTTCTCTTTAGACTAATGTTTGTTGAAGTGAAATTGAGCATGAAGATGAAGAGCGTACTCTGGACAACAAGCAATCGATTGATATGAATATGTATGTACAAGCTTTAACCAGAGATGAAGCATTGAAATAAATGAAAGATTCCAGCAATGCAAGAATAGTTGAATGCAAATGGAGGAAATAACATATGGGAACTTATAGCCAAGGAAAATGATCTACTATTATGGATATTCAGATGAACCTTATGAAAATGGTGAGGTTGTAAGAACTAAGGGTAAACTTGTAGCCCAAGGTTTCACAACAAGAAGATTTTACAAGGTATTCGAACTTGAAATGATTACGAGGGAGAATTAACATCCTTCTTCAAGTTTCAAATAATGCAAAGTTAGATGAGAAGTTTTTCAGCGAAGCCAAGTATTGAAAGGGAGTAGAGATTTTGTATGAAAAATTCATTGTACACGAATACTGTAGTAAGCTCACATATCTCTCTCGCAAAGAAGAAAAACGGTAAGTACACAAATCAAAAGTGCCAAGGTATGATTAAATCTCTATTGTAATTCAATAATTATTAGATTTCGTGTTTGAGCCACCCTATTCTTTTATAAAAAGATTATTGAGATTTCTGGTTGGCACTCAAAAATATGATTTTTGTTTCCAAGAACTAACAGTTTTGATCTAGCGGGATACCCTCAGATGCAAACCTTGCAGGAGACAAAGTTGACTAGCATAAATCATGTTTTGACCATGTATATCATGGAGAGTCAAGAGCAAGGATTCATAACTTTATCTAGCTGATAAAAGATTATATGGAAGCTTGCATTGAAGACATTGCATATTAAGATGCAGATATTTTCTCACTTTGAGGAAAGAAATTGATATGGCAATGAAGTACAAATTTATATCCTTTCATGATACAAATTGGTTCATTATTCTCTTAACTACTATATGTTTATCATTTGTGAGTTTGCAAGACATTGAAAATATTTTTGAAGATTGAGTCAATCACAAATTTTCTAAAAATGGACTCAAAATATTTCCTACAGTACTACATTTTTGTAAGACCAAAATATCTCACTTGTTCTGAATTGGTCTTTGGTCAACCCATTATAACTGTGCAATGACTTTGATATTGAATTAATGATTTAGACATTTTGATCAAAATTAATTTTGGGTTACTTGAGATTCTACATGTGATAATTGTGATTTAAATGTTTGTATGACTCTTAATGCTTATTAGTTCATATTGTAAACTAGATATGAGAATTTGCAATTATTTGTAAGTATATGCTCAAAAGTACTTTGGGAAAATTAAGCATCCCGTGAGTTTTTTGCTCAAAATCTTTGCTGAGGTGCAGCTATACGTTCCACCCTTTTGATGATGCCAAAAGGGGGAGAAGTTTTCCTGTACAAAACGTTTGTTTTGTTAGTATTTTCAGACAGGAAATGCACAAGAAGAGCGATAAAGCATAAAGTGAGGGGGAGCCGCTCCTTCAAGTCGTGCTTCAAGAATCAAGGAACATACATTCAGGGGGAGCTCACTAATTCGGGGAAGTTCACATCCTTCTTATCATCTTTGATTCTATCTTTTATTAAAATTGAAAGTTTTGTACTCAATGGTTTGCCATCATCAAAAAGGGGGAGATTGTTAGGTCCAAGGTTTCACCTATTAATTTTGATGATTACAAACCAACATAATTATTAATAAAAAAACATTTATTTGTGGTAAATTTATTTTTAGTATAGGTTTATTTGATGAAGATCTAATCAAATATGGAAAATAAGATATTACGAGATGGAATTACGGAAGAGGATGTGGAAGAAAAATACTTACTCAAATCAAGGTGCAAGAATTATGAAAAGAATATTTACTACGATCCTATGGAAGAAAAATATTCTAGAAAAGGAAAAGATCGAGATCAATTTGTTACTTAAGGAAGGTCCACAATCTATGGAGTATCAAGATATGCCAAAAGTCTTAAGTGCACAAAAGTGTTCATGTTCAGAGTGATCAAAGTCCAAATGCTAGAAGACGGATGTGATTACATTCAAATTAATATAAATTAAGATCCAAGGTGAAATGAAGAGGATCTTAAAATTCTCTTGGGTTGCTTAAATAAGATCTCGTATTTGTACAAGCTAGAAGAAGAGTTCAGAGAAATTAATGGGAAGAATGTTCATTATGTTGGAAAGAAGATATTCTAACTATTTAGAAGAGTGAGTTTCCTCACTTCATCGTCCGTTTGTGGGCCCAAAATAAAATTGTGAGCCCACATATTTTAAACAACTACTAATATTTTAAAAAACAATTGTAGCCCACATATTTTAAACAACTACTAATATTTTAAAAAACAATATGGGCCCCATATTAAACACCAACCAGTAATAAAAAAAAAAAAAAAAAGTGGAACCCACCACATCCAAACTCACGGGAAACAAAAGTGGATCCCATATTAACAAAATCAAGCAATATTAAAAAAAAAAAAGTGAATCCCATATTAAAAAACAAACAATGTTAAAAAAAAGTGCTTAAAAAATCAAACAATTAAATCAATAATGATGGATTCATTGCCACATGCGTATCAACCCATTAGAGGGAGAAAATAAAATTATTGTACAACAACATATTTAAAATACAAAAATGGTTAGAAAATCAAACAATTAAATCAATAATGATAGATTTATTGCCACATGCGTATCAACCCATTAGTGGGAGCAAATGAAATTATTGTACAGCAACATACTTAAAATACTTATATATATATATATATATATATATATATCCGTTTTCCAATTTTTGGAAAAAAAGAATGTGGGCCCATATAGCCTGATGGATTCATTGCCACATGCGTATCAACCCATTATAGGGAGCAAATGGAATTATTGTACAGCAACATACTTAAAATTCAAAAGTGCTTAGAAAATCAAACAATTAAATCAATAATGATGGATTTATTGCCACATGCGTATTAACCCATTAGTGGGAGTAAATGAAATTATTGTATAGCAACATACTTAAAATACTTTAAAAAAAAAAGTGTGGTCCCCATATTAAACACCAACCAATATTAAAAGTTTCAAAAAAACACCAACCAATTAAGCATTAAAAAAAAGTTTAGTTCCCATATTAAACACCAACCAATATTAAAAAAAAAAAAAAAAACACCAACCTATATTTAAAAAAATAAAAAATAAAGTGGAACCCACCATCTCCAAACTCACGGGAAAAAAAGGTGGACTCCATATTAACAAAATCAAGCAATATAAAAAAAAAAGTGAATCCCATATTTAAAAAAAAACAATGTCAAAAAAAAAGTGCAGACGTTGTATTCGTAGCAATAATAAAGTTTTAGATACGGAGCACAAACTACAATGTTGTATTAATCGTGTTTTGAACATAGTATCCTATATTGACAAAATCAAGTAATACAAAAAAAAAAGTGAATCCCATATTAAAAAAACAAACAATGTCAAAAAAAAAGTCCAGACTATGTATTCATAGCAAACACTAATATAATAAAGTTTTAGATACGGAGCACAAACTATAATGTTATATTAATCGTGTTTTGAACATAGTATGTATATATATATATATTATATGCATAAAAATAGTGCAAACTAATAATATCCAAAAGGGTGGGCCCCGTACTAAACAACACCAAGCAATATAAAAAAATAAAAATAAAACTATATAAAGCATGAGTTTAAACCCATGCTTCGTCGCCCGTTGTCCCTTAAAAAAAGGGGGGTGGGCCCCGAGCAATAAAAAAAATGAAACTCACCATCTCCAAACTCATGAGAAAAAAAAGTGGATCCCATATTATCAAACTCAAGCAATATAAAAAATAAAAAAAAAAGTGAACCCCATATTAAAAAAAAATAATGTTAAAAAAAAAACTACAGACTTTATATTCGTCGCAAACACTAATATAATAAAGTTTTAGATACGAAACACAAACTACAATGTTATAGTAATCGTGTTTTGAACATAGTATATATATATATATATTATATGCATAAAAATAGTACAAACTAATAATGTAAAAAAAAAAAGTGTACCCCATAAAGGGTGGAATTCATACTAAACAACATCAAGCAATATAAAAAAAATGGATCCCACCATCTCCAAAATCACGGTAAAAAAAGTGGACCCCATATTAATAAAATTAAGTAATATCAAAAAAAAAAGTGAACCCATACTAAAAAACAATAATGTCAAAAAAAAGTGCAGACTTTGTATTCGTAGTAAACACTAATATAATAAAGTTTTAGATACGAAGTACAAACTACAATGTTATATTAATCGTGTTTTGAACATAGTATATATATATGCATAAAAATAGTGCAAATTAATAATGTAAACAAAAAAAGTGCACGCCCTATTAAAAAATCAAACAATATTCATGTAATTTCCAATGTATCTCATTAAGTCAATAATGATGACAAAAAAAAGTGCAGACTTTGTATTCGTAGTAAACACTAATATAATAAAGTTTTAGATACGATTACAAACTACAATATTATATTAATTGTGTTTTGAACATAGTATATATATATGCATAAAAATAGTGCAAATTAATAATGTCAAAAAAAAAGTGCACCCCCTATTAAAAAATCAAACAATATTCATATAATTTCCAATGTATCTCATTAAGTCAATAATGATGAATTCATTACCACGTGCGTGTCATCCATGAAATTGCTTTTCTTCAAAAGGTTAAGTAGTCAAACCATACAATTTTTTTTTCTATTAGCCTGAGATATAATCTAGATATTAAACTGTTGTATTTGCTATTCCGCCATGTCATTTATTTGTTATGCTTACTAAAATAAATATACTTAAAATATTTATATTTTAAAATAAGATAGAATTTAATTACTTTTTTATTTTTATTCTTACTCTAATAAATGTGAAAAGAAATTAATGTTGTAAAAAAAAATATATCAAATGCAGATCAAATAATGAATAAGGTAAATTAGTCAAATTATAATTCTAATCGACATTTTCTTAAAAAATCATGCAAAAGACAACATGACAAGTAAAATGAGCTAAACCGAGAATATTTACTAAAATTTAAAAAATAGTATTTCTTCGTTTAAATAAAAAATTAATTTATACTTTGTTTCGTTTTAAACATGTAAAATTAATTTAATAATTAGAATTAGAATTGTCCAAATCAAAATTTGATAAAAAATAATAAGTATTTTACACCATTAAATTAATCAAATTAAAATAGAAAGTATCAACTGATGCTTAAATATTACTATGGTTTTATCTCAAATAGAAGAAATTAGTTTCCTTTTAATCAAGTCTTCTCTTTTAAAAAATATTAATAAATTTGCCGATTTTGTGTTCATATATATATATATATATATATATATATATATATATATATATATATATATATATATTATCACTATTCAAAAACAACTACATACACATAAATGCACTATAATCTAAAGTGTTGGGCCCGTGCGCAGCACGGTCATAGGCCGTCTAGTTTTATAAAAGGGAAGAGATATTATAAAGATATTCAAATTTGAATATATTTGCTACAAGTTTGGAAGGAAGGTGATGGATTTTACATAGTATTACGGAAATAATATTGTGAAGATTTGGTAAATGCTACAAGCTTTTTTATGGAAATAAATTATATTTCCAAGATCTATGTACGGAAGGAAAGCACCTATGGAATCAATAATTAGGCAGAAGATTTATACAAGGTATGAAAATGAAAACATGCCTAGTCTATTGGACTCTTACACAGCAACAAGGAAAGGAATATGTTTAACATATGAATTGAAGGAAGACCTCATAAATGCTTCACGATTCATACGTTATGGAAGGATCTTCCAAATATCATCAAAGACTGAAGGAGGTCCAAATGGGTTATTTAAGGAATTAATTTATTCCCTGCAAACACCAAGAAGATTCATTAGACCAATTAAGGAAAAGATTTCTACAATCTTCAAGGAGCATGTGCTGCCTCATACAGTTGTGAAAAGAATTTACATCAAGGAGTAACGAGAAGCTACAACGTGCACTAAAAGAAAAAGTTCAAGAAAATCTTCAAGGAGAATATTCAGTCACGGTCATGCGAAATTAACTATCCAAGATTAGAAGACTGCTACTTTGGGAAGAGCAACGACTAGAAGGCCAAGTATAAAAGAGAAGACATCTGCAACAATTAGACTGATGCAACCACTTATACTTTCGTCTCAACCTTCTCAAGTTCTTTGCTCTACTTTTCATAAGCATTGTAATTCTAAGTGACTTATTGTGTAAACAAAAAAGAGAAGAGAGATATAGTATAGTTGGTGAGGCTTTGTATTGAGAGGTTGTGTCATTGTTCGTTTCTTTGGTAAGCGAGTGAAAATCAAAGAGTCATTGTTGGTGAGCGAGTGAAAAACCAACTTTGTGCGTTGTTGGTGAGCGTGTCAAAACCAACCCTTGTTCGTCGTTGGTGAGCGAGTGAAAACCAACCTTGTAAACGTTGGTGGTGTACGAGAAAAACCACAAAGGCTGTATTCAACTCAAACTAAAAAGAGCTTAAAGAGATAACCTCCTTGCAACCCAAGGGGACTGGATTAGGATACCACATTGGTTCCGAACCAGTATAAAAATTGTTGATGTCATTTATTTTATTACTCTCATATTATATTTTGCACCCTTACTATTTATTGTGGTTTATACTTGTGCAAATTAAAGGACTAATAATTTTGTCCACGCTGTCTCGCTATCAGTTGACTGGCACCGAACAGTAGTCGATTAAATTTTTTAATAGGCTTACAATTCAAAACACCCCCCCCCCCCCCCCCCCCCCCCTCTTGTACTTCCATATTGGTTTCCCATTTTCCGTTTTTGTCGGCAAGATTATCGGTTTAGTTGCTTAAAATTTGTGGGTATGTAAATGTGAATCTTGAAAAATACCCAGAAACCAAAAAGTTCACATTTTTCTTGTTACTGAGATGAGAATTGGGAATTTAGTTTTGAAGTTTAAAAGGAGTTGAATTTCATAAAGCTATCAGCTATCATCACAAGGAACACTTTGATTGAATAAGAAAGAGATATAAGTGAAGAAATAAATTCAATGGTGTATAAAGTTCGAAGAATGCAAATATTCTTACCGAAACAAAGGATATGTTATTATGGTACCCTGCGTCAACTGTGTTCAAAGATGTAATTTCCATAGCTTAATTAACTATGCTTCGTCTTGAATTTAATGCTTGTATAATGTTTTTCTATTATATGTAAATGGCTAAGGAATACTAACATAGCATCACCAAATTGTACTTAAAGTTATCTAAGTTATACATCAAACTTGGCTTATTTGCCTGTTGACACGTATATTGATATTTTTCGTAGCAAACCACGTGTACCACTTAACATAAGAAACAAAGTTATTTCTATCTAATATATATAAATAAGTGTCCAAGAGGAACTAACACAACAACAACAAATTGTATTAAAAGTTGTACATTAAATTTGAATTTATTTCAATTGTAGTTAGTTTCTTTTCTTTATTTCCAGTTGTGGGTCCACTTCATTTAATAAGTACTACTACTGGGTTTGCCACCTGTACACGTGTATTCCACTTTTACGTTATCATATTTCTTTACTTCTATATTTCATTTTATTACTATATTATAGAAAGCACATGAAATTGTACTCTAAGAAGGGACTAACATGTGTACATTTCAGAAGTTTAAAATTAATTTTACCTCTTGTGTGTTTATTTTTTAGGTCCCCACGTGTCCACTGTGTCTCAATTGTCCTTTCATTTACTTCATTTGGCATATACTCCCTCTGTCTCAATTTAAGTGTCTAAGTTTGACTAGACACGAAATTTAAGAAATAAAAATAGACTTTTGAATCTTGTGATTATAAACTTGACATGTAAGATATTTGAATAGTCAACTTACTAAATATAAAAAGAGGCGGACATAACTAAAATAAGACAAAGTTTAACAACCAATGAGAAATTAAGGGGAAAAATAAGAGGAAAAGAAACAAAATATGGAGACTCACTAAAGAAAATCGCGATATCCTTTGCAAAATATACAAACCATAAATATGTTTATTGTTTCTTTTTTTTTTTTTTTGTCTGTGATTCAGCAATCCCAAAATTTCTTTTTAATCGGATCAAATAAGGAAAAAATCTTCTTTTTTTTCGTATTCTTTCATAACATAAATATTGCTAAGAACTCTCTTGCATGAAAACAAAAAAGTTTGTGACGCTGAACTGAACTCCCGATAGATAAGAGCGAATCGGAAATACCCCTTATCTCATACTACTTTCTCGATACAGAATCTAATGTTTTGAAAAAGAAAAAAAACAATACAAAAATTTCTAATATCGAATTCGAAGTGCCATGCTATTATTACTTAGTATTCGTATGGCAAAGGCATAGTCTTCTTTTTTCTCTCAAATAAAAACCTCATTGGCGCCAAGCGTGATGGAATGCTAGACGTTTGGTAATTTCTCCTCCGATCAGGATAAAAGATCTCATTAAAGTTAATCCCATGCATACTCTATGGACATCTGGTCGCACAAATTGCATATACCCAGCCCCCAGGAGAGTTTATAAATAAATACAGTTCTTTGGTTTCATCCCTGATACTGAGATATACCATAAGACCAATAAGTTGATTCGAAATCTCGTTATTAATTCCTAAAGTGAGTAACCAAATTAATCATGTTGGATCTCGTGTATCGCACGGACATAGTTTGCTAGTATAGCAACATATGCTATTGCTCGTGAGTTATGATGCTTCTTGGAAAGATTAGAAGCAGAGTGAATGGGTGTGGGAGGTGGAAAAGATGAAAGAGAATAGAAAAGGGACAAATAAAAATATAATTTTTTTTTAATTATAATGACCAATTAGAAAATGACATATGGACAATTTAGCCAATTTTAAGCATTATTTTTCCTCTCACGCGCTTTTAAGTTACCATTTAAGGGGCTATAAATTACACTTTGAAGTTGTTTAAGGGGGTATTTAAACGCCGTTAAAGTTACAGTTCTAAAATGAGTTTAGGGGACAAATTTGAGGGGGAATTTATGTCTTTTCTCTAAAGATAATAACAAAAAGTAATTTGCATACCATGATAAACTTTTCAAGAAGTAATAGGGCAGCCAAGCAACTCTAAGACATTGAAATATTTTTTATTAGAGGAGCATTGTTTCTCACTTCCAAAAAGGATCAGTTGGAACTAAGCGCCTGTTTGGAAAGTCACCCAGGTAATTGGAATTGGGTGTAATTAGGTGTAATTACACAATTTTATCAGTTTGTTTGATCACGTAATTACACAATTAGGTGGGAATTAAGTGTAATTGAGAGGGTGTAATTACAGGGTTACTTTTTTGTTGTTTATTTTAATTTCTTTTTCTTTTTTATTTCTTTTTTTATTTCTATTATTTTAATTTCTTTTGATTTTTCATTTATTTTTTATTTCTATTATTTTAATTTCTTTTTTATTTTTACTTTTTAATTATTTTTATTTTTTAAAATGTATTTTTCTTTTTATATTATTTATTTTTCATTTCTTTTCTTCTCATTCCCAACCTTTATACTTCTTGTGATTCCATGTAATTGCTCGTATTTTTAAAATTTTTAAATTTTATTCATTTAGCATAACAGTGTTATTATTCTAATTCTTTAAACTACACCTCTTAATATTGGAAAGAATGAGTCATTAACAAACTTGACATATAACGAGTGACGTTATTAAAGTAGAATTTCGTTGTGAATGAGGTTATAGACTTATAGTTTCCATTTCTTTTGAATTATTGACTTAAGTTACGTTTGAACGAACTTATGCAATGTTGGAATATGGCATAAGAGTATTATATTAACCTTTTTCTTTTGGATTTTGAATTTAGGTTATATTTTCAATTTTAAGTTATTTGCTTTCACATTGCATGTTGTTTATTTCTCACTTACATTTGATGGATTTTTTGGGTCAAACATTTTTATAATGTTATGGCATTATATTTATAAATATTATTTTTTTTGTCAAACATCCAATCCATGACTTTCTCACAAAAAAAAAATCTTCTTTTAAGTTTTATAATTAATTAAAATTAAATATTATTAATTTGAAAAATATATATCAATTATTTTTTACAATATTAGTTACAAATATATGATTATTAATTAATATATTTTCAAGAAACAATATATTATCAAATAACTAATTTAATATCATTTATGAAGGCAAATATTTTTTAAATATTAATTTTAAATTTTATTTTATTTTATTTTAAAATTAAACTAACTGTGCAATTACACTCATGCAACCAAACGCACGCTTGTAGTTACACTGTAATTACGTTATGACAAACAAACATATCGTTGTAATTAGTAAGCTGTGTAATTACTACCCTAGTAATTACACCAATTCCAATTACCAGGTGGCTTCCAAACAGGCCCTAAGTAAATTTAGGCATAGCCTTAATTAGTAGACTCTTATTCTTTGAGACAGTATACCTTCCACATTCTTCTATTATATTATTACGAAATTTAACCTTCGCATCAATAATTAGGAGAAGCCAAAGCATCATATTTCGTCGTCCATTTGCCGATACTACATGGCTCTAATCTAGCTATATGAGCTTCTTAATTACCATTTAATTGATTCATTATGTAAAATATTTAGCTTATTTATAGATATACAAAAAATTAGTTAATACCACAGTTTTCCAAGAATGCCAGAAACGTTATAAATGTGGCAGAGCAGTATTTATTTATATATGTATTTAAACTTTTGTGGAAAAAGATTATAAGAATAGTGAGTGGTTGATATTGGGATATATACTATTAATCATGTGTTTGGACATAGTATTTATTACAGAATAATTATTTATTCAATTTTTAATAAAGAGTTAAATAGATCATGTACTAGTATGTGTGTCCTTTACTTATATAGTAGATGATTTAGTGTATAGAGTTTAGCTTATACATGAAATATTAAATCATCGGTTCTTATAAGTATAAAATTTATGTTCACAATCTAAGATGAAAATTAGACAAAGCCATCGGTATGATTGTAGCCCAAGATTAATATAATGTATCTTCATTATGAGAATGGTAGAGTTCCGTCTTCTTGTGCTAGTACATTTTGTATGTATTGAACGGACCAAATAGAAATAAGTGTTTTTATACTGAATATATAAAACAAATTCTCTCGTTCATTAAATGTACTTATACTCTTAATCTTGATATAATTATTATGATCAATGTGATTTGTTCATTATTTTGATTTATTAAAAGGTACGACTCAATTGCGGGTCTATGTATTCCTGGTAAATTGGATAATGGCAAATTACATTTGTGAAATAATAATTAGTTGATAGAATCCATGTCTCGACTTTGAGATTGATGATACCCCTTTATGGATGCTTATAAGTCTCATGTGAAAACCCTGCAAGTGGATTTTGTATCCGTCACATGATGTAAGTTAAGTAGAAATATAAAGGATTCAATTAGTCAATGAATTAAATTGTCAGTAATTTAATTTAATTGATTGGTATATGTAATCTTAACATGGGGAGGTAAATAGGATTTAATGAAAGATTTCGAAATTGAACCGAGGAGTGCAATTACGAATTTTTAGTGGAATAATTCGTAATTTATTATGGTAGAATTAATTCAGATATTTCGAATTAATTCCATAATAGAAAGTCTCGTTAATTAAATTCTGCGGTCTCTGTTGTGCCCGAATAATAAAGAATTAAATGAAATATTATTTCTTGGTGGAAAATAAAGACCCAGCAGGTTTTGGAAAAGGGTAAAAAATCCCTAAAAGCTGTAGTTATAATATAGGGGTTATTCCATAAGGTAAAAGGGTTTTACAAGTTTCTACTCTTTTTCCATAGAAATTCGCCCACACGAATTTCACAAATTCTGGTATTATTCGGGTTACATAGCAGAAGACTGTGGAACTGAAGGATGACGATCAGCTGGATGATGTGTGCTCGTGGTTGAAGATTCGATTCTTGGTCGCGGTCACGCTTCAAGAGATAAGTATCAATTTAATGTTTAATTAATATCTTGATTATGTGTTGTCTATATTACATGCAAGTTTGATCCTGGCTATTTGCTTCCGCTGCGTGTGCCTGATTTCCATCAGTTGAAGGGTAAAAAAGTCGTTCAACATTTGATGAAGATTTTGATAATCTAACTTTCAACTTAGAGGCTACTTCTAGAATAGTATAAATGCTATTTAATAATCGTGTAATTTTTTAATTTTTAGTGTGTATTATTATTTATTGCTTCTTTTATTTTGTATTTAATTTTGATATCTCACTGTTATATTTTTCTTGCAATTCTGCTTTGATAACTTTTCTTTTGAACTGAGGATCTACTGGAAACAACATCTCTACCCCACAAAGGTAGGGGTACATCCTACTCTTCCAAGGCGTACATCCTACTCCTCTCAGATTCAAACTATCACTACTACAAAAACTGGATTTTTCGACCTAAAAAAAGGGCAATTTCCGACCTCATGAGGTCGGTTTTGGGCAAAGACCGACCTCAAAATTAGGTCGGAAAAGAGTGGGTTGAAAATATTACCGACCTCATGAGGTCGGTAATATTTTTTTAGTCGGCTATTAATTATATAAAGTACCAACCTCGTGACGTCGATAAATTATATTAATAATATAATGATATTAGTTTACCGACCTCCTGAGGTCGGTAAGTTATATATATATAATATTGTTTTAGATTTCTATCGTCCTGAGATCGGTATTTCTCAATTTTTGCAAAATATTTGCCGAAACCCAACCTCATGAGGTCGATAATTTGCAATTTGTGGGAAAATTTTGTAGAAAACCGACCTCATGAGGTCGGTAATTTGCCATATGTTGGATAGTTTTGCAGAAAACCGACCTCATGAGGTCGGTAATTAGCAGTTTCTAGGTAAATTTTGCCCATAACCGACCTCATAAGGTCGGTATTCTGCAAAACAAAAATTGTAGCACCTAGCTGTTATTCCAGCTGCCTCCCTGTCAAGATGAAAATAATTTTTCTTTCAACTAAAACGAGCCCAAATAGCTGCCAACAATACACCAAACTACTATAAATACATAAACAATAAGCTACTATTACAACACATATATTATAACCACCAAAACATCAAATTCAATTTGAAACTACTTCAAAGTCGAATAAAAACATCAATCAAACATTCACAAGAGACATTAATTAAGCTACTTCAACCTTCGCAAACATCAAAACAACATTAAACTACTTCAAAATTTGTAAGCATCCACAAAACATTAAACTAGTATACACTAAGTTAGTCTACAACATTAGACTACTTCACCCCTCGCAAATCCGCAAATCCACAAATCCACCACAACATTAACAATCAAACATGCCTTTGTGTGTTTGACACGTGAGTCCCATCATCATCCGCACCACCAGATTGAGTATGGGGGTTACGAGCATCATCAGGACACGAGGGAATCCCCCTCGAAGCAAGTAATGCGTCTAATTGGCCCTCATACCGTCAAACTGCACATCCCTCCGCCTCTCCCTTTCCTCTGAGGCCTGTAGCTGGCTAGATAGCTCAGCAATCTTTTGCTCCATGGCCATAGCACTCACTCTATCGAACGACTTGGTATTGGAAGAATGTAGGGCTTCCAGGGGCGACCGGTATTGACGAAATGCACGACGTGGCATTTCGTAAGCTGTGCCAAACCTAGTGGGACCACCAACACTTTCAAGCCACCTTTCCTCCATTTGTTCTTCTGTCAGCTGTGTGTTGGGTGGCTGAGTACAAAGAAACTCTGCCTTTGAATGTTGAACTTGATTTTGAAATAAAAAGGTAATATTAGCAACTAACTTAAATATCGAATTCAATAGAAAAAACTATCAAACATTTAGTAAACAACCAAAATAGAACATGATTCAAATCAATGCTACTATGAAGATAGATTATGCCATATCAACACGTTTTTTCAAATTTGATGCATACCCATCAGGCATCTTCAAGTTCTCAACCCATTCACAAATCTTTCTCTTCTGATCCATTGTGAATGAATAACTAGCCTTAGTCTTGAAGACCCCGTTTCGCTTGTCCTACAACCATAACTCTCTACGCCTACAATATTCCTGTAAGTCCAATCTAGCCTTTGGATTATCTTTTGTCTTGCCCTTAACTTCCATCACTGTGTTGAACAAATTGTCAAAGTAATTTTTTTTTAATATGCATGACATCAAGATTATGCCGGAGAAGATTATCCTTCCAATTTGGTAACTCCCAAAATATGCTCTGTTTGATCCAGTTATGTGGAACCCCATACCCATCGAACTTGTACGGTGGTTCTTCAGTAACTTTCGGAAAGTTCTCAACCCTCTCCCAAATTTCCTCTCCTGAAAGTCTTAGAGGTGGATAGTTTTGTTCAATTGTGTTCTTCCTAAATGCATTTTTCATACTCCTAAACTCATGATCCATTGGCAAGAACTGACGGTGACAATCAAACCATGAATTTTTTCTGCCATGTGATACGCTCAAATTACACCTATTAATGGTATAACGCGGACATTGTCAAATATAGTAACCCAACAAGGTTGGGGTCGAATCCCACAGGGAATATGGTGTGAAAAGGTTACTAAAGTCATAGGATGCTCAGTTCTAGCTCTAATGTCTTAATCCGATGATTTTGGTAAAAGTTGATTTTTCTATAACTAATTGCTATCTATTGCTTTGGTAAAAATTTATGGTAAAAGAAACTAAGGTTGTGTCCCCGCTAGATAGGGTGTATGATCATGGGTATTGATCTTGATATACTTATAATGGATCATTATATGAATGCACTTAATCTCTATGTGAATCACTACTATTTCCCAATAAATAGAGATTATGTCTTTCTATGATTTTCCCAAATATAAGAAAGTAATCATGAAGAATGATTAATCATGCCAAGTAAATTCTTCTTATTCCTAAGTGAATTTATTAAACAAAGTTTAAATCTTTGAGTCCTTGTTAGTTATTCTTACCGACCCTAATTATTTTCCCAAATAAATCAAGGTGTATGACTTTAATCAATGTTTGCAACCATTAATTATGAATGAAGAATGAAGAATAACTAAACCCTAATAATCCATTATGTGTATATCCATCACAAACCCAATCACAAAACACTCATCATTGGGTTCACAACCCTAGTAAGGGAATTTAGCTACTCATGACAAAGAACAAGAAATAAGAAATTGAAGAATTCATAATTGCTTACTTTGGAAGAAAAGATGAATTGATAATACTTGGATTGATGTTTGAATCTTCAAAAACTAAAGAGTATTTAATGTTCTAAGTCAAGAGAGAAAAATACAATAACTGATGTCTATTAAAAAACCTACAATGACTATTTATAGGTTTTGAAAACATAAAAGTTACAAATTTGCACTTTGGTCCCGTCGTTACGAAATAAGGTCCGTAAAGTGAAATACGGACCGTAAATCAGTTTACGACCAGGTCGTCCTTCTACTTGTGATCAACTTCCGTCTTTTGAAATGCGTACCGTAAAGTGGTTTACGGCCCCGTAAACTGCCTGGTCGTCTTTCAACTTCCAAAACTCAGACTTTCTGCCAAATGCTTGAAGGGTTAAATACGTGTTGGAATACGGACCGTAAACTGAGCTCGTAAATTACCATGTTCTCAGCCTGCCTTTCTGTTCTGTTTATTCTTTAATACGACCTGGAATACGGCCCGTATTGTAGAATACATACCGTAAACTGAGTTTACGACCTGGTTCTGCACTTTCAACTGTTGTCATGCCAAATCTGTTCGGTCACCTGAAAAACACTAAAAACCACGTAAAATCACATAGATTTGCTTTAAAACAAGTAAAACTTATAGCAAAAAAACATCGATTTGTGGCGTAAAATCACGCCACGTCAACACCCCCAACTTAAAGTATTTGCTTGTCCTCAAGCAAGCCATACAAACAACGACTCAATCTAACACCTAGATATCATAGAATAACAATGTCTACATTGGTTTTGACTCTGAACCACCGGCATGCATGTTTTTCTTCAAAGGACCACCCTAATTTTTTATTTCAAAGCAATATACACAACTCAAGAACGCTATGACTAACAATGAAGCTTCAATGCATAACATTACATTATCGAACATATTATGATGCACACAAATGCTACTTTAGGCGGTCACTTTCTATTGCTCAATTCTCATCCTTATGCCTTCACATAGACCAAAGAATGTCCCAACACACATAGATACAACAAGAATGGGACGAAGACAAAAGAGAAGGGAAAACCACTCACACTCACAAAGAAATTCACATCTACACATGCAAATACCATAGGCTTGCCCTTATTTTCTCTGTCCTCATCCTAGGCTCGTTCGGTTGTGATCACATTAGGACTTGTTTCGGCTTGTAATGTAGGCTTAGGAACGGGTAGGATACTTTTTGGATATTAGTGACTCACCCTCCTTGACACTACAACATCTCTTTACCTTGATTCGCCTTTTTTCTTTCCAACCCCCTTTTATTTTCTTTCACGTTTTCGACCTCGATGTGATTTTATTCCAATCCAACTAGCAATTCTTTTTGTGTTTCAAAGTTTTGATTTTTTTTTTGTGTGTGTATATATATATATATATATATATATGCAACTATCACATCGACTCTCTACTAGCAAACTCCACCACCCCTAACATTTGTTCTCAACATCTACTTCACATTTAATTTACCCCCAACTTAAGCGCTTTGCCTCATCTATCTAGTAACATCAAGGAGGGAACGGGTGCGAAGATGGATAAATTTCACAACGGGTGAGGTTTCATTCGGCTGGCCAAGAAAAAGGCTCAAAAAGGGAAACTAGTGATATTTTCAACTTTTGGTACTTATTTAGGCAAAGTGACTATTTACACAAAGAAAGCCTAAGATCATTTCACAACCAAACTGACTTTCGGATTTCAAACCAGACCAACCAGGCAAGTTCTAGATTATACATGCTTAAACAGAATTAAACTAACAACTCACACACACATTGGCATAAGGACAATTATTTTTACAATTGTGACCTCCTAAGTAGTCATTTATCACACACAATACCCTAATAATTACAATGTCATATAAAGAATCAATCATGTCAACCAATAACTGTTCTAAGTATGCATTTTTCAAATTTCGAGGGGTCCCAAATTTCCAACAAACCATAACACATGCCATCAGTTACAAAATAACACCAAATAAGTCAAAATTATTCTACTCAACCTAAGCAACATCCTAAACATGCCAGTTTCAACAAAATAAACCCCCCTCAGGAAAAGAACTCTGGCAAAGAAAAGCCGAGGGGGTTCCTAAACACATATTTACACTACACTACTTTCAGATAGGCCCACCCCCAACTAAAGAATCGAGCACTGTCCCAGTGCTTCACTTATAAGAACGAGGCATAAAGAATTGGTACCTTGGTGCCCTTGGTGCTATGCGAAACTCATGACTGGCCCGCTGCATCCGACGGCTGACTCGTGGACTCTCCCGGTTGGCGCTGCGGCTCAACCAATGACTGAAGGATTTCCTGCTGTATTTCCTTCTTTTCTATCTTCTTCAATCTCTTGTCCAACTCCTTTGGGTCCTCAGATGGCTCACGGATCCTCTTTCCCGTACCCGAACAAAAGGTTCAGTATCCTCCGCCTTCTCCTCAGAATCGAGTAGATCCAGCACCTTAAACGTAGTAGGCAAAATGGCACGTAGTGCGGCTACCATCCCTTGCACCTTAAGTGCTTCAAGCTCCTTCTTCAGCTTCTCCAACTCACTCCTCAATTAACTAGACTCCCTACCGGGTGTGGTCTGCTCTCGAGTCAATAATTTCGCCTCAAAGCTGTCTAGTCTAGCCTGATACACTTTGTGCTTTTTCTCTAACTCCACACGGATTTCTGTGGTCGCCTCAATAACCAACTGCTGCACTATTCTTACCATCTTTGGTCTAAATTGTTGCAAGATTTTTTCTACTTGCCTTTCAGTTCTCACCGCTTTGACTGCAATGTGGATGTAGTTAGTATGGCTGAAGCGCAGCAGCTCCAGCTCTGGATCAGCAGGCTCGGCTGTCGTAGTGACAGTAGCAGACCCCGAAGGAGGGCCCTGTGTGGTCGGAGGTGGTGGTGGGGGTCTTGCCTCAAAGCACCAAATGTGGCTACAACAGCCTGTGTATCGACAACCTCTGGAACACCTGTCATGGGAGCATCAATCCCAGTAGTAGCAGCACTAATCTCGGACTCCACTGGATCAGTCCCATAAGCACGGCTCGGACTCAACTCTAGCTGAGTGTCGTCGTCATCACTGGACTGATCTGCCTCTTGGTCCTTCTTGCTTTTCACCTTATTCTTCCTCCAATCCCCCACATGAGCAGCTGTGATAGTACCGTCCCAGTCTGGAAGCTGAAATATCCTTGCCCGTCTGCACAATTCCGTGATAAGATACGGAAATACCATGTTCTGGTTAGGCTTGTGTGCCCGCAGATACAACTCCTCAGCTATGAGCTCCCCAATATTCATCGGGTACCTGGACATCAATGAGGCAATAGTGACTGCCTGACTGGTGGAGAGGGTATTATCTGACTAGGTTGGAGTTATCCTGTACCGAAGCAACGTCCACCAAAATTTATCCTCTGTGGACAAACAACTTTTAGTAATATTGATTTTCCCATCATTAGTCCATTTTTGCTCATGTGGCTCAGATGTGATAATTGCAACAATCCATTCCCTCACAGATTTCTTGTCTTTCCTGTCTCGTTTGTCTAGGAACAGGCTCATATCAGTAGGAGCCACAAAATCATCACCAAACAGGACTCTGTTGATAGCTTTTGAGGAAATGTCAACCAGTGAGTTCCGAACTGTCACATTCTCTAGCATGGGTATCTCATGCCAAGCACGACTCAGCTTCTTCATCGACATCAATACCGCCCCATATGATGCATAGAACTCCCGCACAATGTGCGGGGCATACTCTCCCGGCTCATGAGTGAACACATCCAGCTTGTACCCTTTGATGGTATCATCCAGCTGTGGATGAGCCGAGATACCATTGAAAATCAGTCTCCGTTCTTCAAATATTTTCCGTGGCGGCTGTCCCCCAGTTTCTGTCCTGGCCATCCATTGGTCATACAATTCATTTGACCCTTTTACCGAGAACCGCAGTTTTTCTTCCTCCAGCCGTTTGGTCCTTATGGCTAGTTTACGACCCTTAGGCGGCGTACCATCATCCGGATCATTACCATCACTAGGCCCTGCTGAGTCACTCTCCGGATCCGTTTGGGTGGCTGCCCCCTTGCTTGATGCTTCCGCGTCAGAATCCCCCTCTTCTGACTGGGAGGCTTCCGACGCATACTTGGACGGGGTCATAGGTGAGGGTTGTGATGGCGTTGTCGCTGTGTCTTGTGTGGGCCCCCCTAACTTTTGGTGGCGGTATAACCTCGGCGTACTCGGATCCTGATTGTTCCCTTTCCAAATTGGAAGGTTCATTTATTAACCTCGAATCCGAGCGCGCTTTCTTTCTTTTGCCCGTGCTTTGGGCCCCCACTTTCTTTGCATTCCTTTTCTGATCTATTACTGCAAAAGACACAGCATATTAATTACCATGGAACATCCAACCAAAGATAAGACAACTTAACTGTGCACAAGATATATGTTCTGTCTGTGGTCGTAAACTCAAAAGACGGACCGTAAACTGATTTACGGTCCGTAAAGTATGACCGTAAACTGAGCAGTTTCTTGGAGAACATTCTGCCCCTTCATGACATGCTTAAATACGGACCGTAAACTGAAATACGGTCCGTAAAGTACGATCGTAAACTGCTCAGTTCTTTGGAAGACTATACTGTCCCATCGAAATGCTTCAATACGGACCGTAAATTGAAATACAGTCCGTAAAGCATGATCGTGTTTCGCATCACAGACAGAGACATGTTCTGATTTCAAGATTTCATTTCACATCTCGGTTTCACATTGTTTTGGGGATTAGGTTACTCATACTTCACCTACTTTTCTACCAATTTTTCGTAATTCCCAGAAGAGTCAGGCTATTGGTGGGCAGACCAAAACTTCAAATATTGAATTTTAAAGTATGGAATGCCCTCCAACCCATTTGGGTTTTATTAACAATTACCCACGAGAATTGAAAGAATTTAACACATCTATCCCCTCACAAGATCATTAACCAAGGTAAGCAAGTACTTAATTTCACAAACCTAGCCTAATCACTATTTACTATCAGCCCTAACATCAAGTTTACACTTACTGCTGGAAAATAAGAGTGGAAAGTGTCAATCATACCTTTTTATGATGACCCAAAAGATCACAATCAGCAAAGACTTGGAGAACACACTTCAATCACAACCAACTTTGAACCTAGGGCAGAGAGATACGAATTTTGGTAGAGAGTGGGTTTGTTTTTGGGTGTGAGTTATGTATTTATGGGTTTTAGAAGAATGGAAGATGATGGGTTATGGTGGGAATCGATTATGGTTTTAGAAGAATGGAAAAAAGAATGGAAGATGGTGGGTTTTAGAAGACGGATCGTTTACTGGAGGGAAGTTTAAAGGAGGAAGAAATTTATGGGGTGAGGTGCTCTGCCCGTTGATTTAAATCGCGATGTGTTACTTTTTTTTTTAATTTCTAAATACGGTCCGTAAAGTGATTTACGACCCGTATTTAGAGATGTTGATGTGGGAAGTACACTGTATTGTCTCATGATAGTTTATGATCAGGTTTACGGACCGTATTATGAAATATGGTCCGTCCTCCATGGTCGTAAACTGGCATGTTACATTACAGTGCTTCTGTTTTGTGACATTGTTAAATACGCCCTGGTTTACGAGCCGGATTGTGGAATACGGTCCGTAAACTACAGGCGTATTTTGCAATGTTACGAGACAGTTTCTTATAACTGAACTTACCTGCTTAGCAGCAATATTTTCTGCAATATATTCCTGCACCAAAACAACCATTACCCTATATGTAATAAAAAAACAAACTAAAAAATAAACATTACGCTTGGGTTGCCTCCCAAGAAGCGCTTGATTTAACGTCGCGGCACGACGGTGGTGACTATTCACTCCTTATCTTGGTACACTACATCATTGTTCGTTCAGAGGTGCTTCAACCTGTAGCGATCGACAATCCTATCCTCCGAAACCATTTCGTGATAGTGCTTCAATCTCTGCCCATTCACCTTAAATGTCCGAGTACCATCTCCGGACTTTAACTCAATTGCTCCGTGGGGTGAAACACCTACCACCTCAAACAGACCAGACCACATTGATTTAAGCTTACCAGGCAGCAACTTCAACTGAAAGTTAAACAGCAATACAGGATCACCCTTGTAGAACTCTCGCTTCAGGATCTTCTTGTCATGGTATTGCTTCATCCTTTCTTTATAAAGTGTTGCACTCTCATATGCCTGATACCGAAATTCATCCATCTCATTTAGTTGAAACAACATGAGCTTGGTTGCTTCCTCCCAATCCATATTCAGTTTCTTCAGCGCCCACATAGCCTTGTGCTCAAGTTCAACCGGCAAGTGACAAGCTTTTCCGAATACAAGCTTGAAGGGTGAAGTCCCAATCGGAGTCTTGAAAGCAGTCCAGTATGCCCATAGAGCATCATCGAGCTTGCGGGCCCAATTAGTTCTATTTGCATTCACGATTTTCGCTAGAATACTCTTGATCTCCCTGTTGGACACTTCAACCTGTCCACTTGTCTGAGGGTGATAAGGTGTTTCCACCCTATGTTTTACACGATATTTGTCCATCAATCCCGCGAAAGCTCTATTACAAAAGTGTGATCCACCATCGCTGATTATAGCCTTCGGAGTACCAAAATGAGTAATTATGTTCTTCTTAAGGAAACCCATAACACTCTTGGCCTCATTATTAGGTAAAGTCACCGCTTCTACCCATTTTGACATATAGTCCACAACAACCAAGATGTATTTCATGCCACCCAAACTCACAAAGGGTCCCATAAAGTCAATCCCCCAGACATCAAACACTTCGACCTCCATAACAAAATTCATAGGCATCTCTTGCCTTCTTCCGATATTTCCTTGCCTCTGACATTGATCACAGGACCGCACCAATAGATTAGCATCATGAAAAATAGTCGGCCAGTAATAGCCGCACTCAAATACCTTAGCAGCAGTCCGGTTTCCGCTATGATGACCCCCAACAGGAAAGTCATGGCACGCCTTTAGAATCACCATCACTTCACTTTCAGGAACACAACGTCGAATGATATTATCAGTGCATGTTCGGAACAAATAAGGTTCGTCCTAATAGTACTGCCGAGCACCCGTAAGAATTTCTTCTTTTGGTAGGCTTTGATATCTTCTGGAACTAGGCCTGTTACCAAATAATTGGCAATGTCAGCATACCACGGGGCCACCTCATTTGACACAGCCAACACCCTCTCATCTGGAAAAGCATCATCTATAGCAAGCTCATCAGAAGGTCTCCCAGCCTCTTCAAGCTGAGAGAGATGGTCAGCAACCTGGTTTTCAGTGCCCTTACGGTCCTTCACCTCAAAATCAAACTCTTGCAGCAATAGCACCAATCTAATCAGTCGCGGCTTTGCTTCCTTCTTTGCCATGAGATATCTCAAGGCTGCATGATCAGTATAAACCACTACTTTGGACTCCAACAAGTAGGCCCGAAATTTCTCAAAAGCAAACACAATGGCAAGCAACTCTTGCTCCGTCACTGTGTAATTCATCTGGGCAGCATTCAGTGTTCTACTCGCATAATAGATTGGGTGCATAATTTTATTGTGCCTCTGCTCAAGCACAACACCTATTGTAAAACCACTAGCATCACACATTAGTTCAAATGGCAGGGACCAGTCAGGAGCAACAATAATAAGGGTCGTAGTGAGATGCTCTTTTAACTCCTCAAATGCCTTCTGGCACTTATCATCAAACACAAATTTAGCCTCTTTTTCAAGAAGCTTGCACATGGGGTTAGCAATCTTAGAGAAATCTTTGATGAAGCGCCTGTAGAACCCAGTATGTCCCAATAAACTTCGGACACTTTTAATTGAGATAGGTGGAGGAAGTTTTGCAATCACATCAATTTTTGCTTGATCGACCTCGATTCCCTTTTCAGAGATTTTGTGACCGATGACGATTCCTTCCTTCACCATAAAATGACACTTCTCCCAATTTAGCACCAGATTGGTCTCCTCACACCTTTTTAGCACTTGACCCAGATGGCCAAGACAATCTTCAAATGAATCACCCACCACAGAAAAGTCATCCATGAATACCTCCAAGAAATCCTCGACCATGTCAGAGAAGATTGACATCATGCACCTCTGAAAAGTGGCTGGTGCATTACACAAACCAAAAGGCATCCGGCTGAATGCAAACGTCCCATAAAGGCAAGTAAAAGTGGTCTTCTCCTGATCTTCTAGAGCAATGTTGATCTGATTGTAGCCCGAATAACCATCAAGGAAGCAATAGTAGGAACGCCCCGCTAGCCTATCAATCATATGATCAATGAAGAGCATAGGGAAGTGGTCCTTGCAAGTGGCTGTGTTGAGCTTGCGATAGTCCATGCAAACTCTCCATCCAATGACAGTTCTGGTCGGGATCAACTCATTCTTTACATTCGGCACAACAGTGATGCCGCCCTTCTTAGGAACACATTGGACTGAGCTCACCAATTTACTATCAGCAATTGGGTAAACCACGCCCGCATCCAGCCATTTTATGATCTCTTTCTTGACGACCTCTTGTATATTCTCGTTTAGTCGCCTCTGATGCTCTACACTCAGTTTGCTACCCTCCTCCAATTGAATTTTGTGTTCACAGTGTCACGCCCCGAACCATGTCCTGGACGAAACACGGCACTCGGTGCCTGACTGCATGTGACCGAGCGAACCACATGACTTGCAGAACCATCATGATACATAACATAAGCGGAATATAACGTGAATGCATGATGAGCCTTTATAAAACGTAATAAGTCATAATACTTAATATAGTACTTGTTTACACATGAGTGAGCCAAAATGGTTATACGACTCCAAATGTCTGACATAACATAAATGTTACACCTCGTAGTCGTGAACGTGGAATCTATTGGGCGTTAGTTGGGTAAGTACTGCTACAGTACTGCTACAGTACTGCTACAGTGCTGCGGCCAGCCCATATAAAAAGGGTCAAACCCTCATTTTTCTCATCCAAAAATCTCTAAAATGTTCTAGAAATTTCAGCTCCAAAAAGGCTCTTAAATCTCACATAGAAGTGAAGATTTGAGCAAAATTCTAAGCTCTAGAGTGCTAATCAAAGTCCGAACAACGTATAGTCACGGGTATCATATCGTTTTGTGTTGAAGCTAGATTGGAAACAAGTGGGTATTGAAGATATTTCCACTTTAGTGAATATAAGGTATGAATCCTTGAATCCTTTTCCTTATTAACGTTGATTAAGGAGTAGTTTAAGAATAAAAGTGGTAATTTATTGTATTGATGTTGTTGGTTTATGGATTGAGGTTGGTAGAGGATTTTGGATGAAAATATATATAATTGTCTTGTAGATTGTTAAGGATGTTGTTGTTGATGTTGTTGGTGTTGTTTGGGAGTTGTTTTGATATTTGGAGGAAGCCGATGATATAGGGGAAATGCTGCCCAAATTTTTGTAAACCCGAATTGGACTTCCATAAATGGGTGCTCATGAAATAGGCAAATTAGTCTTCCACAATTAATACTTATAAGTTGATGGAATTATGATGAAGGTGTGATAAATGATATCCTTCTCGATTTATAGGCTCAGGTGAAGGGCAAACGTCGATATAAGGAATTCTTAAGTGGAGGCTCGACAGATAAGGTATGTAAGGTGTTCGTTCCCTCTTTCTTTGGCACGAATCCAATTAGTACATAAACACGAGCGTTCCATAACAAATGCCACTTCATGCCTATGCTTGTATTTCCAAATCTTAAGGTCTTGTGGTTTGATTGGTTTTAAGACGTTATTTCACTCGTCGTCATCGATTATTCCTTTGGACTCGAGATGAATTCCATAAATTATTCGGGGGTTAATGACCTTATGTCACCCCGAAAGGCCAAGAATAAGATCCTTGATTTTCTCATGCAAAACCAGCCTCAAAACAGTGCTACAGAAGGAAAATAGAGGTCTGCGCAAAAAGCTTTAGGCATTTGCGCTTTTCTTCCGCATCGCGGAAGAAAAGCGGAAGGCCTCAGAACCTTGCGCTTTCCTTCCGCTATGCGGAAGGAAAGCGGAACTCTGCACAGTTCTTTTTTTTTCAATCCAATCCAATAATGGTATATACATATATATACATGTATTGCACTACTTTACTACACCGTGCCGCGCTATAGTCGGCCGGGCATGGCGCGTAGATGCGCACACCACTGCAGTGGGCATGTTATGATATTGCCCCGGACGCGGGAGGCCTGGACGCAGGCTAATGAAGATAACACCGAGCCTTAATGGCCGGGCATGATTTTACATATACGACACCGAGCCTTACGGTCGGGCATGGATACTATTTATTATATACAGATATATATACATATGAGCATACAAATGATTTTATCATGCATTGCATACTTGTGCTACTTCCAAATGTTCGATTTTTCTTTTGCCTATACTAATGTTCCATATTATCTTAATTATTGTTGTTGCCCTCCTGCCTTACATACTCAGTACTTTATCCGTACTGACGTCCGTTTGTACGGGACGCTGCATTTCGTGCTGCAGGTCCTGACAGATTTGTTGAAGAGCAACCGCAGTAGGACTTCCCAGCTTCAGCGGTGCTAGCAAGTACCTCTACTCCGGGCTTGCTATCTTTTGGTATTTTCTTTTGGTGTAACATATGTTCATATATATACTCTTAGAGGCTCCTGGACATTGTGGGATATGTAAATATTATGTATGGCCTTATCGGCCTTGTTTTGGTCTTGATATGTTTTGATTGCCGTGTCGGCTTTGAGATATCCTTGATGTTGTAGCGACCTTGTCGGTCCGCATGTGTATATATGTGTTGATTTATCGAATTCCTTCATGTTAGCTCCTTTCCCACGAGCATACGTTCTTAAATGTTAGTGTGTGATGTCTAAGTAACAGATAAGCCATGTGACTTCGGCTTACGGGTCGGAGCCTGTCATACTCCTCGTCGGGGTGTGACAATAACTGACTGGTCTAGTCTATGAAACCTCTATCATGAGTCTGACTGGAAGTAGGTCTTGAAAACCGAAGAATTTTGTGAAATACCGGGGGTTCGAATCCCTAAACATACTTACTGGGACAAGGCCCCCAGCATACCTTTAAATGCAACACTAATTAAAGAAATACAATGTCTAAACCCCGAATGAGATGGGGCTCACCAATAAGCTGGTACGAGCAAATCCTAATGATCAGAAGCGTCGTCCTGTAAATCCGTACCTGCATCGTGAAATACAGGCCCCCGGGCAATAAAAAGGGGACGTCAGCACATTGAATGTACTGGTATGTAAAGAAACTGGAAGAAACAACATGGGACATGCAATAACATGATAAGAACTGAAACTGAAAACTTGGACGTGAACATGAGCATGAGCATGAGTACATATATGTATACATAACATGAGTAAAACATGATAAGTAGGGAGAGGATTTCATAAACTGACATATCATATCATATCATATCATATCACCACGTGGGTACGTGGAGTCTGGTACCTCGCCGGACCAGCAGAGCCCTCATACCTTGCCAGGGTATAAGGTAGTAATTTACCACGTGGGTACGTGGAGTCTAGTACCTCGCCGGATCAGCAGAGCCCTCATACCTTGCCTGAGTATAAGGTAGTAAGGTACTTGATGGATCCATTCAGTGTAAAATTAAGGTATCGTCTTATCTGGGCGGAGCGATCCTTGTCCTACGGTGGCTCCGTAGTTTCAGGCTATCTGATCCTTCTCGGTAATTTGTGCAACTCTAAAAAACATGAACATAATATAGTTGGCTAAAAAGCCCATGACTTTCATGAATTTACTTGTACTTGTCTTGAAATCATGATTTCACGAAATAACTTGTAAACATGATTTCATGAAATAGCTTGTAAACATGTCCTTGATTTATGAGTAATACAATAGTTCATAATCATATATTTGTAGTTGACTTGAAAACATGTTTATAACTTGCAAAATAACTCATGCAGTTTCATATGAACATAATGAGAACACATGAGGAAGAATTCATGATTCATGGATTAAGTTAGGATTCCTAATATCCATAATGGAAGGTTAGGAATACAATAACGAACATAGATACAAAATTCGTGTACATACATACATAATTACGGGCTACCAATATGTTGGGTTTAATGCCCTAGGATTTGAACTTCATAGATTTTACGAAACGGATCATGGGAAAGAACGTAGAGATTCCCACATGTGGATGGAAGTTCTACATATCTTAACCTTCCGCTTTTGAGCGTATCACAATGTTCTTCACTCCCTTCAACTTCAATCTATAGCAATACAAGTCATAGGGATTCTATATTAGCAACAATATCCATGTTTTGTTCATCTAAGCATTTTATCAAACACTTAGTGGGCATGAAGCTCTATATCCCTCATTAATGGTGTTTTCTTCACCTAATCCCCATTCTTTTACTTCTAGCTAATTCTACAATCTCCATTAGATGTAATTAACATCATTTTTCATCACCCATACGAGTATAACAATCCCAAGTCAACAATCCAACAACTCTAGTATAGTTCATATAATTCCCTTCAACAAACACAATTATTATTCTCCCTAGAATTCACTAATTCACAACTATAAGTGATTAGGGAGTAGAAACATTACCTTTTTAGGTAGTCACCACGAAATCAACACCCCCAAGTCCGATCTTTTGCTTAAAATGACGGCAACAACTTGTACTACACTTTATCCTTCACAAGCTTCGGGATTTGGGGCCTTAAACTTGGTTGATTCTCTACTTTCTCTCTCAAGCTCCCTCTCTCTCACTTTATCTCTCTAGAAATCTGAAAATGTGGGAAATGGGGGCTGCTAGGGTAAACATTTCCCTTATATACTAAGGGGGAAATGGGTTGACCCAACTTGAAAACGGGTTGGGACCTTTCTGTATTAAAACGTATATATCTCCATATCCCGATGTCTCCTGTGAACCCACAACCTATGGTTGGAAAGGTATTTCAATTATCTACAACTTTCGTTCTTTGAGTTTTCCCAAATTCTCAAGTCACGATAGGGTTATGGCCTCCCGAAGTCAGGTGACCCGAAACTTAATTGCGGACCAAGATACGCCCATGTTACGGTCCCGTAACACAAGGGACGGACCGTAACTTAGCGTCGTACCTTGGTGAAAATTTCTAGAAAGTTTCTGGAAATTTTCCCTGTGTTACGGTCCACTGTTACGGTCCGTAACACAAGGTACGACCCGTAACACGAAGGACGGACCGTATCTTGGAGGAAATTTCCAGTGAGGTTCTGGAAATTTTCTCTGTGCGGCTCACTGTTACGGCCCGTAACACGAGTTACGGTCCGTAACGTCACCGTAACGCAGATGAATTTTTCCAGCGAACAGGCTTCAGTCAAATGGGCATAACTCTTTGCACAGATGTCCGTTTAATCCCCATAATATACCGTTGGAAAGCCATTTAATAGGGATATAACTTTCATCAATGAAGTTCTTCCAGATTCGCAACGGATCAAGGAGTTATCGCTGCCCGAAATAGGCCTATCAACTCACTAGAACTCTAATGATTTAAGCTTAACTCAGCTCCGAGATGCGGGGTGTTACAATATCTCCCCCTTGGGATCATTCGTCTTCGAATGATGGATAATGGTTAAGAATATGGCTGGACATGGCTTGACTACATGAACGTGAAGGAAACATGACATGGTTACATGGAAACTTGAATACTGAGGCATGAACATGGGCACTGGATAGCTGACTTGAGCGTGGAACATGAGACATAATGTAACATGGGACATGGAAACTGACATGACGTAGTTTTATGAAACATCAGTGCCCTAACATGAGACATGAATAGTGAATACATGAACTTGAACGTGAAACGTGAGGCATGAATACATAAGGGACATGACATGAAAACTAAAGGTATTTACCTTGACGTCTATCTGCCTGCTCTTCAAACAAGTGAGGATATCTGGATTTCATATCCTCTTCGGCTTCCCATGTGGCCTCTTCAACCTTCTGGCTCCTCCACAAGACCTTTACTGAGGCTACTTCCTTAGTTCTCAACTTGCGAACTTGACGGTCAAGAATGGCTACAGGGATCTCCTCATAAGTCAACCCATCCTTAACTGTTATAGTATCAGTAGGAACAACCAACTATGGGTCTCCTATACACTTTCTCAACATGGACACATGAAACACGGGATGTACAGCAGCCAATTCTTGTGGCAACTCAAGTTCATAAGCTACTAGACCGACCTTTCGTAAAATTCTGTATGGTCCAATATATCTGGGACTTAGCTTCCCTTTCTTGCCAAATCTCATAACACCTTTCATGGGTGAGACTTTAAGGAACACCCAATCATCAACTGAAAATTCTAAATCCCTTCGTCTCACATCTGTATAAGACTTCTGGCGGCTTTGAGCTGTTTTAAAACGCTCCTGTATTAACTTGACTTTCTCCGTAGCTTGATAAACCAAATCTGGTCCTAACAACTCTACTTCACCTACTTCAAACCAACTAATTGGTGATCTGCACGTTCACCCATACAGAGCTTCAAATAGTGCTATCCCAATACTAGCATGATAACTGTTATTATAAGAAAACTCAATTAGTGGTAAGTGATCATCCCAACTACCCTTGAAGTCCAAGACACATGCTCTCAACATATCCTCCAGAGTCTGAATAGTACGTTCTGCCTGGCCATCTGTTTGTCGATGAAAAGTTGTGCTGAGGTTCACCTTGGTACCCAATCCTTTCTGAAAGGATTTCCAGAAATTCGCTGTGAACTGAGCACCACGATCTGAAATAATGGGCATTGGTGTCCCATGCAATCTGACAATCTCATTAACATACAGCTTGGCATAATCTTCTGCTGAATATGTGGTCTTGACTGGCAAAAAGTGTGCTGACTTAGTAAGCCGGTCAACGATCACCCAAATAGAGTCATGTCTCTTAGCTGAACGAGGTAAACCTGATACAAAATCCATATTGATCATTTCCCATTTCCAAACAGGAATATCAATATTCTGAGCCAAGCCACTAGGCCTCTGGTGTTCGGCTTTCACCTGCTGACAGTTCAGGCATTTAGCTACAAAATCTGCCACATTCTTCTTCATATCGTTCCACCAGTAAATCTCCTTGAGATCATGATACATCTTAGTGGAACCTGGGTGAATGGAATACCTGGAATTGTGAGCTTCTGACATGATTCGCTCTCTGAGTCCATCTACATCTGGGATACATAATCTGTCTTGGTACCTCAAGGTACCATCATCTCCCCCTTGTTCAAAAGCCGTTGTCTTATGTTTGTGAATCCCTTCTTTCAGCTACAATAAGTAGGGATTACTAAATTGTTTCTCCTTAACTTCAACGACTAAAGAGGAAAGAGCACTATTCTGAACAACCACACCACCATCCTCGGAGTCCAAAAGTCGAACTCCAAGATTGGCCAAACGGTGAACTTCCTTGGTCATAACTCTCTTATCCACATCCACGTGGGCTAAACTCCCCATGGAATGCCGACTAAGAGCATCAGTTACAACATTCGCTTTTCCCGGATGATAAAGAATATCCACATCATAATCCTTAAGCAATTCGAGCCATCTCCTCTGTCTAAGATTTAGCTCCCTTTGCTTGAAGATATACTGCAGGCTTTTATGATCCGTGAAGATATCAACGTGCACTCCATACAAATAATGTCGCCATATCTTAAGCGCAAAAACTATAGCTGCCAACTCTAAATCATGAGTCGGATAATTCCTTTCGTGAACCTTGAGCTGACGGGATGCATAAGCTACAACCTTACCATACAGCATTAAGACACATCCGAGACCAACTCCCGAAGCATCACAATAAACCATGAATCCTTCAGTTCCCTCTGGCAAGGTCAAAACTGGAGCAGAAGTCAATCTCTTCTTCAACTCCTCAAAGCTTCGCTCACAAGCATCTGACCATTGGAACTTAACTTTCTTCCGAGTTAACTTAGTCAACGGAGCAGAGATAGAAGAAAATCCTTCTACGAAGCGTCGATAATAGCCTGCCAGACCCAAGAAACTTCTTATATCAGAAACTGAGGTGGGTTTTGGCCAACTCTTTACGGCGTCAATATTCTGAGAATCAACTCTAACACCTTCACCCGAGATCACGTGGCCTAAGAATGCCACTGATTTAAGCCAAAACTCACACTTTGAGAATTTTGCAAAAAGTTCGCGATCTTTAAGAGTCTGCAACACTATTCTGAGACGTTCTGCATGATCAGCCTCATTACGGGAATACACCAAAATATCATCAATGAAGACGATGACGAATAAATCAAGATAAGGCTTGAAGACTCTGTTCATAAGATCCATGAAAGCAGCTGGCGCATTTGTCAACCCAAATGACATAACAAGAAATTCAAAATGGCCATAACGGGTCCTGAAAGCTGATTTCGGAATATCAACTTCCTTAACCTTCAACTGATGATAGCCTGTTCTGAGGTCAATCTTGGAATAACATTGGGCGCCTTGCAGCTGGTCAAATAAGTCATCTATTCTGGGAAGAGGGTATCTGTTCTTAATGGTGACCTTGTTCAGCTGACGGTAGTCTATACACATACGTAAGGAACCATCATTCTTTCGGACAAATAAAACCGGTGCACCCCAAGGCGAAACACTAGGCCTAATAAACCCCTTATCAAGTAGATCTTTCAACTGGGCTTTTAACTCTTTTAACTCTGCTGGATCCATTCTATATGGCGGAATAGATATCGGCTGAGTATCGGGAAGTAAATCAATTCCGAACTCAATCTCCCTGTCAGGAGGGACTCCTGGAAGATCTTCTGGGAAGACTTCTGGAAATTCATTTACAACTCGTACGGATTGAAGAGTTGGAGTCTGAGCATCTGAATCCTTGACTCGAACTAGGTGGTAGATATAGCCTTTGGAAATTATTTTTCTGGCTTTTAGGTAAGAAATGAATCTACCCCTGGGTACTACTGAATTACCCTTCCATTCTATGACTAGCTCATTAGGAAACTCGAATCTTACCACCTTAGTTCTACTACATACTGTGGCATAACATGAAGCTAACCAATCCATACCCATGATCACATTGAAGTCTACCATTTCTAATTCCGCTAAATCAGCTATGGTTCTGCGGTGATAGATTAAAACTAGGCAACCCCTATACATATGTCTAACTGTGAGTGATTCTCCAACGATGGTGGACACCTCAAAGGGTTCATACAATTTTCAGGTTCAATACCAAATTTCTTAGCAACAAAAGGGGTTACATTAGATAGGGTGGATCCTGGGTCAATAAGGGCATATACATCGAAAGTGAAAACTGTTAGAATACCTGTAACAACATCTGCTCGAGCTTCTGCATTCTGTCGGCCTGTCAATGCATAAAAACGGTTTCGCCCCCCACTTGTGTTTCCAGGCCTAGCCGCATTGCTCCCCTGCTGGGCCTGATTATTACGAGGGACTGCTGAATTTATGGTTTGCGTCACATTACCTCCAGTACCCTGCCTGGCTGATGGACATTCGTTCTGAAAATGGCCCTTCTGACCACATCTAAAACAGGCATCAGTACCCACACGACAATTACCTAAGTGTCTCTTATTACACTTGCCGCACATCGGATAAGTATAAGTTGGTTGACCCCCACTAGCTTGAGAGTACGAACTTGATGGCCTGAAATTTTGCCTCTTATCATTGCGGAACTTAGGAAGTGGGGCACTTGTTGTGGACGAAGCAGGTACTGCTGACCTGTTCTTAAAGAGTTTCCTGTTTCGGTTCCCGCTGAACTGTCCGGTAACCTTGACCCTCTTGTTGAACTCCTTGTCCTTCTCTTTTTGTAAGGCTTCTTCCTCCTTTAGCCTTGTCTCCTTGCCCTGCACAAAAGCAACCATCTTGGAAATAGTCATTGTCCCATTCTGTGCAACAATATTGGCTCCATCATACAAATGGGAATCAAGACCTCCAACGAATCTTCTCACTCTTGCCCTCATATCGGGTAACATGTGTGGGGCATGCTTCGCTAGGTTAACGAACTCCAAATAGTATTCCTGAACTGGCCTGCCATCTTGTTTGAGCTTCAGGAATTGGTCAGCCTTAGCCTCTCTGAGCTCTACTGGCATAAAGTGGTCTAGGAACGCGCTAGTAAATTCATCCCATGTAGCATCAGGCGCACTCTCACCTCGGGACAATTCCCAAGATTCATACCACGTGTTAGCAATGTTCTGTAGCTGATGAGCTCCAAAAGTAGCTGCTTCGGTTTCGGTAACTGTCATAATCCTGAAGACCTTTTGTAGAGCATCAATGTAGTCCTGAGGGTCTTCATCCTTTTTCGTTCCCGTGAATACTGGGGGATTCATTCTAAGAAAATCCTTCGTCTTAGAAGACTCTCCATTGCCTCCTGAACTCGACCCAGATTCCTGACGTTGGGCCTGAGCTGCTACCAGTTGGGTGAGCATGTTGATAGCACTCCTAACATCCCTGTCTGAAGCACTAGGAGGTGTAACAGTAGGGGCGGTTGGAGCTGTTGCCTGAGTCAGAACAGTATCTTCGTGAGCTACTGCGGCGGCAACCCTTGGGCTGGTGGCTATGTTTTTCTTCTTGTAAGTTCTCTTGTAAGGCATTTTCTGAAAACACGTACACGCACGAATTAGGAAGCCATCCTAAAAATACTGCTCTAACTACACGATCTAGAATATGAAAGAAACGAGACAATCCTGTATGTCTTGGTGGTTAACTGTTTATATGTGTGGGGCCCTCACACATACAAAAGAGACCCCACTGGACACAGTTTCATAGACTCCCTAAAGACACTTGAACCTAGGCTCTGATACCAAGCGTTGTCACGCCCCGAACTATAGCCTGGATGTTACCGAGCGAACCACATGACTTGCTGAACCATCATGATACATAACATAAGCGGAATATAACGTGAATGCATGATGAGCCTTTACAAAACGTAATAAGTCATAATACTTAATATAGTACTTGTTTACACATGAGCGAGCCAAAATGGCTATACGACTCCAAATGTCTGACATAGCATAACTGACTGGTCTAGTCTATGAAACCTCTATCATGAGTCTGACTGGAAAACATACTTACTAGGACAAGGCCCCCATTAAATAAATACAATGTCTAAACCCCGAATGAGATGGGGCTCACCAATAAGCTGGTACGATCAAATCCTAATGATCAGAAGCATCGTCCTGTAAATCCGTACCTGCATCGTGAAATACAGGCCCCCGGACAATAAAAATGGGACGTCAGCACATTGAATGAACTGGTATGTAAAGCAACTGGAAGAAACAACATGAGACATGAAATAACATGATAAGAACTGAAACTGAAAACTTGGACATGAACATGAGCATGAGCATGAGTACATATATGTATACATAACATGAGTAAAACATGATAAGTAGGGAGAACATTTCATAAACCGACATATCATATCATATCATATCACCACGTGGGTACGTGGAGTCTGGTACCTCGCCGGACCAGCAGAGCCCTCATACCTTGCCAGGGTATAAGGTAGTAATTTACCACGTGGGTGCGTGGAGTCTGGTACCTCGCCGGATCAGCAGAACCCTCATACCTTGCCTGAGTATAAGGTAGTAAGGTACCTGATGGATCCATTCAGTGTAAAATTAAGGTATCGTCTTATCTGGGCGGAGCGATCCTTGTCCTACGGTGGCTCCGTAGTTTCAGGCTATCTGAGCCTTCTCGATAATTTGTGCAACTCCCAAAAACATGAACATAATATAGTTGGTAAAAAGCCCATGACTTTCATGAATTTACTTGTACTTGTCTTGAAATCATGATTTCACGAAATAACTTGTAAACATGGTTTCATGAAATAGCTTGTAAACATGTCCTTGATTTATGAGTAATACAATAGTTCATAATCATATATTTGTAGTTGACTTGAAAACATGTTTATAACTTGCAAAATAACTCATGCAGTTTCATATGAACATAATGAGAACACATGAGGAAGAATTCATGATTCATGGATTACGTTAGGATTCCTAATATCCATAATGGAAGGTTAGGAATACAATAACGAACATAGATACGAAATTCGTGTACATACATACATAATTACGGGTTACCAATATGTTGGGTTTAATGCCCTAGGATTTGTACTTCATAGATTTTACGAAACGGATCATGGGGAAGAACGTACAGATTCCCACATGTGGATGGAAGTTCTACATACCTTAACCTTCCGCTTTTGAGCGTATCACAATGTTCTTCACTCCCTTCAACTTCAATCTATAGCAATACACGTCATAGGGATTCTATATTAGCAACAATATCCATGTTTTGTTCATCTAAGCATTTTATCAAACACTTAGTGGACATGAAGCTCTATATCTCTCATTAATGGTGTTTTCTTCACCTAATCCCCATTCTTTTACTTCTAGCTAATTCTACAATCTCCATTAGATGTAATTAACATCATTTTTCATCACCCATACGAGTATAACAATCCCAAGTCAACAATCCAACAACTCTAGTATAGTTCATATAATTCCCTTCAACAAACGCAATTATTATTCTCCCTAGAATTCACCAATTCACAACTATAAGTGATTAGGGAGTAGAAACATTACCTTTTTGGGTAGTCACCACGAAATCAACACCCCCAAGTCCGATCTTTAGCTTAAAATGACGACAACAACTTGTACTACACTTTATCCTTCACAAGCTTCGGGATTTGGGGCCTTAAACTTTGTTGATTCTCTACTTTCTCTCTCAAGCTCCCTCTCTCTCACTTTCTCTCTCTGAAAATATGAAAATGTGGGAAATAGGGGCTGCTAGGGTTAACATTTCCCTTATATACTAAGGGGGAAATGGGTTGACCCAACTTGAAAACGGGTTGGGACCTTTCTGTATTAAAACGTCCATATATCCCTATCCTGATGTCTCCTGTGAACTCACAACCTATGGTTGGAAAGGTATTTCAATTATCTACAACTTTCGTTCTTTGAATTTTCCCAAATTCTCAAGTCACGATAGGGTTATGGCCTCCCGAAGTCAGGTGACCCGAAACTTAATTGCGGACCAAGATACGCCCATGTTACGGTCCCGTAACACAAGGGACGGACCGTAACTTGGCGTCGTACCTTGGTGAAAATTTTCAGAAAGTTTCTGGAAATTTTCCCTGTGTTACGGTCCACTGTTACGGTTCGTAACACAAGGTACGACCCGTAACACGAAGGACGGACCGTATCTTGGAGGAAATTTCCAGTGAGGTTCTGGAAATTTTCTCTGTGTTACGGCTCACTGTTAGGGCCCGTAACACGAGTTACGGTCCGTAACGTCACCGTAACGCAGATGAATTTTTTCAGCGAACAGGCTTCAGTCAAATGGGCATAACTCTTTGCACAGATGTCCGTTTAATCCCCATAATATACCGTTGGAAAGCCATTTAATAGGGATACAACTTTTATCAAGGAAGTTCTTCCAGATTCGCAACGGATCAAGGAGTTATCGTTGCCCGAAATAGGCCTATCAACTCACTAGAACTCTAATGATTTAAGCTTAACTCATCTCCGAGATGCGGGGTGTTACACACAGATCCTAGATGGAATACCTCGAATGTCTGCTATGGTCCAACCAATAGCACGCCTATACTCCTTCAATACCTCCAACAGCTGAAAAATCTGCTCCTCAGTCAATAGGGCTGAAACAATCATAGGTAATGTATTGTCTGGACCAAGGAACTCATATATCAGATGTGATGGGAGTTGCTTAAGCTCCAACTTAGGTGGCTCAATGATCGAAGACTTTGCTGAAGGAGTAGTTCTATTTTTCAGATCAAGATTCAGCTTCTTTGGGTGGTATGTATATGAGCCCAACCCAACAAGTGAATTAACTGTCTCCACATAGCCTTCCATGTCTTCAGCATCGAAATTCATAAGAATACCAGCTAAAGCCTCACCCAAAATTTATTCTTCCATCTTAAACTCCACTGCTTCATCAACAACATCAAATGAATCAATTACCAAAATACTCTCGTAAGCACTTGGTAACTTCATCCCTTTGCTAGCCTGAAAAGTCACTTCTTCATTATTGACTCGGAACTTGATTTCATTTTTCTCCGAATCCATCAGAGCCCTCCTTGTAGCAAGGAAAGGCCTCCCCAGAATGATAGGAATGTCCCGATCAACATCACAGTCAAGAATCATAAAATCAACAGGCAACATAAAATCACCAACCCGCACAATTACATCATCAACCACTCCAACAGGTCTTTTGATAGACCTATCAACCACCTGCAATCTCATTGTAGTCGGCCTTGGCATCCCCAAACCTGATTGTTTATATATAGCAAGGGGCATCAAATTTATACTCGCCCCATTATCACACAAAGCACGAGCAAAATCATGGTGCCCAATAGAACAAGGAATGGTGAACGCCCCAGGATCTCCCTTTTTCTGCACAGTTGTAGTTGAAATGATGGAACTCACAGTTTGAGTCAAACTCACGGTTTCATGCTGCACCATTTTCTTCTTGGTCAGCAGATCCTTCAAATATTTCACAAAACCGGGCAGGCATCTTCTTGACAGCTCCAAGAAGGGAAAATTCAGAGATAACTGCTTCAGCTGATCATAAAACTTCTCGAACTTAGCATCTTCCTTCTTCTTTATCAACCTCTGAGGAAAAGGAGGTTTAGATTTGAAAAGTTGCGTCAAAGGGCGGAGAGCCCCTTTTACAGCCTGTTTGCTTGTGTTTTCAGCTTCGTTCACCATCTCTAGAATATCAACAACCTTCTTATTAGTAGGATTCTCATCAGCAATAATGGGTGCTTCAGACTGCACCTCATCCTCTTCATCTATCTGCTCAAGATCAATCACCTTCTCAGCAGCCCCCTGGAGTATCTTACCACTCCTAGTAGTGATGGCAAACACACGGTCTACACCGCCTCCCCCATTCTTGGGATTTGGAATAGTGTCACTCGAAATTCCTCCCTTTTTAGGAGGGTGCTGCTCTCTAGAAATATCCCTCATCTGCGACTCAAGCTTCTGAATAGCTGTTGTATGGGAACCCAGTGTTTCTGTCAGCCCAGATAAAGTCCTTTCAGACTTAGATTGGTTTGTCAAAATCTTCTCAAGCATTGCTTCAACCTGCGAACTACCTTGCTCTGTTGGCTGCCCTTTCGGTGGTATATAAGGATTAGAACTCTTGTTCCCAAAATTGTTGTTGTTGTTGTTGTAGCTCCCTTGGTTCGCACCACCATAATTATTGTTGTAGTTCCCTGAGTTGTTGTAAGCACCTTGACATTGCTGAGGTCTCCATTGATTCTGATTCTGATAGTCACCTTGGTAATTTTGTCTTTGATAACCCCCTTGAGAGTTATTAACATAATTAGCATCTTCAACCTGCATAGGTGGCCCATCAAGGAACGGACCATCTTGAGCATGGTACATCCCTTTTGGCCAAACTGTATCATCCTCACAAACATTTACCTTCTTGATTTGAGATTAATCAAACTTCTTCGTTAGCAAGAAAATATTTGTTGCAAGTTCTGCCAAAGTCTTCTGGGTGTCTTGATTCTTCTTTACTATATTTTGGATCATTGCACTACCATATGGTACCACATTAGCATTGTTTGAGTGTCAAGCCTGATTATGAGTTGTCAGCTTGTTAAGTATGGTGGTCACTCGTTGAAAGGTCTTGTTCATGAAACAACCATCGGCTGCAATATTAGCTACTGACTGTGTCACTGGATCCAACCCTCGGTAGAACTTCTCCATCAATATTTGTTCCGGAAAACCATGATTCGGGCTATTCTGCAAATACTCCTTGAATCTCTCCCATGCTTCATATAGTTGTTCCCCCGAGCACTGCTTAAATTCATATATCTTGTCACGAATCTCAGCCTTCTTTCTAGGGGGGTACCACTTTGTGAGAAAAGCAGCTACCATCTCTACCCATGAAGTAATCGAATTCCAGGGCAGCTTCTCGAACCATGTTCTTGCCTCTTTAGCTAAGGAATATTTGAATAACCTCAACCAAATAACATCTTGTGGAACGTTGTTCTGGATGTGATTAGCACACACATCTACAAAATCCTGCAAATGATGTTGAGGGTCATTCTCGGTAGAGTTCCGAAAATATCCCTCAAGTTTCAACAGCTGGTATAGAGAGGAGTCAATTTTCACAGTAGCAGCTCCAACTCGAGGCTGAACAATAGCAGATGCATAGTCCTCCTCTGGAACAAGTTCAGCGAAAATATTCTCATCATCTAAATCATTCGCCTGATTGCTCAACCGATTCCTCTGGTTACCAGCACGTTTATTTTGCTGATTTTGATTCATGTTCACCTGGTTTACACAGAGTAGCAAACAAGGTGTGATGGAATAAGAAAAAGACTTTAATCAAAGCAAACAATATTTAGTAATTTCAAAACCGTATTCCCCGGCAATGGCGCCAAAATTTGATACGCTCAAATTACACCTATTAATGGTATAACACGGACGTTGTCAAATATAGTAACCCAACAAGGTTGAGGTCGAATCCCACAGGGAATATGGTATGAAAAGGTTACTAAAGTCGTAGGATGCTCAGTTCTAGGTCTAATGTCTTAATCCGATGATTTTGGTAAAAGTTGATTTTTCTATAACTAATTGCTATCTATTGCTTTGGTAAAAATTTATGATAAAAGAAACTAAGGTTGTGTCCCCGCTAGATATGGTGTGTGATCATGGGTATTGATCTTGATATACTTATAATGGATCATTATATGAATGCACTTAATCTCTATGTGAATCACTACTATTTCCCAATAAATAGAGATTATGTCTTTCTATGATTTTCCCAAATATAAGAAAGTAATCATGAAGAATGATTAATCATGCCTAGTAAATTCTTCTTATTCCTAAGTGAATTTATTAAACAAAGTTTAAATCTTTGAGTCCTTGTTAGTTATTCTTACCGACCCTAATTATTTTTCCAAATAAATCAAGGTTTATGACTTTAATCAATGTTTGCAACCATTAATTATGAATGAAGAATGAAGAATAACTAAACCATAATAATCCATTATGTGTATATCAATCACAAACCCAATCACAAAACACTCATCATTGGGTTCACAACCCTAGTAAGGGAATTTAGCTACTCATGACAAAGAACAAGAAATAAGAAATTGAAGAATTCATAATTGCTTACTTTGGAAAAAAAGATGAATTGATAATACTTGGATTGATGTTTGAATCTTCAAAAACTAAAGAGTATTTAATGTTCTAAGTCAAGAGAGAAAAATACAATAACTGATGTCTATTAAAAAACCTACAATGACTATTTATAGGTTTTGAAAACATAAAAGTTACAGATTTGCACTTTGGTCCCGTCGTTACGAAATAAGGTCCGTAAAGTGAAATACGAACCGTAAATCAGTTTACGACTAGGTCGTCCTTCTACTTGTGATCAACTTCCGTCTTTTGAAATACGGACCGTAAAGTGGTTTACGGCCCGTAAACTGCCTGGTCATCTTTCAACTTCCAAAACTCAGACTTTCTACCAAATGCTCGAATGGTTAAATACGTGTTGGAATACGGATCGTAAACTGAGCTCGTAAATCACCATGTTCTCAGCCTGCCTTTCTGTTCTGCTTATTCTTTAATACGGCCCGTATTGTAGAATACGGACCGTAAACTAAGTTTACGACCTGGTTTTGCACTTTCAACTGTTGTCATGCCAAATCTATTCCGTCACCTGAAAAACACTAAAAACCACGTAAAATCACATAGACTTGCTTAAAAACAAGTAAAAAACTTATAGTAGAAAAGCATCGATTTATGGCGTAAAATCACGCCACATCACCATGTTTTAAAGTGAACGATTTAGTATTCTCCATGCAGTAAGGACAAGCTAACTTTCCAGCAGTCATCCACCCGGACAACATCCCGTAGGCAGGAAAATCATTAGTAGTCCACATTAAGGTGGCCCGCATATCAAAATTCTACTTAAGAGAAACGTCAAACGTCTCAACCCCTTCAAGTCACAATATTTTCAACTCATCAATCAAAGGTTTCAAGTATACATCAATTAAAACTTTTGGATTACTTGGGCCAGGAATGATGCAATTAAGGAATTTATATGGACTAGTCATACACAACTCAGGTGGAAGATTATACAGTGTTAAGAAAACCGGCCAGCAAGAATATGGTGCAGCAGAAACAGAATGTGAATCGAATCCATCTGAACATAAACCCAACCTAATGTTTCGTGGTTCAGCCGCAAAGTCTGGATATGTTGCGTCAAAATGCTTCCAAGCCTCTCCGTCTGATGGATGACACATAACACCAGGAGACCTTCTATTTTCACTGTGTCATCTCATATGAGGAGCAGAGTTATTTGATGCATACAACCTCTTTAACCTTGGTGTAAGAGGTAAGTAATGCATCGCCTAAACGGAAACCCTCTTCCCGCTACGAGTCCGCTTAAAACGAGCTCTTCCACAAAACTTACAAGATTCTAGACCGTTGTCACCTTTGTAGTATAGCATGCATCCATTTTCACAACAATCAATTCTCATCGACGAGAGTCCTAACTTAGACACTAATCTTTTTGCCTTATAGTAATTTTCAGGTATCTCTAATTTCGGGTCAACTAATTCATGTATAAGGCTAATCACATCATCCATTTCACCTCGAGGAACATTCCAATCTGCTTTGATGCTTAATAATCTAACAGCAATAGACAATTGAGAGTGGGGATTCCCTTCGTATAAAGGCCGACTAGCATTTTTCAACTGTTAAAAAAAAAACGACTAGCTTCTTCATTTTGAGCTTCTTCATCATGGTTACCGGATTCAAATTCGGAATGTATCCCATAAGCATCTTGAACCATGTCGTGCATTCTAGAATTTTGGACATTAGGTTGCACCGCCCTACTACTTTCACCAACAACAAAGTTTTGAAATCTACCAAAACTACTATCCGTTTCTCCATGACTAGTCCACACTGTATAATTTTCTTCAAACCCGTCTTTATAAAGATGAAGCCTAACAATCTCTGGTGTTTCGTAAATCCTACATTGACATACTACACAAGGGCACCTAACCAAGCCATGAATTTGAAAAGTTTCAAGTGTCATTGCATAGTCAACAAAAGTATCAACACCGTCTACAAATTCTTGCCTTATCCCCCCTCGGCGGTCGTTTGTCCTATTATACATCCAACTACGAGATTCCACCTACACAAATAACACCAAATTTGAAATTGTTAAGGAACAAATTCAATGAATAATTTAATTCAATGTTCAAAACCTAAATCACCAGTTGCCCTAACAATCAACTTAAAGCTTCAGACTAGGAAACATTTACTAAATCTTCAACAGAGACCCAAGTCACCATTTGCCCTATATCACATTACATAAATCTTATAGAGCACCATTTCAGTCTCATAAGTTCCCTTTGGCTAAAATGGATCCTAGAATGACAAACTCATCAAAAACTCAGAAAATTACAAACCAAATCCATGAAAATTTGCACCATAAACCTAAGACACTAGAACAAGGGTATATAGACCTTAGAGAGCAAGAGATTGAAGTACTATTTTGGCTAAATGTGCCTTAGAATCAAGAAACCATCACAAATTCAGAAAATTGATAACCAGAAAAAAAATTATTGCCAGATACTTCCAGTCAAAATTTATTGCGAGCTACTTCCACTCAAAATTGAACACTGATTCCATTTTCAAAGTGGGATTTCAAGAATTTATTTAATACCATTTATGTGTAATTTCATTTAGCTCTTATATATTTCTTTCAACAAATTGAAGTACGTAATGTCAACTTCAGTAATTGAAGTATGTAAAAAAAAAACCCATCTTTATTCTCATTTTTCTTGATTTTCCACTCCAATTGAGTGTTATTTCATTATTTTGTATCCCCAAATGGCCAAAGTAATATTTGGAGAATATATTCAAGACCCTTTATTGGTAATTGCATTTAGCATCTTCACCATTTTCTAGATCTGATTCCCCATATAGCCAAATTAATGTCATTATTTTGTATCCCCAAATGGCCAAAGTAATTTTTCTGAGAATTTATGGAAGACCCTCTATGTGTAATCGTGTTTACTCTTCTTTTATTCAGCAAATTGAATCATACAATTTCAAGTTCAGTAACTGAAGCTCTAACAACTCAGTAACTGAAGCTCTAACAACTCAACCCAGTAACAAATTTCTTAGCCAATAAAAGAAAGAAAGCATACCTCAAATGTTGATGATAACTGGCGACGGTAGCGGCGGTTCTGGGTGTGGACGACGACGGCAGTGACTCCCTGCACTGTTGGTGACGTCGACGGTGTATAGGTTTAGAGAGAGAGGGACCTCAAAAACGTGAGAGGGAAAGAGAGAGAAATGAGAAGGGTTTAATTGGGGTTGTTTTAATTTTATTTGGCTAATATTACTGACCTCATGAGGTCGGTATATTTAATTATTTTATTTTTAATTTAAAAGCATACCGACCTCACGAGGTCAGTTTATCAAAAATTATTTTTAAATTATTTTTAATAAACCGACCTCGTGAGGTCGGTATTCTTTTAAATTAAAAATAAAATTATAATATTTACCGTCAATTAAATTTTCGACCTAGTGAGGTCGGTACATTATTTTTTAAAATTTTGATACAATTATTTTAAAAAAAATTGAAAAATAAATATAACGACATGAGGTCGGTTTTTTTCAGACCTCAACTGAGGTCGGTTTTTTGAGGTCGGAAAATCTAGTTTTTTTAGTAGTGTATATTAAATTTAATCAATATTTTAAGATGTATTTTTTAACTATATTGATATGAGAAGAAACTGTAACTCATAATACTTTTCGTATAGTTTTTTAATATCTAAATTTTGATTTTAAAATATTAAATTAATCTAATTCATCTTAGCCCCAAGCATTAGTCAAATTGACTCTCCAAAAACGATACATGACAATTATATTGGGACTGATGGAGTAATATGTAATGTTATTGTCTGTGTAAATAACTTTTATATTATTGTGGTAAGTAACATATGTTTTTTTAATATTTTAAATCTCAAATTAAAAGAAAATCTATTTGTAGATATAAATTTTAAATGATCAGACAATATAAAAATAAATAAATTATACCAACAGTAAAACATGAACTCATTTTAGTTTGTAACCTGTATAACTCACTGAAAAGGGAAATGCTTCTTACTAATTTTTATACGTCCTATTAAAAAAAATATATTCTCCAAATTCAAAGTTGAGACATGAAATTCTAAATTGGTGGTAGATACATACCTTTAATATGTTTTGAGAATACACCATCCTCTTGGTAAGCAAGTTATTTATTGGATACCGTGTACTCCTTGATTCTGCTTCTCCATCTCCATCTCCATCCTTAATGTGATTTTGATTGGACATTAAGCGGTCAATTTTTAGGACATTTCGGGTAATCTACTAAATGTCATATCCGATAAGGATTTAAATATCTGTACTGGTAGTGCACCAAATATATCATTGGTGTAATTTAGTAGGCTAATTTAGTAGGCGTATGGACATGCGATTTCATCTAATGCGATGAAATAAGTGTTTGGACATGCGGTTTCATCTCTGATTTCATCTCTTCATTTCATGAGATGAAATCCCAAATCATTCAAAAAGGCATGATTTGGGATTTGAAATCATGATTTTAAAAAATATAAATGTAAAATTTGATCCATACATTTATATTTTGTAAAAAGACTCATAAGTTGGTAGATATATGAACATGATGATACAGTTGCTAATGATATTGACCAACAACCGACTCAAAGTAACAATGTTTGTTCGTCTTCTCAGTCATCTGATCGGGAAATGCATGATCGACGTGAAGAGATTGTTCGTACCATGTGGGAGGATTATATTAAAGAGTAGTTATATTACTATTCACGTTAAATTTTCCTTTTTATTTAACTAAAGTTTGATCAATTGATGTACTTTTTAGAAAGGTCTTCTAGTAGCGTATTAATTTTATTATGAACTATGATTTACTCATTTGGTAAGATTGTATAAGAATTGAGAAAATTTTGATGATTTTCACAACTTATGGGGTTTTTATATTTATAAAAAAAATTGCAACTTAAGAAATCTAAATTGCATGTCCAAAACACGATTTCATCTCATGAGATGAAATCATGTCCAAAGGGCTCCTTAATTTGTTATATTCCCTCTGTTTAAAAATTATTTGTCGTCTTTTCTTGCACGCCTCTAAAAAAACATTGATTAGGTGGGTTTTAAACTGTATTTTACTTTTATTGGTAATTGAACAATCATAACATCACCTTATAATTGAGCTTTTTGTACTTTTCAAGAACAAATTACTACTATGGATAAAATGAAAATAGAGTAATTGATTTTTTTTCTTGACCTTTTAAAACGACAAATAATTTGAGACAACTATCTTTAGAAATCATGACAAATAATTAAGTTGAGACAGATGTAGCAGATAATCTATCTTTTTTCTAAATTGTCAATAGCTATTAATCGAATTAATAATTTACCGTAACGACCCGCTTGGTCGTTATGCGTGCTTTGATCATTCTACCCTTGGTAGTAGTTCCCGAGGCTAGAAATGAGTGGACCTAAATAATTTGGTAGTGTTATATGTTGTGCTTTGTGACTTGTAAGTGACCCTGTGATGTGTTTTTAACTTGGTTGTTAGTTGGCTTGTATTCATAGGGTCTTAGAATGATTTTGAGAGACTAAGAATAAAAAGTTGTGAAATTCCGTGCTCACTGGTTAAGAAGGCCTCGCTGCAATGACGATTCTTCATTGCAGCGAGAAAGGGGTTCGCTGCAACGAAGGGTGGGATTTTCCCAGGGTTCGTTGCAGCGAAGCACGGGTCATTGCAACGAAGTGAACTTAAGCCTAATGGCGAGTTTAAGTAGCTATTTTGTGCCCACACTTCCCATAATCCCAAAAAATGTGCCTAAGAGCATAGAGGCGACTTTCTAAGGCTAGGGCACCATTCTCCATCAAAGGTAAGCCTTAATCACTAACTTTCTTCGTTCTATCTTCATATTAGATTCTTGTTTCAATCAAAAGACCCTTAATGGGAATTGAAGGGTAGAACACAAATACTAAGAAACCCGTAGAATATTAATGGGTTATTATTTATTGTTGTTTAATTATCTAAGAGTAGAGATTATCACTTCCTAGCATGAGAACTGGATATTCAATGATAGAAATTGTTTGTTGAGGCCTAGGATTACAATAAAAATGGGAACTTTGGCTAAAACCAGACTTGTTGGATGGTTTAACGAATTCCGACCTAGGGGCTCAGGAGTGATTCAAACACTCGAGTTGCGTACTAGTTTAATTAAAGATTAAGAGTTGACCACGGTAAAAAAATATGATTAGATCATATCGGATCAGTGTTTTAAGAGCTCCAACGGATTCATCGGAGCGTTTTTGGAGTGAAACGCATATTTGATTTTTAGCTCGAGGAGTTTTGAGTGAATTTCGAACACTAAAGTGAAAACTAGAAGGCACCAGAATTTTCTTGTTCCGGTGCCAGATATTTCTCATCGATCGGGGAGGAGGGGGGGGGGGGGGGGGAGGAGTTGCGATCGTGCAGAGAGAAGGGGAGAGTAGTGCTTCGTGTTCGCAATGGCATGAGAGTTAAGTCTCCGCGATCAAGATGGTGTTACAACGAACGTGAAAAAGAGTAAGTGGGCAGAATTAAAAACCCTCTGCTCAACTTGACGTTTCATAATTCAATTCTGGGAGCAATTGGTCTTAGATTTGGGCGATTTTGGAGACAATCTTCTCTTTTTGGAAGAGGTGTAAGATTCTAACCTTAATATTGGTATTTTCCCATGAATCTTTCGTTTAATTAGTGTTTTTATATGTATTTGAGTTGAAGAAAATGAGATTTAGCCCTTGAACTTATGAGAATGGAAATCCTTGATTTGTGTATCGATTTGGTGATGATTTATTTAGAATCCATTGGCTACGGGTAAACTGATTTTGTGATAAAATTCTATATTCGACCTCGGGGTTCACTTTTAGGTTGACTTTTCGACCGACTTAATTATATGCCAATATAGGTGTATATAAACTCGTATGCTTATGTAGAATTCATATTTGAGCAGACTGGGATGGATCAGAGGTGTTAAGGAAGGGTGAGTCCGTCTTGTGAGCTTGATACTTTGAAACTTAGGCTAGTGGAGACTTTCTAGACTATTTTGAAGGATATTTTTGTGAGTAAATACTAATAAGGGGTAAGGGCAAAGGAGGTTCCGCACTCGTGAGGTAACGAGCACTTGTAGGTACCGGTGCTATGCTATGGGTTCTTAATCAGTTGTTTGATAAAACCTAGCTTCTTTAGATAGGGGGGGGAAAGAAGAGAGCTAGCAGATAGAAAAATTTATCTTTGTTTGTGTTAGCCAAAGTAGTTGCATATATAGGTGTTTCTCCTACGGCTAGCTAACGACTAGTTAACATCTAGTAACGACTAGATTTTTTTTTTTTTTTTTACAACGAGCAACGGCTAGAATTTTTTTTTTAAAAGGACGAGCAGCGACTAGAATTATTTTTTGACAACGAGCAGCGGCTAGATTTATTTTTTGACAACGAGCATCAGCTAGATTTATTTTTTGACAACGAGCAACGGCTAGATTTATTTTTGACAACAAGCACAACGGCTAGATTTACTTTTTGACAACGAGCAACGGCCAGATTTATTCGGCTAGATCTACTTTTTAACAACAAGCAGCGGCTAGATTTATTCGGCTAGATCTACATTTTGACAATGAGCAACGGCTAGATTTGTTTTTTTACAACGTGCAATGGCTAGATTTATTTTTTGACAACAAGCAATGGCTAGATTTTTTTAATTTTTTTTTTTACAATGAGCAACGGCTAGATTTTCTACAGCTACATTTCTTTTTACAACTAGAAGCCACTAGCTTGACTGCATTAAATAATTACCTAAATAATAATCAGATGTAAAAAAATAACATTAGAAAAGATTTTTACAAATCAATAATGGACATTCTCTTTTGAGATTACACTAATTTATCCAACAAGATTCACAGAGAGATCTAAGTGTAGTAGTTAAAGTTAATGACCTTTTTCATTTGCTTTCACTCTTTCCTCTATTTTGGAGTGTATGAGGTACGTTTAGTGTGAAACGGTCTCATGCAAAGTGTCAAATCTCTTCTATCTTCACACTTCCTTCCCGGCGACCACCCACCCACATATTCATGACCTTTAACTATACATACACATAATAGATATATAGAACTCGATGATTTTTCTATGGCATTATGTGAACTTCCATTTTCTTTTCTTTCTTTTTTAGGTCAAGAATAAAATGACTTTAAAATTCTTATCTCTTATTCTTTTTTGTTATTTGTCTTGTATCTCTATAATCTCAACACTTACTCAATTTCACCATCGCTCTATCCGAACCACCCACCCCACCCCACCCCTCACCGCTTCATTCCTAAAAACGCCAAAAATCAAACCTCATTTCATGTATTATATAATCCTGTTTCATTCAGACATCATTACACATAAAAAAAAAGTAGAAGAAAAAAAAGTTAGAGAGAAAAAGAAACGAAGTCTCTTTTGATCATCAATCATGTCTTCTGAAAATGGTGGTGTTGTTGATCATCATGATGAAGAAATGAAAAGGGTAATTAAGAGTGATTCTGATAATTCTTTGTCTTCTTCCGTTGGTAAGTTAAGTAATGGAGTTGGTGGAGATGATGAAGCTGGGGAGGAAGCAGTAAGCAAGGCTGAAGTTGATGAAGGATCCCTCTATTCTTTGACAACTTTGGAAGCTGCCCTTCCTTTTAAGTCAGTTTTCTTACCCCCTTTAATTTCCCTAAATCTTTTATTTTTTTTATTTTTCAGTCACTAATCACATACTTTTTTTGTTTTGAATTTTTATCTGATTTTGAACATTCAATGACAGAGACAGGAATTTTATCAAAGGGATTTTGTAGCAATTCTATTGCAAAACTTTAACCTCATTTTTCACTAAACTGGAAATATTACTTGAGTCACTTTGTGTCCTTCCCATCAAATCTTCAGTTCTCAGCCAAATTCTTTCTATCTGAGAAAGAATTGGATGTAGTAATTTATCTTCAGTATAAGCTTCAAAAGATCGGCTACATAAGCTTGGCTTCAAACTAGATAAAAGAATTCCAGGAGATTGAACAACTTTTATATATAATAAAAAGAGTTTTTTTACGAAGAATTCTAACTTTCTCTCATATATATACATTTTTTTGGGTGTTTATGATGTTTTACATTTTTCTTTTATTGTTTATAGGCGAGGATTATCGGGTTTTTATGCTGGAAAATCAAAGTCATTCGTGAATTTGCTTGAAGTGAAATGTTTGGCAGAGATGGAAAAGGATGAAAGCCCATTGAACAAGAGGAGGCGATTAACTACAACTCAGAATGCGATGTATAAACGGGGTAGCAGCTCAAGCTCTATGCCAGTCTTGACACGCAGTGAAGGCAGTGCTGGGGTTGAACAAGAGTTCAAATCATCCACCGGCAACACAAGCTTTAGCTCCGCCAACTCTGCCACCAAGCCATCCATCAAATGATCATTTAGTTTCATTTAGTTTTTCCCCTTTGGGTTGTCATGAAGTGTTTTTAAGATCTTAAGGTTCTTTTTTATCTCTCTTTTCGCTTTTAAGTAAGGGTGTCAAGTGGGCCGGGCCGTACCCGGCCGATAAACCCGGCCCACCACCGACTCGGCCCAAGCCCACTAAGAGGTGTAAGGGGCTGGGCTAGGTGGGTTTCATTAGGGGGCTAGGCCGGACAAGGTGGATAGCCCACCAGCCCGGCCCACCAGCAGCCCGGTTGATGGCCCACCGGGGCATCGGCCCGGCCTGGCCCACTTCAAATAAAAAAAAAAGATAAGTATTACATTTATTACTAATAATAAGTATTTTAAAAACATTGTATCCCAATAAAATAGTTGTAACTATAATTGTGGGATTCTTAAAATTTTGGAAGCAAAAATATATGAAATATTTATTAATTATTCAAACCATAGTTAGAATCTTACATTAGTTAATTAAAACTTAACCATTAATTTTAACTCATGTAATGTGTCTCTTAAAGTAGAATACTAAAATTATAGAAATTGCTGAAAATTAAGAGGGAAAGTGAGATAAAATGAGAGGATTGTAGTAAAAAATAATGAAATGTATGAGGTATTTATAAGTGAAAAATAGGTTAAACTGTAATTTTTTAAATTTAAAGGTCAAAAATAGTTTTAAGGGGTTGAGGGGTCCTTTTTTGGGCCAACGGTTGAATTGCCAATCTTTCCGTTAGCAACGGTCACTTGGCCACTTTGTTAATTCTTTGGGGCCCACCTACCCATTATTAATTGAAAAAAAAAACAAAGGAAGAGCTAACTTGTTTTCAAACGTTGGAAAAGGTTACTGCCCACTTTATTAATTCTCTGGGGCTCAGCTGATCAGTGACCACTATTTTTTTTTTAAAAAAGGAGAGCTAATTAGTTTTCATTTAGTAGCAATTAAATATTAACGGATCCGACTCCTCTCCATTTTCATTGTCTCCATTTTCCCCAAATTCTTACTTGAATAAGAGACACATTACCTGAGTTAAAATTAATGGTTAAGTTTTAATTAACTAAAGTAAGATTCTAACTATGGTTTGAATAATTAATAAATATTTCATATATTTGCTTCCAAAATTTTAAGAATCCCACAATTATAGCTACAACTATTTTATTGGGATACAATGTTTTTAAAATACTTATTATTAGTAATAAATATAATACTTATCTTTTTTTTTATTTGAAGTGGGCTAGGCCGGGCCGGGCCGGTGCCCCGGTGGGCCATCACCCGAGCTGCTGGTGGGTCGGGCTGGTGGGCTGTCCACCTTGTCTGGCCCAGCCCCCTAATAAAACCCACCTAGCCCAGCCCCTTACACCTCTTAGTGGGCTTGGGCCGGGCCGGTGGTGGGCCGGGTCCGGGCTGGCCCAGCCCACTTGACACCCTTAATTTACCTAAGGAACAATTTAGACGAGCGATTCTCATGATAAGTAAGTATAGTTCTTAATTTGGATATGAATTGAGAACAAGTTTTTGCATTATTTGTCTAATTGTCTCCATATTCTCCTTTATGATCTTTTCAGCTACATTATCATATAATCTTGTGTTCATTACAATATAGTAATTAACGCATGACAAATGGTGAGCTCACTTAAACTCATTGTGAAGAATGTTCATACTGGGTTTTTATTTAGCTACACCAGCATATAGACGATCACAATTAATTTTTCAATTAGTCAAACACATTTTTAAGATATAAAAATTCGTATGAGATGTTATGAATGCATTTCTTAAACTACAAGTAGGAAATATTTTCGTTTTAGATTCTGTCATGTCTACAATTAAAGCAAGTACGAATGAAGAAAAAAAAAGCCACATGTTGGATAACGTAATTATTCAGACAGATTCTGAGATGATTTACAAGATACTAGACGAGGGTTGGAAGCCACCATGGAGTATAGCAGATTGGATTGAGGAGATTCTAGAAATGATAAACAACAGACACATTACTTTCAATCATATTCTAAGAGAAGGAAATAAACTGGCTGATGCATTAGCTAATCAAGCTTTGGATGAAAACACAGTGCAGTGTCATTCTTTCCAAGACTTGAATAGTATGTGCAGGAAGATTCTCAACAGTGACAAATCTCAAATACCTTATCTAAGGGTCAGGAAGGTTGGGCAATGATGAACAAGAGTAAGGATGAGAAGGGGGAAAGAAGTAAAAGGAGTAGGAGGAAAAGAGAAGGAGAAATCACCATAATCGAGTCATTTGGAAGGAGATTAAGGTGGTTTTTTACATTAACAATGGGTTTTTTTTTTTTTTTTTGCAGGTTTTAAGAATTCATAAAGAGGTGCAGAATACACAACAACAGCTTACAAAATTGGTTTACAGTTGGAAAACAAGACTAGGCTGAAAAATAAACAAATACTTTCATCAACACTTGCACAAAGGGATACAAAGGCATACAAGGAAAATATAGAGATACAGCAGTGCAACCAACAACAAAGCAGAGATTATGAGTGACTACGACATAGATGACTACAGATCTAAGCAGAAAAGGCAAAGATTCAATGCATGTCAGCAAGGAAGGGGCACACTTGAACTCATGAAGAGACATGCGCGATGGAGAAATCAAGGTTATGGAAAGATACCTGATGGAAAGGAGGATTGACTAAACAATACAGCTCGTCAGAGCTCAGAAATCATCTATAATCCAAAGTTGAGCTCAGAAATGGCAACAGATAAGAGATTAGAACTGATCCAAGTGATGCATCAAAAGAAAACACAAAAACATGCGGATCGAAGAGGAGGATGAGAAAAGAAATGAGGAACTGAAGAATCTACCTGAAACAACTGATGGAGAATCGAATACACTGCAAAATCAGATCAAGTATGCCAGAAATGTGGTCGGCGTCAACTCCGATCATCATTTTTTGCATCGGCGTCAGCTAAGTGTAGAGAGAGAAACTCTGAGTAGAGAGAGAAGAAGCGGCGAGATTCCAGGGCAACAAGATAGAGAAATGTCAAATATTAGTTTCCTAATTAGTTTTATTTCATTTTTATGCTTTTTCTTTTATTTTATGGACTTGACTTTGCCTTCTTCTTTTTTTTCCCTCATAAATAAAACGCCCTGTAAGGGCTAAATTCATTTTTAAAAAAACGTGTGTACTCTTCTAAACTCTTGATTAATTTGCATACTTCAGGTGAAATGAACCTAAATGCATATTTATGTATAATAGAGCTGATTATCTTGTGTTTGTTTGTTACTCGTGAATCTACAGTATGGAGATTCAATTGTGAGTTTTAAGATAATTAAAGAAACCAAAAGTAGAAAGAGAAGAGGAACCCCATGAAAAAGAGAGAGAAAGAACAATAGAGTTACTAATTTGTTCTTCAATATGCACTGAAAAAAAAAAATGGATAATTTGTGGAGGTTGAAAGTTGCAATTCGCGGAAGCTTTAGTCTCCGCTAGTTACTAAAAGAGGCTAAAACCTTTGTTAATGGCAACTTTCAACCTCCACAAATTACCCATTTTTTTGTAGTGTTAATCATCCGAATACTAAGAGATATAATTATTCCATACAAATTGTAATGGAGGAGATCTCCTAGGGTAGGCAGATTATTTTTGAGTAAATCGACACATCAATGAACTATGTCATATCAATAAGGGTTGTGGTGAAGTGGTAAGTATTCTTTCATTCTTAACTAGAGGTCTCGATCGAGTTCGAGTCTCCCTGGGTATGAAGTCATCTTTATTAGGAAGCGCTTTACTCTCACTGTGAAACTTTATGCCGCGAATCCAAATTCAGTTAGGCTCTAATGTGAAAAAACAAAACTAAGTATATCATTCTTTATGTTGTATAGGAGACTAAAGTCTAAGGGACCGTTTGGTACGTAGATAAAATTATACCCGGATTATAATTTTGAGACTAATTTATCCCATCTAAAAGATGGGATAAAATGATCTCAGGATTAACGGAATAAGATGGGATATCCCATCTTTAAAATTGAAACGCACTTTATACTTTATTTGGTACAAGGTGTAAATTTATTCCAGAATAAATTTATATTTTCTATCCAACATGGTACAAAATTAATCTCACAGCTAGTGTTGGAATATCCCACCCAATACCGTGTACCAAACGACCCCTAAGGGTTATATCCTCCTTCATGTTATATTATTGAAAAAATACCATTTATTCGAAGAATTAACAGCTTCTTCAAACAAAAGGAGGTTGTTTAGATGGTAAGTACCCTCTACTTTCAACCTAGAGGTTGAGGGATCGAATCACCAAGGGAGCAAAAAAGGAAAGTTCCCGGGAAAGGGTTAAAAAACAACTTCTTCAGGTTTGGCTCTCTGATTTTGATAACATTAATTTTCTTTTTTTACATAAAAGGGTAAAATGTCCTTTTAAGTGTGCGAAATTTCACCAAATTTGCCATCTATTAACAGCTTAGCCAAAAATGCTCATGTTAATAGTTTGAGACAAAAATATCTTATCGTTACTTAATTGGGCAAAAAATGCCCTTATTTCACACATAACTTAATTGAACATAATTAGCAGACTAATAAGGGCATATTTGGACCTACGTAAATACTTTAAGGGCATATTTAGTCCAATTTAGTCCTTAATTGCAATTATTCAACGACTTGTGAATTATCATTTATAAAGCAACTTGGTTAAATTGTAGGGAATTTTTTCACCAATTTAAGGCATCACATAAGTACATCATTCTGCCTAATAAAAATATTATCTTAAAGAACCTTTTTCGTGTTTCTTTTCTTTTTAAATCCCTTTAACTAATAAAAAGTGGGAAGTCATATTGTTACGGTTCGCTTTTACGCTGGTTAAGGCATAAAAGTTACTACGAGGTTGTTGGTGCTCTAATTGGATTTTAGTAATTTTAGAGTCGCCACCTAATTTATTATGGAAAACTAGGAAAATCGGGTTTAAAGATTTTTTCAAAATAAGTAAAAATCCTTTTGGACCAAAGTTCGAGGTAAGGGTTCTGGTGATCCCCTAGGAAAGGTTTTACGTACCCTAGTATTAAAGATCCGTAGAATATGGTTAACCTACGAGTTTTAATGTGTGATTAATGTACTTATTTTGTTTAAAAGTGTTTAGTTTTCCACAAAAAAAAATGTCATTCATTTCATTCATATCATAGTTTCAAGAAAATTTTTTGGCAAAAGGTCCCCTTATAAAATGGGTTTTTGGTTTAGAAAATCTGCGTAAGTGTTCAACCCACTTTGTTGCCGAACTAGGACCCACTCGGGATTTCTCCCGGGTAGAGTTATTACTATTCTATTCCTAACAAAATGGGTTTAGTAACTACGGTTCTTTATACGTATATATGAAATATGGAATATATCTCCGTTTATATATATACGAAAAATATGAATCATAAAAATCAGTTCCATTTTTTTATTGTTAGAAGCTCATAAGTCAATAGTTCTTCCGGTCCAAATTTATTTCACTATCATAACCCAATCTACTGAACAATTTTGGCCAAAATATAGTCCAAAGCAAATTTATTTCAGTCCAAGTTAAATTGGGCTTCCAGCCCAATACCATGTCTTTCCCAAAAAAAAAAATGTTTAGGTCCAAGTGCAACTCAACGTTATTCATTTTTATTATTTGGTCCAAGAGTTCAACTCTAAGAAAAGTCCTTTTTTTTTTTACCTTGCAAAATGTACAGATTTTGTCCCTTTCCAACAGATCCTCCACAGGTTTATTAAAATCGTTTCCCATAATAGAAAATCATTTTTTCAATCCTTCTCCACCTCAGTTCCAGCTTTCAAAAAATAAGTTTACCATAAGACTCGTTATTTATTACTAGCATTCAAAATTGGTTGGTTTTACTTGAAAGTCATTTTCCTCACAATCTTAAAATCCAATTTTTAAACTTCACCAAAAATTCCAATAAGCGTTAATTGCCATAGTTACTGAATTTGAAAAGTTTTTTTTTCTCTTTTAGGCGACTTACCTAAATACTATGTGTTTTCTACTTCTAACATTCATATGTGGTTTTGCGTCACAGATCCCAACGCAAAATAGAGGCAGTGTAAGTTTATCTTGATAAGTTTATCATGAACTTATTAAAACAGCCGAAGCCCATTTTATATCATTTTCATCCCATCTCAGCCCCTATACACCTACAAACTCTCTCTAAGTGTTGTTGAGTAATTCAAGAGTGAAACCAAAGATAAATCACCCAAATCTAACATCGGGAATTCCATGGTGCTAGTGGATCGTAGTTCTATCACGTGTAATGGAGTTGAAGATATTGATGCTATGAAGTAACCTCAGATTCAGGGATTTTTTGGTTGTTTAAGGTAAGATTTGCCTTCTTTTATGCAGGCTTGGATTCATATGAGTCATAGCTAGTTTGTTAGTGAAAGAATTGTGAGGTATAGGTTGATAATTATGGTTGGAGTGTTGTAGTTGTTGGGTTGTGTTGATGTGTTCTTGAGCTATCTTATAGCTGGAATCTATAGAGTATAAACTTGCATATGTTATTGTTGTTGAGTTTCGGGATGGGAAAGAAAAAGGGGGATGCTAGCGGAATCATTATAGAAACGAGCTTCGCGCTTGATATTCCATCTTTTAGTTTTCTTTTAGTTGATGAGGACTCTATTATTGTCTTGGTGTAGATTGACGGGTTGCGATTCGAGTTCGTTGTTGTATCCGGACAAACGACAAGAAGTATGTAAAAGTTATTCCTTTCTTTCATAGGCATGATTCTATAATTAGAAAGAGTCGACCATGTTTATTCCAAGTTAAGGGAAAGAGCAGAGCGTTTATACGCCCGACTATACAATAGTACTATTATATATATATATATATATAGACATTATATGCCTGGCCTAATGGCTGGTGAAAGATTCTATGCCCAACCTAGTGGTGGTAAAAGATTATATGCCTGACGTAATGGTTGGTGAGGGATTATATGACCGACCTAATAGTTGATGAGAGATATTATATGCCTGGCCTTACGATATATATATATATATATATAGACATTATATGCCTGGCCTAATGGCTGGTGAAAGATTCTATGCCTAACCTAGTGGTGGTAAAAGATTATATGCCTGACGTAATGGTTGGTAAGGGATTATATGACCGGCCTAATAGCTGGTGAGAGATATTATATGCCTGGCCTTACGGTTGGTGAGGGATGTTATATGCTTGGACCTTGGCTGGTGAGAGATACTGTATGCCGGCCTAATGGCTGGTAGAGCTCGACTTTTTAGCTGGTGAGAGGTACACCAAGCCCTATATGTGGCCGGCTAGCTATATTATTATATTAACATAAGTTGAATCAGAGCAAGTAAGTGTATCTCAAAGTATCTTTGGCTTTCAGTATATCGTGTATATTAGTTCAGTTTCACTTTACAGTTATTCAGTTGCTTTACATACTCGGTATATTATTTCATAATGACATCTCTTTTGTTGGCGGCACTGCATTTCATGCCTGCTGGTCCTGATAGACAGCCAGACAGACCTCCTCAGTAGCCAGAGCCGAGTATCAGCGAGATTGGTAAGCTCCATTTCATCCGGAGTTACCAGGTCCAGATTTAAGAGACTTTTGTGTACATATAGACATAGTGGGTACGTTGGGGCCCTGTCCTGACCATAATACAGTTATGATCTTTATAGAGGCTTGTAGATGAGTTTTGTATATTCCCTATATTAGCATGGCGGACTTGTCAGCCCTTGTATATGATCATTTTGGTTTTATTGTTTGTAGATAATCATGGCAGCCTTGTTGTCCTACATAGTTGTATATATATGTTTGAGATGTTCCCCTTTTCAGTCGAGATAGTTGTGATTTACAGATGGTTCTGATTATGGCCTTGTCGGTCTAGTTTGGTATTATTGCTATGCAGGTAGGCCTTGTCGGCCTACATTATTGATTGCAATTCAAGTTGCATAAGTTACAGAGTGGTACACTCAGGGTCAAGTAAAGCACCAAGTTCCGGCCACACCTCCCTAAGTTGGGCCGTGACAGGTACGATAGTGAGGCAAACCTCAGTGAAAAAGATGAGTCTCTTAAGGGGTGTATGTGACACTCCTAATAAATGATGCGCTTATGAGAACGGGTCAAGAATGACTTGGGCTTCTAAGGTGGTAAACTTCTAAAAATAAGGTGCACATGACACCTTAGGCGAGATTCTTTTGTATTTTCTTGGAACCTATACAAAGATCAGCACTTGGTACATCTTTTGTCCCACAATTTTACCACTTTCATTGATGTCACAAGTCTTTGGTTGCAAATGCTAGACTTCTTTATAACTGATGAAGTTCTTTTTGCATAACATTCATCCACGGTCTTGAAGAGCTTACACCTAATTTCTTCTTAGCTTCTTTGATATGAACCATTTCCAACTTCATAACTCGGAACACTAAAATTTGTTAAAGGGCCAAACTCTTTCATATCTGAGAGTTCTCTCTCTTCAACAGAATGATTTGTTCCCCCTATCCAATTTACTACATGTCTAGTTTGTAAATGACTAGTTCATTCTCTTGTTTTTCTGTTGTCTTCAGTTTCATTTGTACCTGCATCATTTCACAAGGTTATTCTTTCCCAGGAAAGACTATTAGTGAGAGGAATTTTAATTTACTGTTAGACATATGCCTTGAGCAACCACTATCCATGTACCACAAATGGTTTCTCCCTCCCACATTAGCCTGCAAAGTGTATCAAGGTTAATTTTAAGAACCTAGATTTACTTAGTTCCCTATAACGACCCGCCAGGTCATTATGGGGGGGGGGGGTGACTTAGAAAACTAGACCTCTGTTGGGATTGTGAGGCCGCGGGTGAGTCTGTAACGCGTTTTTATGTATCTGTGCATGTTTTGTTTGCATCTACAGGGCCTTGGATTGGTGTTGGGATTTTTGGGTGGAAATTGGTGCAAAAACCTACGCGGGTAGAGGGCCGCCGCTGCGAGGAGGGAGAAATTAAATGAGGTCGGCCGTAGCGGGAGGATTTCCGCTACAACGAGGCATTGACGGCGGCAGCCTTGGATGGGAGGTAGAATCTGTGTTTTATATTCTTTGTTCCCAACCTATTCCCCACATAACACGAAAACAGTTTTCAAGAACTGTTGTGGCAAAATTCTAAGGCTAAGGTTAAAGTACTCTTGAAAGGTAAGTGTCAACCCTTGACTTTATTAATTCCATCATCATGTTATATCTCATGACTAGTTAAAGGTCTGTTAATGGTGACTGAAAAGGCTAAAACCCTAGAACTTAAGAAACCCTTGATTGATAACTGGGTTGTTGATTTTATCGCTATTTAATCATCTAGGAGTATAGATTACCACTTCCTAGTATGAGAACGTGTCTAGTAATGATTGAACTTGTTGAATGGGAACTAGGGTTTCATAAAGATGATAACTTTGATATAAAAACTGCTTGTGAAAGGGTTGGAATGATTAGAAAACCCATGAACAGATATAATATGATTATTGTGGTTGATATTATGATGAATTCACGATTAGTGATGGTTCACCCATTTGAAAAATGTAGAAGTAGTAGGGTTCTTTTGCCCAAAGTGTTATATTCTTTGAGTAGATGATTTGAATACTCACATAGCTTTATATTTCTAGACTTTGAACGTTCGGAAGCTTTGCGAAAGGGAAAATCCATCGCGGCGTGATTACATTGTTCGAATTCGGCTTTGAGATAGGTTACCATCTACTTGAGTTAGAATTTGATTAGTTGATTGTATGTGTTACGAAATTGATCGGAGAAGCATGGTTAGGGATTCGGACATAAAGTGTGGCTGGTAATTCCTACAGTTTGATATTGATTGATTAATTATGTGATGAACTGAGATGAAATGATAAAGAGAGAGTTCATAAATACTCTCTTGTTGACTTGGAGAATTCCCTTATTCATGTATTGATTGTTGAGTCTTATATGACTTGTGACTTGGTGACTTGTGTTCCCTAATATTGATTTATTGATTGTTCCTATTCCTTATTGTTTGTGGAACGAAAATACATCGTGATGAGAAAGATATTATAAATATGAAAAAGCACATTTGACAGGGGGTGAGGATGTGGCCTAGTTATGAGCTCGTGATCCGAAGTCAGTTCTGAAGCGAGTAGTACATGGACACCACGGGTCCCCTGAAGGTCATGGCTAATGGATCAAATACTACCATTTAGCATGTGTGTACGGATATGTGACAGAGTTGAGATAATTTGTGATTTATAATTGTGTTTAGTGATTACATGGGTTGAGTTACTCTTATTGATTTCTACCTGTGTGGATTCACCTTATCTCTGTGTTACCTGATATTTCGGTGTTGGATGATTTCTGTTGATAGGTCTCGAGATTATATGTTGTTGTGCCTATCTGTCTATTTTATTGATTTTGTGATCGTATACATGATACTAATCTTAGTCGGCCTATGATATCTACCACTACAGAGTATTTGTACTGATACTACCTTGTTGCATTCTTTTAAGTGCAGATTGTGATCCAAAAACATCTATGAGACCTCATATTTAGTGTGAGATTAGTTTTCTCCAGATTCGAGGGTGAGCTCTTATCCATGCCAGGCCGCCTGAAGATCTATCCTATTTTAGTTGTCTGTTTCATTTCGGACATTTATGTTATTTTTAGACAATTATTTATTCTTTTTAGATAGTTATTTATTCTTTATACAATATGTTATAGAGTCCTTGTCTGATGACTTTCGCATTTTGGGGTTGTAATAGCTAGACTTCCACAGATTTCATTTACTTATGGCATGACTAGATATTTAGAGATTTTATTATTTGTTATATCCTAGCATGTTCTAAAATTGGCTAAGTAATGTGGTAATCATTTGGATGGTTGGTTAAGTAGATGGTTCGCCCACTAAGGAAATTCCGTGGGTGCCACTCACGGCTGTTTAGGTCGTGACATTCCCTTTTTGAGTAGTGAAATAAAATTTTATCTTTACTGATGCACTTCAATTTCAAATACTTGACATGTTTCTCAAATGATCTGAATTTGCGTATGCACTCAAGTCTATAAAGACGCGTTGTCACGATGAGTGCCTGACTTGTAATCAAGGAAGACCACCACTAACCTCTTACATCTCACTTAGGTAGTGGGGTTTTGTATGAGAATCAACTTTACATCTCGTGAAATGTTCATTTATTCGATTCAAAGCATTTGAGGACTTGTTCCATTTATTGGTTCTTGCAATTATACTATTAGTCTTATTCAAATTTTCTTGAAGACTTTTATTTAGTTTATGCTGAGTATGCAACTCATTTTTTACCGTTTTCAGTCCATCTTCAACCACAACTTGATTTATGTTAATATTCTCTTTGTTTTCAGAACATCAGTTTCATACTTTTAATGTTGGGCTTGTGGATTCTATTCCTAAAACTTGCTTCTTAAGAGTTTGATTAGTTTTTCTAGTTACCCTTTCCTTTTTCAAAATTCGTACAATCAAGTTTCATATTTAAGAAATCCTCTGATAATTGATTTTTCACATCATTTATTTCTTCAAATTCAGCCCATTAGAACAAGAAATAGGTCTTCTAATTTCTTTTTTTTAAAATTGTGAACTTCGTTTTTAAGATCGAGAATACTTACATCGGAGGACTCTTTATCTAATTCAGAGTCGCTTTTTCCATCAAAACAAGGTTGGTCTCATCATGATTTAGCTATGAGGCTTCGTCATATGTGTTATCTTCCCATGCATATATTATAGCTTGTCTTTCTTCCTTGTTAAAGGATGTTTTTCAGCCCTTCCTTTTTCTCTAATTCATTCCTTGCCTCCTATCATTTTGTAATCCCTCTTACATTCTTCTTTCCACGATGGAATTTTTTTTGATATATAATCTATAGACTTGCACTTATAATACCCATCAAAAGGAACCTTGTTAGCAACTTTCGCTTTGCTCAAGTTTACTTTCTTTGATGTATCTTTTCCCATCTTGAAAAACTCCTTAAACCTTTGTGTGAACATAGTAAGTTTTTGATCATCTCTTTTGTATCATTGTCTACAATTAAAGAAAATCCATCTTATTTTTCTTCATATGCAGGCGAGGAGTCTCAGGTGCAATCAGAGATATTTTTGAACTCATTTTGGCCAAATCCAAAGTAAAATATCTTAATATCCTTGAAATTATGTTCAAGCATCTTGATATAATTTGTATTGTGTTCCTATTCAATTTAGGCACCACTTTTCCATCATAATTGCTTTTGGTTGGAATCATAGGTCCTCGTGTTGTGAACAACCAAAGAAGAGGGTCATTTGCTTGTTCAAAAACTTTCATACTGTTCTTTCAACAATTATGACAGCATAGAACAAAATAAATTGGGCGATAGATTGTCCTTCTAATAAGACTTATGGTGCATTCATATTTAGGATCTCCTAAGGTGTTTGTATACGGTAAAAACCAGATATATACAAGACCGGTGTGATCGGGGGCTGAGGGTAGGACCAAATGAGCACGAGTATGTTCGGTCTTTTCTTCAGACCGGGGGATTGCACCGAAGGCGGCTGACCCGAAATAAGAAAAGTGTATCCGTTGATCCGGAGTCACCGAACCAAACTCAACGTGGCCGTTAGTCTGGTTTCTCCATGTCCGAACTTATCGTGGCCGTTGGTTCGATTTACCAGTTGCGGTGCTGCCACGCGTCAAGACCGTTCTATCATTTTGTACTGACAACCGTACGGGTGTCAGACCGTACGGTACTACTTTATCCTTTTAGGGTTTCTTTATTTTAAAAGTCTTTGTATTGTATTCAAGGCCCAGGAGGCAAACTTATAAATAGGGGAAATTTCCCTACTTTTAGGGGTTGGATTTTTGAGATCTAGAACATTGTAATAGAAGTTTATATTGAAACTCCCTCTCTCTCTCTCTCTCTCTGATTTTGGTCCGGATCTACAATGTTCTTTGGCTTTGTTTATCCACTCAATACAATATATATACACACACACACACTTTAGCTTAATCACCAATATCGACATACTTAAACAAGGCATTAACATATCTATCCATACTTACATATTATAGTACACGAACTAATACATATTTCATATCAATCAAAAGTAGATTAAAATTTATCCACATATTCTATACCTCACTTACAAATTCAATTGTTACCGAAATTCGGGCTAAACAGTTTGGCGCCCACTGTGGGGTTAGGATAATAGTGGTTTTTTAATCTTTGCTTCTATCTCCTCTTACCCATTTGGTTAAGGAATCTTCTACTAATTTCTACAAAAAAACGGACCAAATGACAAGCAATGGGCAGTCTGATCATGTCAACAACAACGAGATTGTGGCTGAAAACGAGAACAGTGGGTTACGAAGCCTACCAGCAGATCCAATCGACCTAAAATCTATTGATTCGAGGGAAGGCCTCAACCGGCAGAACACCGTGAACCAGGAGAATGCCACCTTACCGGCCACTGATCCCTTGAACACTCACATTCAATTACTTTACCTCAGGATCAAGGCTGGAAAGCACCGGATACTCCGGATGAGACTAACTTACGTTTAATTTTTGAAATATTACAGGAACAGGGGACCGCCATAGCCGAATAGGGAATTGCAATAGCCCAGCTGCAGAGTAAAAATGATAAGGCAGCTCCGGAAAGGTCAAACGAAGTCACCGAACCAAGGAGGGATAAAACACGGAGAGTCGTGAGTAACGGATTCGGAGCCGGTTCATCCATCGAAGTTCTGAAGATGCTCGAGACCTTGACAAAGCGGGTAGATTCAACAGAGAAGAAGGTGGAAACGTATAACTCTCAGGTGGATCAGATACCGGGGGCTCAGCCTATTCTGAAAGGGCCTGATTCAAAGAGGTACATTCAAAGACCCTTCCCTCCAAGTGCGGCTCTGAAATTGATCCCGAAAAGGTTTAAAATGCCGGATATCTAGAAATACAATGGCACAACAGACCCACAGGAGCACGTGACTTCGTACACCTGTTCCATAAAAGGCAATGACATGGAAGAAGATGAAATTGAGTCCGTGTTGTTGAAAAAGTTTGGGGAAACCCTATTGAAAGGAGAATTGACTTGGTACGACCACCTGCCCGAGCATTCAATCACTTCTTTTGAAATGCTCGCGGATGCATTCATAAAGGCCCATGCCGGAGCTAAAAAGGTGCAAGCCCAGAAGGCGGATATCTTCCGTATAGACCAAAGGGATGATGAATTGCTACGAGAATTTGTGAACCACTTCCAAAGGGAACAGATGGAGCTCCCTCCGGTTCCAAAAGAATGGGCTGCACAAGCTTTTACCAAAGGGCTTAACCCACGGAGTTCGACTGCCTCATTCAAACTAAAGGAAAACTTGTTAGAATACGAGACTGTGACCTGCGTAGATGTTCATAACAGATACGAATCAAAGATTCGAGTAGAAGATGACCAACTCGAGCTCCCCCAGGACCCATAAATATGAGAAAAATCTTTGAAAGGTCGGGGAAAGTTTACGAGCCGGAGACGCGATCATCGAGAGAAAGATACCGGCCATACTCTCATTCGAAAAAACCAAGCTTCAAATAAAAAAATTCAAGGGTTGGCCCCAGTCACTTCTCTTGTCGGGGTGATAAACGGGCCGAGGGCCCATCGAACAGTCGAGGTCTATCATTTAGAAGTGATGCCGAGAGTTTAGTGTCACGCCCCGAATCTGGGCCTGGACGTAACACGGCACCCGGTGCCTGACTGCATGTGACCGAGCGAACCAACTGGCTAACTGAATCAACATGTGATATCAAAACATAACTGAATGTAGAAACAACTAAACACATGCTGATATACTAAAGGTCTGACTGAAATCATAATGTGGAAATACTTGATAATCTGAAATACATCTGAAAGTAGCCAACATAGCTAAACCAAAACGACTGAACAACTGCCAACAAGGCTAACATAATAAATATCTGACTGTCTGAATTGTGTCTATGAAGCCTCTAAAAGTACTGAATAATAAAGCTTTCTATAAATTGAAATGGCTGGATAGCTGACAACACCCCGAAGTAATTTGGGGCTCACCAGTAGCTGACACGTGCTCCTAAATAGCTGAGTCGTCAACCTGTATATCGTTTCCTGCATCGCAAGATGCAGGCCCCCAAGCAATAAAAAGGGACATCAGTACATTTGAATTGTACTGGTATGTAAAGCAACTGAAGCAATAAAATACTGGAACTGAAACTAAAACTGTACTAAATAGGAAAGCAAGAAGCTGAAGTACTCCCTGTTCTGGATGAAGAATCACCTGTAAGACTGTAAATATAACTGTGGCCTAGGGCCCAAATAATGTGCACAAAAACTGTGGCCTCAGGCCCAAGCAATACGTATGCATAAACTGTGGCCTAGGGCCCAAAAATACAGATACGGGTGTTCAACATTAACAATTTATAAGACTGAGACTGGCTATAGCTGATAGCATGATAATTGTTTCTGATTATGGGACCCATGAAAATAACTGGTTATACACTGACTGAGACTCATGTGATAATAATGCATAAGTCTATGAAGATTACGTGTTGAGTTCATGATGTTCAAAGTGACAACCATGAACGAATTCTATAACTGCAACCCTAGAAGATAACAGTTCTATATCATATCATGAAACTAGGGCTAAACTATATTCTGAATCAAATTACTAACAAGTATGAAGAATGAGGCGTAGGGAGAATCATGAATATTCCCTAACGTAGATAGTTAGCCTCACATACCTTAATTCCATCCTTTGAGCGTAATACAATGTTCGTCAACCCTTTCAACTTTGATCTATATCAATACAAGTCAAAGGGATTCTATATTAGCAATAATATTCATGCTTTGGTCATCTAAGCATTTTATCAAACACCTAGTGGGCATGAAGCTCCACAGTCTTCATTAATGGTGATTTCTTCACCCAATTCCCATTCTATTACTTCTAGGTGATTCTACAATCTCAATTAGGCGTAATCAACATCATTCTTCATCACCCACATGAATACAACAATCCCAAGTCAACAATCCAAAACTCTAGCATAGTTCATATAATCCTCTTTATCAAACCCATTTACTATTCTCCCAAGAACTCATCAATTCACAACTATAAATGTTTAGAGAGTAGAAATATTACCTTTTTGAAGTCCAATCCTCTTGAATTCGAGTTCTAGGGTTTCCACATCCAACAATAATGTTCCAATCCTAACTCTATGGATTAGAAGAGTTTACTCAAGTTAGAAAGGGATTAGAGATTTAAATTCAACCTAGAATCATGATAAAAACTTACCTTGGAAGATATTGAGGTTTGGGACTTGTTCTCTATGAGTTTAGAGAGAATTTTCGTGAATGGGGGGCTGGGGAAATAAACCCCAAGTCCTAAATATAGCTTAAAACGCGTAAACCCGACTTTTGACCCAAAACTGACCCTGTTATGCGATGGTCGCGCGACGCACGTGCAGCGCACGACCATACTCAGATCATTATTCAGAGTAGGGGTTTTTGTGCGATCGGCGTGAGGCGCGTAGCCATCGCATGCGCCCGCACGCTCCTTCACAAGCGACAGGTGTCGTTTCTGAACAACGTTCGGTAAAATAGGCATAACTTCTTGTACACAGCTCTGTTCAAGACCCATAATATACCGTTGGAAAGCTATTTCAAAGGGATACAACTTTCATCAAGGAAGTGTTCCCAAATTCCAAATTAATAAAGGGGTTATGGTCGTTGGAAGTAAGACCTTCTATAAACTCACTTGCAAACATGCCCCGTATAGTGGCTTCCAACTTTTCTTTGCCCAAAGACATTTCTTATGACTTTATTGGTTTTCAAAACACTTCCTATAACCCTCATATTGGTTCCATTATAATATCATCTTATGAGTCAAACTTTCGCCCGAAGCTACGAGGTGTTTCATCTAGCTAGCAAAAAGACTTACCGAGGATATCATAGTACAACTTCAACATCAATACCTCGAATCTTGTCTCGGATATTGGCCGTATCACAAAAGAAAGATGGCCCAGACCATTGAGATCAGAACCGAGTCAATGGGACCCGAGCGTGGTGTGTGAATATCATGAAATCCATGGGCACAGAACTGAGGATTGTCGCCAACTAAGGGAAGAAGTGGCTCGCTTATTGAAGAATGGCCACCTTCGAGAATTCCTAAGTGAACGACCTAAAAGCCACTATAAGGAAAGGGGATCTCACAAACGGGCTGAACCGGTGGAACCTCAACATGTGATCAACATGATAATTGGGGGAATAGATGCTCCTTGGGGGCTGTTTATGAAACTAACAAAGGTTTCAGTTTTGCGTGAGAAGCACAGCCGGGATTACGTACCTGAAGGTTCCATCTCCTTCAGCAACGAGGATGCAAAAGGCATCATTCAACCTCACAATGATGCATTGGTAATTTCTATCTTTATTTTCAAACCACAAGTTAAACATATTTTGATTGACCCGGGTAGCTCGGCAAACATCATCCGGTGGAGAGTAGTAGAACAGCTAAGGCTACTCGAACAGATTGTGCCGGTAGCCCGAGTACTTAGTGGGTTCACTATGGCAAGTGAAACCACAAAGGGATAGACTTCTTTACTGGTCAACATTGACGGCACCATACAACAGATGGTATTCTACGTCATCGAGGGGGATATGAATTATAATGTTTTGCTTGGTAGACCGTGGATTCATAGCATGAGAGTAGTGCCATCGACGCTACATCATTTGCTGAAATTCCCGACCCCGGAGGAGATAAAAACCATCTGAGGTGAACAGCCCGCTGCAAGGGAAATGTTCGCGGTCGAAGAAGCACCACTTTTTCCAAAAAAGCCAGATCCAAGAGATGATGAATCACTCGGAGGCGAGGACCCCAAATAGCAACTAAAGGACACGGGTTCGAAAATAAAGTAGAAAGGGTCGGACTCGGTGGGTGAAGAGGATGATTTCGGCGTACCCAGATTGTTCATACTACCGGATGACTCGGATGCAACCAAATCTACCTCGAAGGAGCTGGAACAAGTCATTTTGTTCGAATATCTACCGGAGAGAAAGGTATACCTGGGCACGGGGTTAACCTCGGATCTTAGGAATAAGTTAATTAAATTTCTTCAAGCTAATATCGATTGTTTTGCATGGTCCCATATGGGCGTGCCACCGGAAGTGATGACTAATAAACTCAGCCTTGATGGGATATTTCCCCCGGTGAAATAGAAAAGGAGACCCATGGCAGAACCGAAACACGCTTTCGTAAAAGATGAGGTAACAAAGCTTTTAAAAATAGGCTCTATCCGGAAGGTAAAATATCCAAATTGGCTAGCCGACGTAGTAGTGGTGCCAAAGAAAGGTAACAAGTTCAGAATGTGTGTTGATTATAAGGATTTGAACAAAACAAGCCTGAAGAATTCATTTCTGATGCCTCACATCTATCGAATGATTGATGCAACTGCTGGGCATGAGATGTTAAGTTTTCTTGATGCTTACTCCGGGTACAATCAAATCCGGATGCACCCGGATGATCAAGAGAAAACATCCTTTATTACCCGGTACGGGACTTACTGTTACAATGTCATGCCCTTCGAGTTAAAAAATGCCGGTGCAACTTACCAGCACCTAGTTAATGGAATGTTCGAAGAACAAATAGGGAAAACAATCGAAGTTTATATTGATGACACAGTATTCAAGTCCCTGGAAATAGAGGACCATTTAAAACATTTGCAGAAACCTTTGATGTACTCCGTAAATACAATATGAAGCTTAACCAGGAGAAATGTGCCTTCCGTGTCCGATCTGGCAAATTCTTGGGTTTCATGGTGTCGAACCGGGGAATTGAAATTAACCCGGACAAGATTAAAACCATTGAGGATATTGAGGTGGTGAATAATGTCAAAGGAGTGCAGAGGCTCACCGGAAAGATAGCGGTACTGAGCCGTTTCATTTTGAGGTCTTAGGATAAAAGTCACCGTTTCTTCTCACTGCTAAGAAAGATGAATGACTTCGTCTGGACACTGGAATGCCAAAAGGCCTTACAGGAATTAAAAAGATACTTGTCCAGCCTGCCTCTGCTCCACACACCGAATGCAGACGAGCAGTTATTTCTCTACCTTGCTGTATCCGAGGTAGTGGTAAGTGGTGTTCTGCTCCGAGAAGAAGCAGGTACGCAATTTCCAATATATTATGTGAGTAGTACTTTAGGGGATGCGGAGACTCGTTATCCCCACGTCGAAAAGTTGGCTTTGGCATTGGTAAGTGCTTCAAGAAAGATGAAACCTTACTTTCAGTTCCATCCGATATGCGTAGTAACTACTTACCCTCTAAAGAATGTCATGTATAAATCGAAATTGTCGGGTAGACTGACCAAATGGGCCGTAGAGATTAGCGGATATGATATCGAATATAAACATAGGACGACCATTGAGTCTAAAATCCTGGCCGATTTTGTGGTAGATTTTACCCCCGCTATGATCCCCGAGGTCGAGAAAGAGCTTCTGCTAACCTCAGGAAAGACTTCAGGTATCTGGTCTTTTCATACGAACGGGGCCTCGAACCTAAAGGATTCCGGGCTGGGAATCGTCCTTAAAACCTCCACCGGGGATGCCATTAGGCAGTCGATTAGAACTATTAAATTGACTAATAATGAATCCGAGTATAAGGCTATGATTTCAGGTTTGGAATTAGCTCGGAGTCTGGGGGCCGAAATGATCGAAGCAAAATGCGACTCTCTCTTGGTCGTTAACCAAGTGAATGACGTCTTCGAGGTTAAGGATGAACGAATGTAAATATATTTGGAGAAAACTCAGGTGATACTGCATCGGTTTAAAGAGTGGACTGTACAACCTGTACCCAGGGAGCAGAATAATGAAGTCGACGCACTGGCCAATTTGGGCTCTTCAGTCGAAGGGGAAGAAATCAACCCCAGTACCATAGTGCAGTTGACGAATTCGGCGGTTGAAAACAGGCATACTGAGATAAACATGATGGGTCTAGCTTGGGATTGGCGTAACAAATACATCAACTACTCGCAAGATGGAAAGCTCCCGAGTGACCCAAACGAATCACGGTCACTAAGGACAAAAGTAGCACGGTTCTGCTTAATAGACGATCAATTGTATCGACAGTCTTTCTTCGGACCCATGGCCAAGTGTTTGGGTCCCGGAGAAACCGATTATGTGATGAGAGAAGTCCACAAAAGCACTGCGATAATCACTCCGGTGCAGAATCCTTGGTTCAAAAAATTATCAGAGCCGGTTATTACTGGAACCGGATAGAGGAGGAGTCGAAGAATTGTTTTCGAAAATGCGATGGGTGTCAAAGGCATGCCCCGATAATCCATCAGCCCGGGGAGTTGCTACACCGGTGATATCAACTTAGCCTTTCATGAAGTGAGGAATGGACATTGTCGGTCCTTTGCCATGGGCATCAGGTAAGGCCCGTTTCATTTTGTTTATGACTGACTATTTCTCCAAATGGGTTGAAGCGCAGGCCTTCGAAAATATTAGAGAAAAGGAGGTAAAAGACTTCATATAGGTCCACATTATCTTTGAATTTGGGAAGCCGAATCGAGCTCGGCCTTAAGCACGTCATTGGCCTCGACTGCCTCCTCGAATTTGCTCTTGAGCTCGTCACTAATTCGGGCTCAAGCCTCGGCCTTCTGCTCGACCACCTTCAACTTCTCTTTGTCTTAGGCAGTTTAGGATTCAAGTAGTCGATGCCTTTCTGCTATCTTCACGCCATCGGCTTTGACCGAATCAAGTTCTGTTCGAAGTTGGGAGATAGTGGCCTCGAGTTCCCCGAGCCTCGAAGAAAAACGGGTGTTGTCCTGGCTGAGGCCAACCTTATCCGCTTCCAGGAGCCTGTTCTTTTCAACCATTCCGGCCAACTCGGCCTTCAAACGAAGGTTTACGGCTTTCACCGCTTCGAGCTAGGGTTGAAGGTTAGAAAGGGTAGCGGCTCGGCTCGGAAAGATACCTACTAGGCTATCTCTCGCACCCGATTCAGTGGCCCGGGTAGCTGCCCTCGTGGCTCGAGAAATCAGGAGATGTCCGAAACCGGCAGCTTCCCCGATTGATGGAGGGGTATCCGAGAACATGTCATCGAGGTTATCCGACCTCGGTGCAGGAGTAGGAGAAGTTGGAGCAGCCCCAGTGGGCTCGGTAGAAGCAGGTGCCTCGGATGTTGCAATTGGTTCACTACTCGGCAGTGGGCTGGTATCCATTGGAGTCTCGGTATCAGGGGCCAACCCTGCTCTTTGTTCGGCCACAATATTCGAAGATGGCCTGGATCTCTAGGCCTTTGCAGGGGAGTCTCTTCCGATAAAGCGTCACCTGAAATGTCAACGAATTCATTGACCTTATAGGAGTTGGAAAAAGAACTTCTTTCCTACCGGTGTGCAGAGCCGTAGCGGAAGGTCCTTCCGCAGTAATAGGAAATGGAGGAATGGTGGCTTCCTCCTCCGGAACAGAGGCGACGGAGGGGCCCTCACCGACCCTTCGAATAAGAAAGTCGTGCTCTAATTCATCCCTCAGAGTCCAAACAACGCTCCTTGCCCTTTTCTTTGGTTTCTGCCTTTTGTCCGAGGGATTTCTCCGTCTCTTATCGGCAACAGCAATGAGTCGAGATGACTCTGTCGTATCAAATTCAGCAACCGGTACAGCAGCCTCGGCTATTGGTTCCGGTCTTAGCTCCACTGAGCCCTTGGGTAAACCTGAATACCGAAGGGGTTATAAAAATAAAAGGAAAAAGGAGAGGATGCAATATATACCAAATCAAGGAAAAGATTACCGTGATTTTGGGCAACCCATCGGCCACGCGACAGGTCCCCCCATGTCCGTTGTTCATGAGTATGTTGACCGATGATTGCTCCAACCCATTCGGTCATGTTCTGGACAGCCGGAGGTATCCATGCCTCGGCTAATAAAAAGAAAAAAGGGGAGAAATCACATGTATGCAAGGGAGCAAGTGTTGACAAAGCATGGAGGAAGAATAATTATAGAAGGGAGAAGTGAGAAACCTACGCCTGCTGTTCTACCTCTCCGGAAAAGGCATATACTCAACCAGAATAATGTCTGCGGTTCTTACCTGGACATATCGTTCCAACCACCCTCGCTCTCTGTTGTCACACCCCATTTTAACCGGGTCGATTTAAGGTATGACATATTGGGGATTCCTATTTATTTTGTTTTAAGGAGTCGCCACCTAATTAATTTAACGGTGAATTAGGACACCTAGAGTTTAACTAAGGCAAAGTTAAAACTAAACCTCAATTAATAGTCTGCTTGACCAGTGTGATTCTAGGTAAGGGCTCTATATTATCCTAAAGGGAAGGGGTTAGGCATCCTTTAAAATCCGTTAACTTACTGTTATCCGATTAAACTTAGGTTAATTAATTGAGGCTAAATATAATGCTTAAAATTTAGAAAATGATTTTGAGATATTGCTAAAGTTTTTTAAAAAAAATGTTGGTCAAAATAAGATTTACAGAAAATATAATAATTTGTATAAAAAGAGATTTTAAATGCCATTTTTTGAAAATATGATTTATGAATGTTGTTAAGGTTTTTAGATGAAAATGTAATAGCGTTGTTTAAAATAATACCCGCAGAAACATAATAACGTGCGTAAAGAAAATTCTAAAAAATAAGTGAGACTTGAAAATATTGATGAAGCCTCAAATGGAAAATGGTATTTAATAAGATTTGTAGGAAATGTGATAATTTCATGAAATAAAACTTACAAGCATTGTTAAGATAAAATGCCATTTAAAGAAGACTTATAAATATTGCTAAAAGTTTTAAATAAGATGATATTTAGAAATAAAACTCGTAAAAGATATTTTGCATAATAAGAATTTTAGATGCTATTTAAATAGAGCTCAAAATGTCGCTAAGATTTTATATGAAATCAGTAAATGCTGTTTAAAATAAGACTTGTAGAAAATATAACGTGAACATAGCAATGTAAGAAAATCTAAGCTTATAGTAGGATTCAAAAGGAAGTGAGTTTTCTTATTAATTATGCCTAGTAAAAGTATGCATGATTGATTCCAAATTTGACGAGTTGTTTATAAAATATACTTGAGTTTTATTTGCGTATTAGTGACGTTTTGAAATTCCTAAGATAATAAAACATGATTCCTTTGACTCAAAAAAATATGAATTTCATGCTATTGAAAATTAATTATCCTAAATATTATAAATACTTCAAATAACTTCAATATAAAAGAAGAAAATGAAACTTACGGAACTAATTATTAGTTTTCCTTAGATTGACTACCCCTTACTAAAACCAAAACTACTAATTCATTAAGATTCGTCTAAATTAAGAAAATAAAACAAAGTAAAGGGTTAGTTGCATAAGTACAAGTTAAATGCGCAAGAAAAATAAAATAAAAAAGAGGCCAGCAATATCAAATGGGTCAGCCCATTCGAGACTGCTGCTGTTGTCATGCATATTGGGCCTTGGCCCAGAACTTGTGTTTCCCATTTTTCTTTTGCTGTGAGAAGAAGGGCTGGACGAAAAGGAGAGGCTGTTTCGTTGGGCCTTGGCCCAACATCGGCGAATGCGGAAGACGAGTCCCTCGGACTCGTATATGAGGTTCATGCATAAACGATATGAGAGAAAAGGGATTAGTATATGGTCAATAAGATTAAGCATACAAATATATGAATTCAAAACAACTCTGTTGATTATGTATATTATGTATATCCAAGTGCACAACTTCGATATGCATTTATATGCAGATTTTTCAACTGGAATATACTTACAACAAACACACGAAATTTGAGCAAAACAAACTGAAATACAGACTATGCATTGCACACAAGTGATGTATATATACATTAAGTGTACTTCGAGTATACATATGCATAATTCGTAGGCAAACAGCAGCGGTGCGCACATACGCGTTAACGGGAATTAAAGGGAGACTTACATGGAGTCACACAGCATATAGAAAAGTAATAAAGTAGTCATAGGGATGCAACTCATGGTCATAGGGGTAAAAGAAAACCAATGTAAGCACGCAAGTGAAATTAGAAAAAAAAAAAAACAGAAACAAGTGTAAGGCCTGGAGTTTTCACTCAGATCAGTGATAAGTATAATAATCTGTTTCTTCTAAGAAGGCAGAAAAGTTTATAAATGCAGCTATTGCATCAAATGTAACATACATACTCATTTTAAGCATCAATTTAAATAGCGAACGAGGCTGCAACTCGATCACAAGAATGTAAGAATCAGTTCCTAGCATCAATATGCTTCTTTTAAGAGCAAAGCAACAACTGATGACCAAGCTACAACAAACAATGACAATAAATAACCATAGATGGCAACTGCGAAGTAATAACATGATGATTCATCAACAAAGGCCAACTGCAGGTAATCATAAATAATGCTTTGAATCTCAGCCACCAACAGTTATCTCAGGGATCCACAAACCAATTTAACAACAAACTTGACTACATAGATTCTGTAACTTAGGCAGGGTCATTAAGGGGAGCATAAAGGGGGTCTTGACCATATAATAAGCCAATTCATATGTCATTTAGCCTCAATGGGCATAGCCTTAGGTCTAGGTAGACTCAAACAAACTTACACATAATTTAACATCATGGTTCAATAGCATCATCACACAACAGTGTCCATATGCTTCAATCATATATGCAAGCTAACTAAACTAGCAAACAATCCAAGCATAGGCATTCTGAGGGCAGTCTTGACTGAATAACATGCTAAGACTGATGTGGGATCTTCAAATCGACAGTTCATGTATTTATACAAAGAATCTCATATTGGCAGTACCACATAAAGAAAACAAGACGAACATACTTTCATACATTCCTAAACTTACAAACATAAAGATCCAAACAGGGTTACACGCCTAACATTACATGCTGAATATAGCTACATTAATCGAACATATAGCTAACTTAGGAAATTTAAATAGAATGAATCATAAATCATATATATTTCTATGGACTGTACACTAATCATGCTCCAGTCATGCTACAGGAATTTAAGGCTAATATATACTAATTATAACACATAATACTAAGCTGATGCACAACCGAGTACATGTCTAAAGTAAAATTATACTAACAAATATGCCAATCATATAATTAACAGCAAATTAAGCATACAATCAGGCTTAGAACAGTATGTTATTCAATAAAATCATAGGTTAAATGTGACCTCATTGCGCATCCAAACTAAAGCTAACAGTATTAACATAATTACAATATCGTATGTCTAACTAAACCAAGATAATAAACACATTTTCCACATAATCAAGTCTGATCTAAGCACACAATTAGCATCTAACTACTACAGAGACTAAGAAATTAAAAGGGACAAGAAAATTACGGACCTTCTTCGGGTGCAGCGAAATGAGGCCTCGAATCTCCGATCTACATTCGAAACAACACAAACTCCGAAATCTCGGTACTTATACTCGAACGAGCAAAACATAATGGATTGAGTATTTTTTTTTTTGAGGTAATATCGAGGAAATTGAAACTGATATCAAAAGAGAATTTGAACGATTAAAGACTGTATTTTCGGGTATTCAAAAAGGGATTGAAATAACTGCTATTTTTCACAGATTCAAAACGGCTATGAGTAATATTTCTTAGGGGATTTCTGCGGTTAAAACAAGTTGTGTTTGGGGAAATTTTATGAATCAAAGATCTCGTTCTTGGGGGTTCTCAACGATCCGACAAAATCCCCCCTTTTTCGATTCCACTCCACCACTATTTATAGGGTTCTTATGGTTTTTTGTGTTGAAGAAGGAAAGAGAGGAGCGGGGGGACAGAAGAAGTGGGGTGACAGAGGCGTGGGGGTGACAGAGGAGCGTGGGGGGACAAGGTGTGGTGGGCGACAAGGTGAAGTGGGGGCAACGTGGGGGAGCAGAGGGAGGAAGGAGGAGAAAGGGTATGGGCGAAAATGGAGGGGAGAAGGGAGGTGAAGAGAGAGAGAGGGAGGAAAAAGTGCGGCGAAAGGGGGAAAGGGAAAATGAAGGGGATAGGAACCCTACCCGTTTTCAATTAATTAAGAAAACGGGTCGGGTCCCTTTTTTGGGTTGGACCGGGTTACTGGATAATGGGCTGGTTTAATTTCTTTTGGACTTGTATTAAGTGAATGGGCTGGCCAAAATTAAAAGGATGGGCTGGGGTGAATTAAAATGTGGCCACATAAATTAAAATGTGGTCACATAAATTAAAATGTGGTTTTGCGAATTGGTCCGAAAATAATATGAGTTCATTGGGAAAATAAAGGCCTATTTAAATAATTTGTATTAAAATATTATTTAATATAAAAATATGCAATCATTAATGCTCATATTAAAAAATGGCGTTGTAATAGCCGTGCAATAATATTTCGAAAATCCACAGTAAAATAAATACTATTATTTAATTATGCAAAGATAAATGCGATGCGTGTGCGTAAGCTGGTAAAATGTCGAAATGATAGAAAATTGTGAATTATAATAATAGTAATAAATAATAATAATAATAATAATAATAATAATAATAATAATAATAATAATAATAATAATAATAATAATAAGTGATAAATGATAAATGATGATGAGGATAGCTAGTAACTGTAATAGAATAATGCAGTGCCGGTATTGATAAAAGGCTAATAATTATAGTAAAACATAATGTATATTTTTTTTATTTTCCAAAAATATTAGAAACATAAATAGGTATTTCGGAGGAGAGGCGGGACAAAATTGGGTGTCAACAACTTGTCCCTCTTTGCCCGGTAATGATGAAAAGAGTTGTCGGGCAAAGACGTTGACTCCATAGCCTATTTTGTCCCGGCTAAAGGGAACTTGAGAAGAATATGACCAAACTCCGGTCTCTGAGTTGCCTACATATCTCGGGTTGCACGAGAATCAGGTCGAGTGTAATTCTGGGACAACTACGACACCTTATGACTAATGAACCCCGATTGGCGCGAATCTTGCAAAATATTGTCCTACTGTCGAATTATGATGACACGGGGTATTATGATAGAAACTTGAGAATTCTGAAAATTGAATTGTTGGAACGCAAGAGAATACTTGTAATTAGAGACGAGTGTTCGAGGTAGATCTTTGACCCGTGTCGGGAAGTCTGATTATCCTTCCCGACAACTTGCCCCAGTTCGCTGCAGAAGAAATAGTTCCACGATTTGATGCGTGATGCCAACTTCGATATTTGTTCAAAGCCACCAGCTAAAAACAATTGTTAGCAATAAAGAAATATAGGTGTAAATAAGACAGAGTTGGAGAAGTTACACTTGCAAACCCTGTTTCGAAAGTTGAGTCCACATTCGGAGGTGGGTGCCCGAATTGAAATATAAAATACCCGCATTCGGAGGTCGGTGCCTGAACTTGAATATAAAATACCCGCATTCGGAGGTGGGCGCCTGAACTGAAATATAAAATACCCGCATTCGGAGGTGGGCGCCTGAACTGAAATATAAAATACCCGCATTCGGAGGTGGGTGCCTGAACTGAAATATAAGATACCCGCATTCGGAGGTGGGTGCCTGAACTTGAAATATAAGATACCCGCATTCGGAGGTGGGCGCCTGAACTTGAAATATAAGATACCCGCATTCGGAGGTGGGCGCCTGAACTGAAATATAAGATACCCGCATTCGGAGGTGGGTGCCTGAACTTGAAATATGAGATACCCGCATTCGGAGGTGGGCGCCTGAACTGAAACATAAGATACCCGCATTCGGAGGTGGGTGCCTGAACTTGAAATATAAGATACCCGCATTCGGAGGTGGGTGCCTGAACTGAAATATAAGATACCCGCATTCGGAGGTGGGCGCCTGAACTGAAATATAAGATACCCGCATTCGGAGGTGGGTGCCTGAACTTGAAATATAAGATACCCGCATTCGGAGGTGGGCGCCTGAACTTGAAATATAAGATACCCGCATTCGGAGGTGGGCGCCTGAACTTGAAATAGAAGATACCCGCATTCGGAGGTGGGCGCCTGAACTGAAATATAAGATACCCGCATTCGGAGGTGGGTGCCTGAACTTGAAATATAAGATACCCGCATTCGGAGGTGGGTGCCTGAACTGAACATTGAAATACCCGCATTCTAAGGTGGGTGCCTAAATTGAAAATTGACATACCCGCATTCTAAGGTGGGTGCCTAATTTGAACATTGAAATACCCGCATTCTAAGGTGGGTGCCTGAATTGAACATTGAAATACCCGCATTCTAAGGTGGGTGCCTAAATTGAAAATTGACATACCCGCATTCTAAGGTGGGTGCCTAATTTGAACATTGAAATACCCGCATTCTAAGGTGGGTGCCTGAATTGAACATTGAAATACCCGCATTCTAAGGTGGGTGCCTGGATTGAAATTGACATACCCGCATTCTAAGGTGGGTGCCTAAATTGAACATTGAAATACCCGCATTCTAAGGTGGGTGCCTAAAATTGAAAATTGACATACCCGCATTCTAAGGTGGGTGCCCAAATTAAATTTTGAAATACCCGCATTCTAAGGTGGGTGCCTAAATTGAAAATTGACATACCCGCATTCTAAGGTGGGTGCCTGAATTGAACATTGAAATACCCGCATTCTAAGGTGGGTGCCTATATCATGTCCACTTCCCATGGTGCAAAAATGTAAATCCACATCCACTTTCAGGGTGCAGAAAAATAAATCCAAGTCCACTTTCACAGTTCAAAATATAAATCTACGTCCGCATTTCACGGTACAAAATATAAATCCACGTCGACTTTGACGTCCGTATTATACGGTACAACAGTAAATTTACATCTACTTTCACGTCTGCATTATACGGCGCAAAAATAAATTCACTTTTACTTTCGAAACATAAATCTGTATCCACTTTCTACAATTATATGTATATTTTTGTAATATAATTCTACTCCCACTCCCATACTCGTATCCACAATATAAATGTAAATCCACGTCCACTTTAGAGATAATATTGTAAAAAGATATCCACATCTTACTCGATGTCCCATTGTGACGGGGGTTAAATCTATAATTAACCTCACAATTTGATATACGATGCAATATTTCGATCTTGTTATCTTATTAACATACTTCATTCTAAAAGAATTTGATAATGATTTGAACATGTATGAAGTGATGACGAAATTGAGGAATTCTAACCAATAACAGGTGATCAAGGTCAGTGTCCATGATTATATGTATTCGATCCATCGATGAATGTCACGAGCTAAAACAACTGTTAGTGATAAGAATCAATAGTTGGGTCTAAAAGAATTATACTTACAGCCCTTGGTTGAGAAGATGAACTTGTGTCCACTGTTGCAATTGAAATTTCGTGATGAGTGGAACGACGCCCACCGTTCGGCATAAGCTACCTTTGCATCCATGCTGAAGAGTATTTGCATTTTGAAGAAAGTTAACTTTTTGATCACGCCCATAATTTAATACATGCACCGTGTTCATGTTAATTGGACCTGTCTCAACAAAGAAAAATTGTGAGTTTAAAAGAAAATTGGTTGACTTGTGCATGTCGGGAAACTTGGCCCTTGAATTGACTTTTGTCTCGGTCGCGTCCACGTTCTTCGATATCTCACCACATATCTTGCTTTGCCGGGGAGTTTCAGTTATAAAAAAAAAATGTATTTTGAAAATAAAAGTAATGAGATTTGGATGACTTTGAAAGGAAATACTTAGTGGCTCTAATATGTAACATGATTAAGAAGACTCGATTTTTGAATTTACTCACATTTTAGAAATATGGATGGACTTTTGTTTAAGACCACTTTTATGCTACTTCTAAAAATTTGTCCCAGTTTCAGTCTTAGAGATGCTTGATTCTGGACAATTGAAAAATAAGAACTTATAATGAAAGTTTTCGAAAGTGATTTGACCGACTTCGAAATTTGTCCCAGTTTCAAGTCCTGGAAACGCTTGGTTCTAAACGATCGAAAAGTGAGAAAGTTGTAATGAAAAAATTTTGAAAGTGATTTGACCGATTTCCAAAAATTTGTCTCAGTTTCAAGATACTAAGACACATGAATTTAAGCGGTGGGAAGACCAAATTTTTTTTATATATTTTATAGGAACCAAAATGTTTGGACAAATCGAAGATATTAAAAATTTTAAAATAGAAGGGCCGAACCCGCCTCGGGTTGCCTACGTATCCCCAAAGGAATCAGGCCAGACGTAGTTCGTGATAAAAATAAAGACTTTGGAGTTTTTTTGATTTTTTAATAAAGGGGGCCGAACCCGATATGGGTTGCCTAAATTGAAATGAGCTAGTCGAGAAGAGGTAAAATAGCTTGCTTGGTTTGAGAATCTGGCATAGGCAAAATTTAACGAACCCTATGAGATGGAGTTATATGTGGCGGATTTTGAGAAAATGACCGGTTTTGAGTCATGTGGCTTAATTCAGCAACTCGTCGCTCCAGACGAGCAATTATCTCCAAATGTGTTTCTGGTTTATTAGAGGATGTGGGATTACTGGTAAACTAAGAGATGGCTCAGATGAAATGGTTGCATTGATCAAAATTTGCTCCATTTTTAGAACGAGTCTTTTGGTTAATCAGGTGATTAGCGATGAGCCAGAGTTTAATTTATTGGTTTCAGATTGTGTGAAATATGAATGTTCCGACAGTCCCCCTTTAGCACAAGTCAACCTTTTGGTTTTGAAAAATGAGTTTAAAAAGAAAAAAATAAAATAAGAAAAAGAAAAAGAAAATGAGTCAGTATACTGTAAGGACATATTATTGCATATAAACACATTATTGCACATAATATATCTCGTTTTATAATGCAAGGGACCCCTTTATGCCAGAGGTAGGCCTAACGAATATTTGAAGGACAAATATGTCTTTTATGTATCATTCCACAACTCCTCCTAAAAGTAATTTGCAAGAATAAAAATTATTACATGCCAATAATACATCTCAAAATCAACCTAAGATATCTAATACTTCAACTTCACTAATTTCCTTTGGTTGTCTTCAACCTCCGGCATTAATTTAATGTTCCACGGCAACCTGCAACAAATGTCAATTTCCTTGAAATATTTATCTATAGAGTACTAGGTCCACATATCCCACATATTTGTCCTTCAAATAATGCACATAGATAGTGAATAGTGTCACTTAGAGTTATAGACTCATTTGGACATTTGGTAAGGTTGACTAATGAACTTAATACACCAAGGGTATTAAGCCTCCTAGGTTTAAAATGATGCATGTCCTTACAAGGTTTTGTTTTTCGCTCTACCTAGGTAGACTAAGAGTGGTTTTCCTATGACACAAGGCTCCCCCAAGCGGACAACTTGGAAGTGGAAAGTCCGTGGCCGTCGACTGCACCGCCGATCGACTAAATCCACAAGACCAATCCAACTAAAGAGGTAATTTAGTAGTGCACGGGCGCAAACTGCGAAGCCGCTTTAAGTGTGTGAATATGTGTGAGTTTCCAGGAGTGGAAGAAATATGAACGGAATGCCAATTTAAGGAAAGCAATAACATACATATTACATAGAAAATGCATATAAAGAATAAAACAATAATAAAACATTTAAAAACATATAAAGCAAAAAATACAAAAAAATAAATAAAGCAAAACAAACAAAACATCCAACAAATTATTTATTAACCTAAGTTGTTATGGTTAAGAACCTAAAGTCCCCAGCGGAGTCGCCAAGCTGTCACACCCCATTTTAACCGGGTCGATTTAAGGTATGACATATTGGGGATTCCTATTTATTTTGTTTTAAGGAGTCGCCACCTAATTAATTTAACGGTGAATTAGGACACCTAGAGTTTAACTAAGGCAAAGTTAAAACTAAACCTCAATTAATAGTCTGCTTGACCAGTGTGATTCTAGGTAAGGGCTCTATATTATCCTAAAGGGAAGGGGTTAGGCATCCTTTAAAATCCGTTAACTTACGGTTATCCGATTAAACTTAGGTTAATTAATTGAGGCTAAATATAATGCTTAAAATTTAGAAAATGATTTTGAGATATTGCTAAAGTTTTTTTAAAAAAATGTTGGTCAAAATAAGATTTACAGAAAATATAATAATTTGTATAAAAAGAGATTTTAAATGCCATTTTTTGAAAATATGATTTATGAATGTTGTTAAGGTTTTTAGATGAAAATGTAATAGCGTTGTTTAAAATAATACTCGCAGAAACATAATAACGTGCGTAAAGAAAATTCTAAAAAATAAGTGAGACTTGAAAATATTGATGAAGCCTCAAATGGAAAATGGTATTTAATAAGATTTGTAGGAAATGTGATAATTTCATGAAATAAAACTTACAAGCATTGTTAAGATAAAATGCCATTTAAAGAAGACTTATAAATATTGCTAAAAGTTTTAAATAAGATGATATTTAGAAATAAAACTCGTAAAAGATATTTTGCATAATAAGAATTTTAGATGCTATTTAAATAGAGCTCAAAATGTCGCTAAGATTTTATATGAAATCAGTAAATGTTGTTTAAAATAAGACTTGTATAAAATATAACGTGAACATAGCAATGTAAGAAAATCTAAGCTTATAGTAGGATTCAAAAGGAAGTGAGTTTTCTTATTAATTATGCCTAGTAAAAGTATGCATGATTGATTCCAAATTTGACGAGTTGTTTATAAAATATACTTGAGTTTTATTTGCGTATTAGTGACGTTTTGAAATTCCTAAGATAATAAAACATGATTCCTTTGACTCAAAAAAATATGAATTTCATGCTATTGAAAATTAATTATCCTAAATATTATAAATACTTCAAATAACTTCAATATAAAAGAAGAAAATGAAACTTACGGAACTAATTATTAGTTTTCCTTAGATTGACTACCCCTTACTAAAACCAAAACTACTAATTCATTAAGATTCGTCTAAATTAAGAAAATAAAACAAAGTAAAGGGTTAGTTGCATAAGTACAAGTTAAATGCGCAAGAAAAATAAAATAAAAAAGAGGCCAGCAATATCAAATGGGTCAGCCCATTCGAGACTGCTGCTGTTGTCATGCATATTGGGCCTTGGCCCAGAACTTGTGTTTCCCATTTTTCTTTTGCTGTGAGAAGAAGGGCTGGACGAAAAGGAGAGGCTGTTTCGTTGGGCCTTGGCCCAACATCGGCGAATGCGGAAGACGAGTCCCTCGGACTCGTATATGAGGTTCATGCATAAACGATATGAGAGAAAAGGGATTAGTATATGGTCAATAAGATTAAGCATACAAATATATGAATTCAAAACAACTCTGTTGATTATGTATATTATGTATATCCAAGTGCACAACTTCGATATGCATTTATATGCAGATTTTACAACTGGAATATACTTACAACAAACACACGAAATTTGAGCAAAACAAACTGAAATACAGACTATGCATTGCACACAAGTGATGTATATATACATTAAGTGTACTTCGAGTATACATATGCATAATTCGTAGGCAAACAGCAGCGGTGCGCACATACGCGTTAACGGGAATTAAAGGGAGACTTACATGGAGTCACACAGCATATAGAAAAGTAATAAAGTAGTCATAGGGATGCAACTCATGGTCATAGGGGTAAAAGAAAACCAATGTAAGCACGCAAGTGAAATTAGAAAAAAAAAAAAAACAGAAACAAGTGTAAGGCCTGGAGTTTTCACTCAGATCAGTGATAAGTATAATAATCTGTTTCTTCTAAGAAGGCAGAAAAGTTTATAAATGCAGCTATTGCATCAAATGTAACATACATACTCATTTTAAGCATCAATTTAAATAGCGAACGAGGCTGCAACTCGATCACAAGAATGTAAGAATCAGTTCCTAGCATCAATATGCTTCTTTTAAGAGCAAAGCAACAACTGATGACCAAGCTACAACAAACAATGACAATAAATAACCATAGATGGCAACTGCGAAGTAATAACATGATGATTCATCAACAAAGGCCAACTGCAGGTAATCATAAATAATGCTTTGAATCTCAGCCACCAACAGTTATCTCAGGGATCCACAAACCAATTTAACAACAAACTTGACTACATAGATTCTGTAACTTAGGCAGGGTCATTAAGGGGAGCATAAAGGGGGTCTTGACCATATAATAAGCCAATTCATATGTCATTTAGCCTCAATGGGCATAGCCTTAGGTCTAGGTAGACTCAAACAAACTTACACATAATTTAACATCATGGTTCAATAGCATCATCACACAACAGTGTCCATATGCTTCAATCATATATGCAAGCTAACTAAACTAGCAAACAATCCAAGCATAGGCATTCTGAGGGCAGTCTTGACTGAATAACATGCTAAGACTGATGTGGGATCTTCAAATCGACAGTTCATGTATTTATACAAAGAATCTCATATTGGCAGTACCACATAAAGAAAACAAGACGAACATACTTTCATACATTCCTAAACTTACAAACATAAAGATCCAAACAGGGTTACACGCCTAACATTACATGCTGAATATAGCTACATTAATCGAACATATAGCTAACTTAGGAAATTTAAATAGAATGAATCATAAATCATATATATTTCTATGGACTGTACACTAATCATGCTCCAGTCATGCTACAGGAATGTAAGGCTAATATATACTAATTATAACACATAATACTAAGCTGATGCACAACCGAGTACATGTCTAAAGTAAAATTATACTAACAAATATGCCAATCATATAATTAACAGCAAATTAAGCATACAATCAGGCTTAGAACAGTATGTTATTCAATAAAATCATAGGCTAAATGTGACCTCATTGCGCATCCAAACTAAAGCTAACAGTATTAACATAATTACAATATCGTATGTCTAACTAAACCAAGATAATAAACACATTTTCCACATAATCAAGTCTGATCTAAGCACACAATTAGCATCTAACTACTACAGAGACTAAGAAATTAAAAGGGACAAGAAAATTACGGACCTTCTTCGGGTGCAGCGAAATGAGGCCTCGAATCTCCGATCTACATTCGAAACAACACAAACTCCGAAATCTCGGTACTTATACTCGAACGAGCAAAACATAATGGATTGAGTATTTTTTTTTTTGAGGTAATATCGAGGAAATTGAAACTGATATCAAAAGAGAATTTGAACGATTAAAGACTGTATTTTCGGGTATTCAAAAAGGGATTGAAATAACTGCTATTTTTCACAGATTCAAAACGGCTATGAGTAATATTTCTTAGGGGATTTCTGCGGTTAAAACAAGTTGTGTTTGGGGAAATTTTATGAATCAAAGATCTCGTTCTTGGGGGTTCTCAACGATCCGACAAAATCCCCCCTTTTTCGATTCCACTCCACCACTATTTATAGGGTTCTTATGGTTTTTTGTGTTGAAGAAGGAAAGAGAGGAGCGGGGGGACAGAAGAAGTGGGGTGACAGAGGCGTGGGGGTGACAGAGGAGCGTGGGGGGACAAGGTGTGGTGGGCGACAAGGTGAAGTGGGGGCAACGTGGGGGAGCAGAGGGAGGAAGGAGGAGAAAGGGTATGGGCGAAAATGGAGGGGAGAAGGGAGGTGAAGAGAGAGAGAGGGAGGAAAAAGTGCGGCGAAAGGGGGAAAGGGAAAATGAAGGGGATAGGAACCCTACCCGTTTTCAATTAATTAAGAAAACGGGTCGGGTCCCTTTTTTGGGTTGGACCGGGTTACTGGATAATGGGCTGGTTTAATTTCTTTTGGACTTGTATTAAGTGAATGGGCTGGCCAAAATTAAAAGGATGGGCTGGGGTGAATTAAAATGTGGCCACATAAATTAAAATGTGGTCACATAAATTAAAATGTGGTTTTGCGAATTGGTCCGAAAATAATATGAGTTCATTGGGAAAATAAAGGCCTATTTAAATAATTTGTATTAAAATATTATTTAATATAAAAATATGCAATCATTAATGCTCATATTAAAAAATGGCGTTGTAATAGCCGTGCAATAATATTTCGAAAATCCACAGTAAAATAAATACTATTATTTAATTATGCAAAGATAAATGCGATGCGTGTGCGTAAGCTGGTAAAATGTCGAAATGATAGAAAATTGTGAATTATAATAATAGTAATAAATAATAATAATAATAATAATAATAATAATAATAATAATAATAATAAGTGATAAATGATAAATGATGATGAGGATAGCTAGTAACTGTAATAGAATAATGCAGTGCCGGTATTGATAAAAGGCTAATAATTATAGTAAAACATAATGTATATTTTTTTTATTTTCCAAAAATATTAGAAGCATAAATAGGTATTTCGGAGGAGAGGCGGGACAAAATTGGGTGTCAACATCTGTCCTCGTCAAGTTTGGAGAAGATCGGGTTCCGACCTCGCTTTGCGAGCTTTATCACGCCCCCTCAGAAGAGTCTCGGGGAATATAACTGGATGAAGTGTGCCATTGTGAATTCCCTTTTGACGTTATTTTCTAGTAACCAGAGGCAGGCCACGGTCCTCCAGATAATCGGCTCAATTTGGGCCAAAGTCACATTGTACGTCCGGCACATCTCCAAAATAACCGGGTCGATTGGAGGGTTGAGTTTGAGCCTAAATGGATAGGTGTAAATGTATATAAAACCTTCTATATGATCGGTAATAGACTTGTCGGGCCTGGGGGCAAACACTTGCACCGGACGGTTATCCCATCCGCAGTCGGCCCGGACCTGGTCAAGTTTATCTTCTGTAATAGACGAAGGATACCGCCTTACGTCGAAACCCCTATCTGCAACCGAAGATGGCTTCTCGACGTCAAATTCTTTGTTGTAGTTGGATTTGATTGACACTACGTCCAAGGGAGTCGGTTTAACGAAAAAAAAATTCTTGGGTTTTGAGGTTGGCTCGGCTCCCTGAGAAGAAACTGAGGGAACGTCCTGGGAAGTAGTTTCGATGTTGGCAGACACTTGGAAGATGTGAAAGAGAAGATTCAAGAATTTAAAGTGGAAGAGGTAAAATTCAGAAAATGAAGCAACAGAGGAAACGTAAGAAGGATGGAAGAAGCGTTTGAAGAATGCAAAATGACAAATGAGCAAAGGTGTACTTTCAGTCAAAATATAGCAAATGAAGAAGTTGGCAAGTTGGCTTCTTTGGTCAAAATGAGCAAGAAATTAAGAAATGAGACGATCAGGAGCAAGAAATGAAGTGAAAGTAGTGGAGAAGTAAAGAAGTGAAAGTAGAAATGTGAAATGGTTAAAGGCCTTATATAGGTGTGCGAACTGTAGCGGTTATAGAGGGCAACAAATCGGGCGGCGCCACGCGTCCCACAATTAATGAGATGTGATATGAGGCGACGTGCGCTACGGAGGTTCCCGAGGTCGGCCATTCGGGACGAGACACGTTGCCGATGTCAGAGGGACGTGACATAACTGTTCCTGCCAAAATTAAAAGATAAGAACGAGCTTATGAAACCACCGGTTTTGTGACTTATCCATTTTCTGTTACTCCGGTAAAACTACGATCCGGAAAGTGTGGGGACTTTGTATACGGTAAAAACCGGATATATGCAAGACCGGTGAGACCGGGGGCCGAGGGTAGGACCAAATGAGCACGAGTATGTTCGGTATTTTCTTCAGATCGGGGGGATTGCACCGAAAGCGACTGATCCGAGATGAGAGAAGTGTATCCGTTGATCTGGCGTCATCGAACCAAACTCAACGTGACCGTTAGTCTGGTTTCTCCATGTTCAAACTTATCATGGTCGTTGGTCCGGTTTACCAGTTACGGTGCTGCCACGCGTCAAGACCGTTCTGTCATTTTGTACTTAACAACCATACGGGTGTCAGACCGTACGGTACTACCTTATCCTTTTAGGGTTTCTTTATTTTAAAAGGCTTTGTATTGTATTCAAGGCCTAAGAGGCAAACCTATAAATAGAGGACATTTCCCTACTTTTAAGGGTTGGCTTTTGGAGATCTAGAACATTATAATAGAAGTTTATATTGAAACTCCCTCTCTCTCTCTCTCTCTCATTTTGGTCCGGATATACAGTGTTCTTTGGCTTTGTTTATCCACTCAATACAATATATTGCCATATATATATATATATATATATATATATATATATATATATATATATATATATACTTTAGCTTAATCACCAATATCGACATGCTTATTCAAGGCATTAACATATCTATCCATACTTACATAATAGAGCACACGAACTCATACATATTTCATAGCAACCAAAAGTAGATTAAAATTTATCCACATATCCTATACCTCACTTACAAATTCAATTGTTACCGAAATTCAGAGTAGACAGTGTTAGCTTTAATTAGGAGTGTTCATGGTTCGGTTTGGGTCGGTTATTGATTAAAACCATAACCAAACCAAATAAAATAATAACCACCGGTTTGGTTATTGTCCGTTTGGTTGGATTTTTTGGTTTATGACTAGCAGCCATGAGACTTATCAGTAAAACATTAAAAAGTTGAAAAAGACATGTCTTTTTTTTTGTTCAAACGATAACTTTTATTTATAGTTTAAGGTGAAACATACATCATAGAAACATTTTCACTATTAGTGATAGTGTAGTACTCAAGTAACCCAAAGTTGCTAAACTATTACATATAGAGCTAAAAATTAATTTAGTAGTGGCTGCACCATTTTTATCATCTTAATACACATACCTGGAAACAAAGTAGAGCATATGAGTTTTTAGTAGTTGTTACAAACATACATATTAATTAAACATAAAGACTACCTAAAGTTAAAATTAAAATATATGAAATAAAAAAAACTTTGTGTAATGATCCAAACTTTGGGGTAGTACTTGCATTTTGCCCTCAATTCTCCCATTGTATTAAAAAAACTTTGTGTAATGATCCCAAACTTCAGATGTTTTTCTACCATTATCCCTAAGGCTAGGGTCTCGACTACGACTACAAGGAGTTGTTCTTTTCTGCTTTTTAGGAGGATTGCCCACGGAAAAAGTATTAGGGCATTACCATGTACTTGAGTTGCAGCAAATGTTGATGTTATTGAAGTATCTTCTATAGGAACCTCAAAATCTACAACTTCTGTCCTTTTCATATGAAAAATATTAGAAGTTTAGGACCCATTCAGACAAAAAAAAAAAAAAAAAGGTATAAATTCCAAAAAAAAAAAACTAAAATCAAATGGCTGACAAAGAAAGGCTAAAAATTTAAATTAAAGACATTAGACTCTAACGTGAGCTTCTGTTAGTAGGTTTACACTTAACACTTAAAGAGTTAAAAGACTTAAAGACATGGGCTTGGACATATTTTTAAAAACATGGGCTTAAACAATAATGTGAAATAAGTAGACCAAAAATCAAATTAATGATTAAAAGGTAAAATATTTATAATTATTTATGAAAAACTAATATTATACATATAAATAATTATAAAATTTATGTATATAATTTATCGGCTTGGTTCGGTTATTTATTCGGTTATTTTTTTAATAGAACCATAACCAAACCAAATATAATTGATTTTTAAAATTTAAAACCAAATCAAACCAAACCAAACCAAATATCAATTTTTTTTGTTCGGTTTGATTTTGGTTTTAACCAAAACTGTGAACAGCCCTAGTTATAATATTAATAATTACTAAGAGCCCACGTTGATACCAATATCTATTGTAGATGCATTGACGACGTAATAGGGGGTGAATTGGATCTTACTAAATTTTTGTGATCTCCTAAATTTGCCTAACTTTTGTTGCATCGACCTCCTGCTCATTAGGGGCGTCTCTACCCTAAGGCCACTAAGGCATACGTCTCCGCCACAATTATGAGGGCCTCACTTTAACTTATTAATATATTCATTATGTGTTTGTTTTTTATTTCAAGTATTTTTAAAATTCAAATTGTTGGCATAAGAAAGGAATGACAACCTCTCTTTTTCACCATAAGATGATTAGTACGGTCTTATGGAGCCTCCTTTTTTTTTTTTTACTATTAATATATTTTCGTTAGCTTTTCATTTCGCTAAGTAATTCTAATGATAAAATCCAAGTTTATTAGTGTAAAATGGATTATAAGAAATAACTATTTTTGCATCTCAAAAGAGTGGACAAAGAATAAGTTTCACACAAATATAAGTATATATTTTATTTTATTTAGGCCCGTACTAGAGTTTAGCCTTAGGCCACTAATATCGTTAAGACGCCCCTCCTCCTCCTCCTCCTTCTTAGTTGTTGTACAGTATTTTCTTTTCAAACTTATAGCAATTGAAGTGTGATATTTTAAAAGTGAATCTTGAATTTCAAATATGAGAAGTAAGTTTAAATCAAGTAGGTCTTGTTAGACATCCTTGAAAACGATGGCAAATCACTACTGTTGCAAAATGAGTTTGTTAGATTTATTGTTATTTTGACGAATTGATAATTGGAGTTTGTTCTTTATGATATACGAAACTTATGTTTCAGATTTGAGCTCATTTGATGAGTACTGGATTCTGGGAAAAATTTTATTCACCTGAATTGCATGCCAAAATGTCTGAAATGCAGCTAAATATATGCCTAAACCTCATGCCAAATTGACTGAAGCACCATTAGATGTCTAGAGTTTGTCAGTCCCAAGGTCACAACTACTTCAATTAAAATCATCCCAATAATTCGCTCACTTATTAACTCATCCTAATTTTAGTCTGCTCAAATCCATCACAACCCTCCAGACTCTCCATATCTAGTGCATAATCTATTCGTCTGCTTTCCACTCGAGATTCGTCAGCTCCAGACTTAACCTTCTCCAATCGAAGAACAAGGATGAGGAGGAGGATGGATGAATGGGTTTAAAATGTGCAGGCTGAATGGATGGTTCATTAACCCGTAGAAACTTGAGCGGGTTGAGCAAATCATCTTTTTTATGAGCTAATTTTACCATCCTAACTAAAGTAGAACCCACTTTGAGAACTTGACACATTTAATTGCACTGTTTGTCCTTCAAATGGGCTGGTCTTTGATTTTCCTCCTTCAAATAGGTTGGTCTTTAATTTTGTCCTTCAAAATTAAACTTATGTCTAGTGGGACATAATTCTTTAAAGGCACGGGGCTTAACTTATAGAGTATTATAATGTAAAAATATAAACTTATGCCCTGTGATTTTTTATTTTTTTATTATTATGAGGCCAAATATTAAAGACCAGCGCAAAATAGGGCCAAAAGTGCAAATGGCCCCTATTGGACTCCAATAAAACTCGGCCCAATAAATGGCATAAAACAGGCCCTATAATTCTATATTGGACTTAATATTATAATAGGTTGGGCCGTAGTTTCAACACTAAAATCCGAAGTCCAATCCATAATCCAAACCAAATATCCAAAAAACTCGAATTTCGGTTTGGAGCTTGGGTGGGCCCAAACTATGCCCACCCCTATATTTTGGAAGGTAACAAGCGTGAAATTGGAGTTAGATATTCAAATTCTCCTATTTTCTTAGTATGGTTGGTGGAATTTGGCTATTCACTGTCAATTATTTTTTGAACTTCAAACTAATTCTAATCTTTGGCTAAAATCACTGCCAATAGTTATTAAGAGAGAGATATACAGAAGAAATTACACGGTTTTCCCTTCAAATGGGCTGGTCTTTAATTTTTACTCGAACTTAGGTCTAGTTATGAAATGTTATGATGTGAAAATATAAACATATGCCCCGTGAAAAAATTGTTTGACTTGAGGGGCAAAAATTAGTGACCAACACAAAATAGGGCCAAAAGTGGAAATGTCCCATATACATGTCAATGTCCCTGGAACTTTTATGCACTAAGGAGGAAACAATGTATTAGAAGAAACCCTTCATGTTTTTCAGGTTGCAAACATTCATGCCGCTAAATTTTTACCAAGCCGGGACTATGAGTACCCTTAGCATGGAATGGACATTAGAGTCCGGCAGTGGCGGACCTAGGATTTTTACCAAGTGGGTTCAATATATAAATAACACTGTATATACATATATATTTTTTAAAAACAGATTAAATATACATGTATATTCAGTGTTATTTTTCAACGAAGTGGGTCATATGAACCCACTTGAAACCATATAGGACCGCCCCTGGAGTCCGGTGATCTTATATGCAATGTATTTTATCATCTTCCTGTTTTCTTCTACCATTCTCTTACCTCTCCTTCAATGTTTGAGAGGGATGATACCTTTTTTTAAAACCCCTATAGGACTGCTAATGATTAATGAGTCTTTCTACATATTCTTCTAGTATTTACTTTTTAAGTTATATATTGTTTGCTTGTATAAGTTTAATTATGAATTTCTACTTCAACTAGTCAAATTTGTGAACGATATTCTTCTTCTTTTTTATTTTTCATATGTGATTTCCATATCTTTCTAATATTCGTCTAATTATTACTAGAATAGAAAAGATATGATAAATTTCTGTGTATATTTATGATATGTAAAGGCTGTACAAGGTTCCTATATATAGCAAAAGAAAGGAATCTCAAATCTAGCTACCTATACACTTGGCAATATACCATTGCTCTACTCCTAAATATAGTACTATACACTTGTCATCATTGATATATGTAGTATCTATATGAAATAGAATGTACACTGAGAATTCTAGAACCTACTATGTACGTATTCATTGTGTATGCGTGCGTATGAAAGCTGTCATTTTGGGCCAGTTTGTGTGGTCTGGCAATTTGAGAAACAGCTGGCCCAAAGTGTAGAAAGGCCCAATTGTGTAAGTGGCCCAGAACATGTTTAAAGTGTTGAACTTTCAAATGGTCCAAGTATGCGTTTGTCTTTACATTTCGATATCTTCGTCTTCTCTACATCATCATCATTGATCGGATCCTCATCGGAGTGACCATCAATTATTCCAACACCCTCATTCAAGTTAGAGGGGCAACATGCAAACCCAAATTGCTCAATAAACATCGGTAAGGAGGACCAGAGAGGGGTTTTGTGAGATGTCGGCAATTTGAGAAGATGATGGTACAAACAATAGTGAAATCAATCCGGCTAAGTACTATTGCCTAACAAAATGGCAATCTAAATCCAAGTGTTTCGTTCTTTCATAAAACACGGGATTTTTAGCAATATGGATTGCAGCTTGTGAATCGGAATGTAATGGAATTGGAAGAGATGGGGAGATTGATAGATCTTCAAACAACTGAACAAGCCAATTTATTTCTGCGACTACTAGACGCATAGACAGGTATTCGTCTTTAGCCGAAGAGAGTGAAATCGATGGTTGTTTCTTGGATTTCCAAGAAATTGGGCAATCCCAGAAATTGATGAAAAACCCACTGATAGATCGTCGACTTTCAGGGCAAGTGGCCCAATTGGCATCGCAGAATACCATAAGCTCAAATGAAGGAGAAGAAGACATGAATAAGCCAAGACCTGGATCTGTAAGGAGATATCTCAAAATGTGAATTCCTGCATCATAATGTGGTTGTCGAGGAGATTGCATGTATTGACTCAGATGATGGACACAAAAAGAAAGATCGGGTCGGGTATGTGTCAGAAAATTTAAGTTTCCTATTAATCTTCTATAAATAGTAGCATCTTGTAATAATTTCCCTTCTGTTTTTCTTAATTTGTGACAAGGATCCAAAGGAGATGAAGTTGGTCGGAGGTTCAAACAATTGAAGTCGTTCATGAGCAGATCCAAAGTAAATTTTCTCTGGCTTAAAATCAGACCTTGAGGTTCTCGGATTACCTCTATACCCAAAAAATATTGTAAGTTTCCCATATCTTTAATTTTAAATTCCAAATCCAGAAATGCCTTGAAGGAATGAATTTCAATCATACCATTGCCGGTTAAGACAATGTCATCTACATAGACTGCCAAAATGGTGATAGCTAAACCATTTCCCTTGAAAAATAGACTGTAGTCATTAATAGAGTGAGAATACCCTTTAAAATTGAGAGGTGAAGTCAACCTAGCATACCATTGTCATGAGGCCTGGCTTAATTCATAAAGAGACTTATTCAATTTACATACCAAATTAGGATCAGAATCCTCCATACCAGGAGGGAATTTTATAAATACTTCTTCCTCTAATTCCCCATGTAGGAAAGCATTGTCAACATCTAGTTGAAATAAACCTCAATTTCTTTTAACTGCCACAGCTAGCAAACATCTTATAGTTGTTATTTTAACAACAGGACTAAAATTCTCATTAAAGTCAATCCCTTCATTTTGAATGTCCTCTCTTACGACCAATCTTGCTTTAAGTCTTTCAACATTTCCATCAGATTTAAGCTTGACTTAGTATACCCATTTGCAAGGTAGTGCCTTTTTCCCATTAGGAAATGGTACCACATCCCAAGTTCTGTTTAAAAATAGAGCATCAAATTCTTTGGCCATGGCTTCTTGCCATCTTGGGTGTAAACTAGCTTGTGAGAAACTAGTGGGTTCTTATAAATTAGATAAAGTGTTAAAGAAATGTTAATTTAAGAAAGAAAGAGAGGTAAATGAAAATGAAGGGGGGGGGGGAACTGGAGAAAGGAAATATATAGCAGACACATCTGCTAAGTGTAAAGCGTCACACATATAATTTACTAAATAAGATGGAGTTTTTCCTTTAGTAGCTCTGGTGGATTGTCTGATGATGACAGTATTAGGTTGTGTAGGAATACTAGGAGGTGAAAGGTGATAGAGTAGGAGTAGGAGAAAGTGTGGTATGATCAGAATCTATATCATTTGAATTTGGTTGAGAATTGGTTGTAGTAGGAATGGAATCAGAAGGAGAAGTAGATGTAGGATATTGGGATTGATTATTTGCCGGTTGTGTGGGAACATAAGGTGGATCAGGAATAGAGGATTTATTAGAAGCTTCTTGAGTAGGGATAGAAAGTGGATCTGGAATTGTGAGACTAGGGACTGTAGGTTGAACATTGAACATAGGTGCATTAAGTTGTTTCTGGGAAAATGGAAACACTGTTTCATTGAAAAACACATTTCTAGACACAAAGATTCTCTGAGTTTTGAGACTCATGAGCTTGTATCCTTTTTTTCCAAAAGGGCAGCCTAAGAAAATACAGGCTTCAGCCCTAGGACACAATTTAGATCTACCTTGAACCAAAGTAGAAGCAAAGGCAAGACATCCAAAGGTTTTTAGAGAGGAATATGTAGGTTTAGTGCCAAATAATCTTTCAAAAGGAGTCTGATAGTTGAGCAGTTTGGTAGGACATATATTAATCAAATGTGTTGCTATCATTAAACAGTCTCTCCAGAATTTGTGAGGGACGTTAGATTGAAATAAGAGGGTCCTACTAACTTCTAATAAATGTCTGTGCTTTCTTTCCACTATTCCATTTTGTTGTGGTGTTTCAACATAAGAAGTTTGATGAACAATGCCTTGGGACTTTAAAAAATCAGAGGATTCATGACTGGATCCTAACTCCCAAGCATTATATGATCTAATTTGCTTAATTTCCTTTCAAACTATCTTTCTATCATGAGTATAAAGGATTTGAGAATAGGAAATGCATTACTTTTAGTTGATAGGAGAAAAGTCCATGTACCCCTGCTATAGTCATCAACTATAGTAAGGAAATACCTGAAACCATCATAAATGGGTGATTTATAGGGTCTCCATATGTCTATATGTATCAAATCAAAAGGTGATTTAGTAGTAATGCTACTGTTAGGAAAGGGCAATTTAGTTTGTTTTGCTAAAGGACAAATTCCACAAGGGACATCAAATTTAGAACAAAAGGAAACTGGAATTTCATTGATATTTTTCATATTAGAAAAGGGCATATGGCCTAACCTAAAGTGCCATAGCCTGCTAGTTACATCAGATGAAATTGAAGACAAAGGTATTGGCCTAGTGCCTTTTGATTGTGAAACTGAAACAGACAAAACATTACAAGACTGGAATGATTTAGAAACTGGTAGTGGACTTGAATCTGGAAAAGACTTCAACACATAAAGGCCTTTGTGAGCTTTACCAAGGACCATAAGGCTCTTCATTGAAGGGCCCTACAAAAAGCAATGAGAAGAGTTGAACATTAACTAGTAGTCAAACTGTGGGCATAACTTATGAACTGAAAAAAGGTTATTATGAAAACTAGGAATGAATAAGACTCTATGAATTATAGCTTGAGTGAATAACCTAACTGATCCCGCATGTGTGACTTTAACATATTGAGAATTAGGAAGTTTGACTATGAGCTCGTTTGGATTGGCTTATAAGTTGCTTATAAGCTGTTTTCAACTTTTTTGAGTGTTTGGCTGGCCAACTTATAAGCCATCTTGTGCTAAAATAAGCCCAAAAAAAAAAAATTTGGCCAGTTTGGCTTAGCTTATCTAAAGCAGCTTATAAGCTGAAAACAACTTATAAGCCAAAAAAAAAAAGTTGGACTACACCAATTTTTTTTTAATACTTATAAGCTGTTTTTAGCTTATAAGAAGCTTTTTTTAAGCCCATCCAAACAGGCTCTAAGATAGGTTTAGGCAAAGGATGAATAGAAACAAAAACTTTCTGTTAAAGCTCATGTGCTCAGTTGCACATGAGTCAATGATCCATGAATTGCTATTTATTAGACTGTTTTGAGCATTTGAATTGAAAGAGAAAGAAATAGGTTTTATAGCAACACAGTTTCCATTAGCCTCAGTTGTTGGTTCTGCATTTTGATTCTGATCATTTGGCTCAGCATTTGAGCAATTTGTTGCAGTTGTTCTTGGCTTAGTGGTTTGTTTGTGTCTCCAGAGTCAGTGTTATAGAAAAACTGGTCTGCATTCTTTCATTCCTCATTACTGCATTTCCTTGAGCAAAGTTTTGATTGTTTCTGGTCTTTATGAACTTGAAATTAGAGGGGAAACCCTTAACTTTGTAGAATTGGTCAATAGTATGACTAACTTTCTTGCAGTAGCTGCAGACAATGGTTGATTTCTTGTTGGTATAACCACCTCTCTGACCCTTGTTATCATTGAAAAAGGGCCTTTGACCACCCTATCCAGCATCAATGAAAGAGGAGGAGGATTCCTCTGGGTACTTAGTTGTAGAATGCATTTCTCTTTGTTTCTCCTTGCATTGGTAGAGCATAAGCAGTAGCAACAAAAGGAAGAGGGGAAATCATTAGTATGTTACCTCTAGCACCACGATAAATGTTATTTAGTCCCATTAGGAACTTTACCAGCTTCTCATCCTATTTTTCCTTAATCATTTTTGCTTTTGCCTCACAGGTACACACACAGCTGTAGTTGAAAGAGTCTAGAATTTCAAGCTCATCCCAGAGTCTTTTCATCTTGGTATAGTAAGTAGCAATGTCACTTGATCCTTGTGTTAGATCACTTAGTTCTTTTTGTAGTTCGAACAGTTTTGCACCACTACTCTGGCCAAACCTAGCCTCTAAGTCACTCCAAATCTCTTTAGCAGTAGCAAAATAGATCACACTTTCTGAAATTTTTTTAGAAAGTGGGTTTAAGAGACAAGAAATTACCATACTATTTGACCTTGACCATGCTTTCTGCAGATCTGAGTCTTCTGCTAGTTTTGGTGAAGTTCCATCAATGAACCCGACCTTGTTCTTTGCAGCAAAAGCAATCAGCATACCTCTTTTCCAACCAGCAAAACTCTTGCTATCAAAATGTACATTCGCCCGTTGCATTCCTGGTGTGTCTGAAAAGGACATGAAGTAGGGGTGTGAAGCATGTATAACTTCAGTTGGAACCACTGCAGTTGGTGTCACCTCTGTGTTATCAACCATTGTTGGTGTTCAAGAAAGGATGAAAAACTGAGTGTAAAGTGAGGTTTTAAAAGGAAGAAGAAACAGAATTTCGAATAGATTAGAGCACCTGCTCTGATACCATATTAGAATAGAAAAGATATGAGAAATTTTTATGTATATTTTATGATCTGTAAAGGCTATACAAGGTTCCTATAAATAGCAAAAGAAAGAAATCTCAAATCTAGCTACCTATACACTTGGAAATATACCATTGTTCTACTCCTAAATATAGTACTATACACTTGTCATCATTCATCTATATAGTATCTATACAAAATAGAATGTACACCTATGAAAATTCTAGAACCTACTATGTATGTATTCATTGTGTATACGTGTGTATGAAAGTTATCATTTTGGGCCAGTTTATGTGGTCTGGCAATTTGAGAAACAGCTAGCCCAAAGCGTAGATAGGCCCAATTGTGTAAGTGGCCCAAAATATGTTTAAAGTTTTGAACTTTCAAATGGTCCAAGTATGCGTTTGTCTTTACATTTCGATATCTTCGTCTTCTCTACATCATCACCATTGATCGGATCCGCACCGGAGTGATCATCAATTATTCCAACAATTATTAAAAATATTCCATCAATAATTATTTTGAAAAGTTAAAAAGTAAGAACGGAAAATATCGTAATTGAATGGAAAATGTCATTATTCTAAAACGTTTCAAGAAGTGAAAGGGTCCTCCTTACTCTAACCACAAAAGGTTATGGAGATTAATTGGAATTTATTCGTACTTCAATCAACATGAAGAAGTAACAAATTGAAAACAATTTCCTTTTATTGCAGACCTCTCTATTTTTATTTTGGGGTTGGGGTGGGGTGGTCGTAGGGGGTTGGGTAAGTGGAGTTAGTACAATAAGGGAGCCTCAATCCCAAGCAAGTTGGGATAGGCAACTAGCAATTAAGTGGAGTGAGTGAGTGAGTGAGAATTAATATTATATTACACGTATCGATACGTAATAATTATTCTCATACCTTTTTCCCTCTTCAATGGAATTCATAAAAAACCTTTCCATTTTTGGTAAGTCCACATCAGTTTCAGATATGTGAGTTGCTGCTATGAGGACTAGTATAGTTGAGGAACAGAAGGCAGACTATTAATGTACATTACTCTGAGCAAGACAACTAGCAGCACAGCAACTTGATACACGGATTACAAAATTTCCTAACACATTCATTTTTTTTTCTTCTATTCCTGTACAGGTGCATACATTTACAAGGAAAGATGTCATGGTAGATACTGTTGAAGACTCTCTTTTAATATTTGGAGTGTAACTGGCTTTGATACAAAAGAGTCCATACCATTTGCATAACACTCTTCTGCACTTTCGGATAATGCATTGGCTGTCATCTGCGATAAAGTAAACAGGTTTCATCTGTTAGCTGCAACAGAAAATTGATTGAAGAAAAGGTTGCATCACACAACGAAAAAACGAGGCTAGACACATAAATGTCCTAGTATTTGGAGACTTCAATATCTTAGCAACTTAAGATTCAATAGCCTGATTTTCCACATGAAGCCAGTTAGATCACAATTTATAGACATTTGTACTGAAATGGCTTGTGAAAGGGTACAATTCTTGGGGGTGATTGATATGTATACCTCTTGCAGCTATGGCAATGAAATTTTCCTGGTTACTCAGATTCAATTCCTATCTTTCATTAAGTTCAATAATTTTGTTACTTTAGTATGAAACGTATCACTTTAAACATTCAGTCCTAGATTTTTTTTTTTTTAGTTAGTGCATACGAAAGGATTATAAGAATGATACTGTTAGGTCACCAACAACAGAAAGAAAAATGGAACAAGCAAGAGATAATATGGAACAATAAAGGCCGTAAAGCACAAGTAATTAGGCATCGAGAGTGTAGGTTCTTACTGCAATTATAGGAATCCGCTTTGTGGAGGATTCATCGCTTCTCTGTGAGGAATTTGAAGGAGACACCTCTTCATCAATGCCAGCATCTTTTGCTGCATCCCAGTTACCAGATTCCTCAAATGATCGTATCAATCTTGTAGCTTGAAGCCCATCCATGACTGGCATGCATACATCCTGTACAAATAAAATAATTTCCAGCACAAGTTAGTATCAGTACCTCCCTGGATAATATTTAATACTACCAAATGTAAGCCATTATTCTATGTAGAGCCTGAGAACAAGTAAATAAACATGCCACATACAAAAGCTTTACTGAAAGAAAAACCAAACTTTAGTTAATATACCATTAGAATGAGGTCATATCTGTCACGTTGAACCGCACGCACAGCTTCTAATCCATTGTTCACTATATCTAAGTCATGACCCAACTGCTTCATCATCGACCGTGTTACCATCACAAGTATTTTGTTGTCTTCTACGAGAAGGATCTTGGGTTTCGAAGAGGTCTTCAAAATGTTTGCACCGTTGCTAGAAGAGCACTCGGAACTTCTATCAGGTTGTTCCTGTATCTGACTTTTTTCTATTCTCCTTGTAATTTCACCCTGATCTCTGTTTGTAGTTGCAGAATTAGCGGAAGATAAACAAGGGTTATGGAGCTGATGATCTAAAATACCGTTAATCTTTTGGTCTCTACCAGACGTGCTTGGGTTGCCAGAATTTCGGGTGTGCCTGAAGGAAGATTCAGGCTCAGAAGATGTCTCAACAGCATCTGCTACTGAACATGCATCTTCTACTGAACCCGACTCTTTTGATGTATTGCTATCTAGAGGGAAATAATGGGAGTTCACTGACAATCCATTAGTCTTATTCAAAGTGTTAAACCCAAAACTGTTTGCTGAAAGTTTTGTGGCTCTTCCAGAACTGTGAGAAGAAAACAAGGAACCTAAAGTGCGCGGTTGGAATTGGAAAAAACCGGAATTTATGTCATCATCATTTCCTTCGGAAGAAGTATCATGATTGTCCATTTCGGAGAGTTCTTCATTATCATCTGAACTATCACATACTGGTGAAACCTTGTAAGGTAGAATAAATGTAAATGTAGATCCATGGTTCTCTTTGCTCGATACAGTCATATGACCTCCCATAAGCTCAGCCTGTTCAATTAGAAAATGAGGGGTCAAGGTAAGTACTAATATCATAGACAGTTCAACATAAGTCATTTCAGTATAAGGGAAAATGCTATGCCAAAATTTGAGTTGCAGTATAATGTGGCAGTGCTTGTGGACTATAAAATGATACTTGAGGGCATTTCAATTACTTCGCATTCTTCCATTTTGAAAACTCTTAAGACTTTAATTAATAAACTTTCTAAAGAATATAAGTCGGCCCTTGGTCTATAGGGGTTCGTTGTCCGACATTTCAAGACTTTGCATATGTTTTTTATATAAAGCTAACTCCATTCGAAAGCTATCCCGAGCTTGGATTCATTTCCAAAAAGCAGGACAACTAATGACGAGTCCTAAAAAATTAAGACACCTTTTGCACGATCCATAAAATCAGAAGAATGTTTTGGAAGTCTTGAAGTTGAAAATTGTTAATGCGCTATCACTGTGAAGCTATCACATTACTAACAAGATTCTGGATAGGGATTTGGAGTGTCAAACATAAAAAGCTTTCATTGTGCTAAATGATCAATAAGTTAGGTAAAATAGCGACCAACTATTATGTGTTTAGGGACAATATAGGCAGGTTTTTATGATTATTTTGTCCATCGCAGACCCAATCCTAACTAGGATGAAGTAACCTGAAATGATGAAAGGCGGGTCAAAATGAACCTATTAGAACAGCATCCTTTGCATTTCTCCAAAATTTTCTCAATGGCACATATTTAAATCTTTGAACTTCTATTCGAAAACAAAGTTGAAAGTAAATGAAATTTAGAAGCTTTTGAGAATTACCAGTTGTTTGCAGATTGCCAATCCTAGTCCTGTCCCACCATACTTCCGAGCAGTATCTGCTCCGACTTGCATATATTTCTTGAATAGAGTGGGTATAGCATTTTCTGTTAATCAAGGTAAAACTGGCTTAGCAACATTAGAACCATAATTTTTGAAGGAAAAAAAAAAAACTAAAGATTCTACAAAAGAGTTTCAAGTTATATTCGCTGACAATGTAAATAATTTTGGCACCATCAGTGCAACTTAACCGGTCATAGCAAGCTATCACTCTATTTTCAAAATTATCATATCAGACTTCATGTGGAAAGTTACTTTAACCTAATATTTTGAAAATTATTTACACTGTCAGTGCATTGTGGAATTTCACTAAGTATGTTGTTGTTGTATTTAAACTGTCAGTGCACTGAACATAAACTGTATACAAAATAAGGTCAATGGTACTCCATGAAATTTATGGACCAGCAACCAGGTCATGGCATCATTAATATGTCAACGGACTAAGCAAGAAAGACTGAGTTTGTAAAACATACCTGGTATTCCAATCCCACTGTCATAAACATCACAACGTATCCACACTGTTGTTTCCTGTTGCTTAGGATCAACCACTTCATCTTCTATTGAAGCCCCATTTTGTTCCGAATAATTGCACTCCCCATTCTGCATCGATCTTTCATTTTGACAATCAGCATCTTTGCATCCACCGGAGCCTTTTCGATCAAGGGCGTTGTGAGATGGTGATGTACACTTATCTTCTTTACATATCTTTGCTAAAACCTTTGAATTATCAGAAGCCATTCTCTTATGAGATCCTTGTTTGACAAGAGTACATGGCTCGGGAACCACATACAGCTTTATACCAACCTTTCCTTCATGAGTAAATTTTATAGCATTGCTGCATAACATAAGAAACTACTCAGGTTTCCTACGTCTTCCATACAGTTATTTATGGGGAATTTTCAGCAAAAGTTGGAGAATGGTATGTGCTTTTATGCCCCAATTAAAAAAAAAAAAACTCTGCTGGTACTGTACTATGAAATAACAGGATGGCAAAAATTCGCATGCTCAAGTAAAAGAAGGATGTACACATTTCATTTCCTTTCCACTGGGTAGATATGTCCCATTTGCAGTAAATGAGAGGAAGACTAGAGAAGAAATCAGAATATGCAGCAGATGTTTTCAGTACCGAGCACTATTAACATGAAAGATCTAGCACCATAGAGACCTTCAGCCACCAATAGATTTTCATACCTGATCAAGTTCGTGAGAATCTGGCGAATTCTTAGTACATCCCCGATAACCTGATGTAAAGAAAACTCTTCAGTAGGAAGCTCAGAAAAGATAAAACTACAAAGATAATGAGTTTTTGGGGTTTGGGGGGGTTGGAGTGGGTAGAAGCAGTTAGACATGTATAAGGATAAGTAATAGGTCAACTGATATCTTCTGAGATTTTTTGCTGTCATGTTCTTATAATTAGGGTCAAACGATGGGGCGAGGTTACCATCAATGTAAATAGTCTATGAGAAATCTTACCTCAAGGGGAACATCTTCAGCAATGTGGCCTTCCAATGTTAATATTTTCTGTAGTGATGCTGCTGCAGTTTGCAAGACATGCTTTACAACCTCCCTGGGTCGGAATTTTGTGGCTTCCAACTTCATTACTCCTGAAGAAGAATTAGACAGTAACTTTTTTACAGGACAATCAAGTTAATCAAAGTATATGTAGTTAATTTCTGCTAAGACAAGAAACAAAATCACTAAATGTTGTTCACAGAAAATTCCAGAGAGTAAAAACTTGTCTAATCCAAAAGGAATCTAAACAGAAGAAAATATTTCTTAAGTTTGCAAAGTTCTTTTTGTCCAAATACTTCAACACATAGAAAAGCAAATATTATAACTTAGAAAGGTCACTTTGGGATAGAAGTATATTCGTAAGCATTTCATTTATTGAACTCTGTCCTTCAACTATCCAGACGAGAGTGCAAATGAAAAGCTCATGAATTTTTTTAAAATTAGATCTACACGATTCGTCGAAACATCCAAATACAAACATCTGGGAGATGGCATCAAATATTTTTAGCAAATACTGCAACGCAAAAGAAAAGAGGATGAAATTGAACCTGACTCGACTTTGGAAAGGTCAAGGATGTCATTTATTAGTTGAAGAACCAAGTCTCCTGAAGACAACATTACATTCACAAGCTGACGCTGTTCCTTGTCCAGTTTTGTGGTAGAAAGAATCTCGGTCATGCTGACTACTCCTGACAAAGGAGATCTAATCTCATGAGACATGGTTGCAAGCATTTGTTTTGCTCGCATTGTTTCCTCTGCAACAAATAGAAGTATATAACCTTAGTGATGATTATTCTTCCAGCAGCTGACTTCACATATGTACATAAAGCTTATAATATGTAAATGAACCTGTTATGTGAATAGATTTGTTAAGTTCAGTCTCCTTGGCCTTCCGTACAGCTATCTCTTCACGTAGCTTTGCCATTTTTTCTCTTTTTCTTACCTGCAATTTGACCGTAACATTGCTGAGCTTCCATGAATCATTCACCAAAAAATACATTGATGATAAACTGATGTTTTGAACATCAGAACTCAAACTTCCTGGGAAAAATTACTGCTGAATACCAACAAGAGTAACCGGTGAAGAATCTAGAGTTACTGGTAAAGAATCTAACTCACCTGATCAGTTATCTCCATTCCCATATAATTTACACCAATGGTCTCTCCTGCCTTACTGAACACAGGTTCAACATATATTAGAAAAGTCTTTGACCCAAATAATCCTGTGTCAAATGTAATTTCCCTCTTTGCCGGTATTCCCCGTTCCAAAACCTCTCTTTTGAAGTCTTGAGATTCCTTTACACCGGAACCGGTAAAAATCTCTACATCTGTTTTGCCGATGATGTCCTGAAATATAAGTATGATTGAGTAAAAAACATAGCAGATTTTAAATGCCAAAGAAATTTCATCAAAGTGAACTGATGAATTATAGGAAGAAACTAGATTCCACTCCAAGAGAATATTGAGCAACCTCATATTTTGAAGGAGAAGTTCTAAAGCATATTAAGGTTGATATACCTCTTCACGCAGACTTGGGAAATGATTGTAGATAAAGCGATAGCGTAACTCATTGTCCTGCACAACATAATATCTTGAACAGTTAGTTGCTTCCGAACATAAGACATCAATAAATAATACGCCTTTAAACTAGTTGAAGGAAAACGATGTAGAGGTTAAAGAAGATTTGGAAATGATCCAACATCTGTTTACAAATGAGGGCGATTATATCTAGGAAGAGGGATTGGGGTAATGAGTAGAATGAAAATTTCATCATCCCAATTGCTTATAATATCTGAGCAGAAAAACTTTCAGATAATAAGGTATGTGGAGATATCCGATCAAACTTTTGTTTCTTACAACAACTGAGGAAAGAGAGTAAGACTGCTCACTATGTGTGACTTGAATTTTCTACTGATACCAATTGGACTATGCTGGAAGCCAGCACTTTCTCAAACTTGCAACTGATGCAAACAAACACTACAAGACATTTTGACTAGGATATTAACAAGTAAAAATGTTTTCCATGTGAAATATATTCAAAAGTGATTACTCCATTATCTGGCTTAAGTTGAACCTAAAAGGTCATGCAAAGAAGCCCACCATACAGGCATCAATTGTTAGCTCTTCTCTTCTTATTTTGATTGGTTAGAGATGCATGGTTTTAATAAAAAAGTAACTGGTGTTTGAATAATTAACACAATCTGCGAGATTCATATGTCCTAGTTGTTAGTAGAGCAGAAGAAGTGTTTTTACAATGGCTTTATACCACTTAACCAAATTAAGCAGTTGACTATAGCCCAAGTACTTGATTAATCCATTGTTTGAATAGTGTCCTAAGCTCAGGCGCATCTTTAAAGATGATAAACAAGAAACTGGGAGCACTTCCAATTTAGGTAAGGTGAATACTCATCAAATCATTCTAAGAGAAAACTGACCTGGTGGCCGATGACAACTGGTGCATTCTGGAGGACAAAGTGTAAGAAATTATCTGCCCTTTTCAGAACCTGAGATAATTCTTCCACTGGAGAGGACTGCCTTTCAAGATTTTCTATGCTTTCCTGCAATTTCTCATTTAGTATTTGCTCCCGGTGAACACTCGCTTCCAACAACTTCTCCAAATGTTTAGCTCTTTGCTTCCAGTACTTTATGCTGTCATACTCAGCATCTATTTCTAGTTTATCTTGAACCCTCACATCGTTCCTTTTCCTAGGAGCCTCTTGAAATATGTATCTCTTCAATTCTTCATCCAATATAGAGATTGGACGCTTATCACCCCCATACCTTTCTTCCTCGAATTGATACTTCTCCAATATCTCCAATTTCTTCAGCTCTGATTCTTGTTGTTGCTTGCTAAGATTGTCAAGCTCTTCTCTAAGTAGCCTTACAGCATTTTCCTGTTTAGATTCCCAGTTTTTTACTAAGTAAGCCAACTGAGATGACCCTCTCTCGCTATAATTAGTAAGTTCCACAAGGCGCTTGAAATCAACTATGGTCGAATCATCATTGATAGTAACATCCTCCAACATATCTTGATCTTCACCTGGCCTATCTATGTTGAATTGTTTTCCAGCCTCATTCATATCTTCAGGCCACATTGACGAAAGTTCTTCCACTTCCACTTCGAACTCCATGTCATCTGCTTGATCACTTTCCATCTCGCAAACCATTTGGACTTATTCAATATTACATACAACCCGAAAGTCAAACTACCACTACAATTCTCGCATCTGAGCTTAACTGAATTGAATTCTCAATAAGATCCTCAACACTGAGAGCTAGAAGGAGAACGTAAAATTGTCTCTAGACACACGTGACTATTCAAGATCCTTCAGCTCAACTGCTGAACAATGTCTGCAAACAAAATGATTAAGAAAGATAAGTGTATTGATCCTTATTGGAAGAACCAAATTTGAGACTTATGTATTAGTTGAGACACAAGTGCAACACAGAGAAAATGGATGAATATACACATAATCAATAGGATACATACAACAGATAAAATCAAATTGCAGGCCAGAAAGCCACTACACCTTTCTTCAATAGAACAACTGAAAACTGATTCTTAGAGAGATTTCAACAAGCATTAAGAAGGCCTTTTTTAAAGATCCAAATACGGGATGTGAATATTGATACCATCATCAGCAATAATCACAAGTCACTAATGAAAAACGTCAACTTTGCCAGTTTTTTATTGTTACAACAGAAGCTAGGAAAAAAATTCTCAATGATTTGAACTAAATTTTTCTTCTGCAATCAAAAGCTCATGATGTTAATTCTTGAAAAAACTACTAACAACTTAAAATCAATGAAACAAATGAAATGAGGTGGAAACAGAAAAAGTTTTTTTTTATTTTTTTTATTTTTATTTTTATAAATCACCCTTTACTACAACTTCCAACAAGAACATAAAGAATACAATTCAAGAACATAATTGAGGTGGGACACATATTTCACCTTACAGATTAATAATTCAGAAGAAAAAAAACTTGACAAATAGCCAAGTGTTGATATCAACTAATTCATCATACAATGGGCAACTCAAATTTGCTTATTCCAATGCAAATTGAGATCAAAATTTCACGTACACAGATACCAAAGTCAACCAAATAGCTTAAAAGTAGCCACCTTTCTTAGTTTTCAAGAATTCTTGAAACTTTATGTATTGAACCAAAAACCAAAACAAGAAGAAGAAGAAGAAGGAAGTTGGTTGAATATTTCCTGAGCAACCCACTTTCTTCTTTTTCACTGTAGATCTGAAAGAATCTCTTGAAAGTGCTCAGTCAAAGATAAAAATAATACTACAAGCCTTTGGACCATTATGAAGAATGTAAAAGGTGACCATGTGAAACCAAAACAAAAAAATAATTCAAAAAAAAAAAAAATATATGTGGAGACCAAAAGAAACAAACTCAAGAAGCCATGTGCGTTTTGTAAGTCTTCTTATTTTCTTATGCGTTCAATATTTTATACAGTGGAAAACCCGCCCTCTTTTATAAATATGTGCTCGTTTTTCTGGTTAGATTCATAGCACTCCTTTTTTTCATCACAATTTTCATCAAATATGGACAACATTCATTTTTTTTTTCTAATTCAAGAACACCCTCTAAACGATTTTCTCTCTCTCTTGTTTGTATGTATTGTTTAAGAAGAAATGATTCAGATGGTAGTGAGTATATAATATATATAGTTTGTAAGAGTGGTAAGAGTATTTACTATTTTTTGTGGTGGCAACTAGACACACAGGGATCGCTATGTTTTTTAAATTGAAGAGGACGGAGGTTGCTCCCCGCCTTTTACGAGGTGACGTACTTTCATGGCGCGTCTATATCACGCTCTCTATTTTCAGCCTGTTCTCTCTGTTGTTGACTTGCTATTATACTCATTGTGTATATGTATGTAATTGTATATGAGTTGTCCAATGATTAGCATGAATTTAAACCAAACACCCTCTAGTTTAGGTCTTCTGACACTTCACCCTCTAGTGAAATTTGTTAAGTAAATAAAATGTTACTATTTGAAAGTGAAAAAATTTCTTTTCCATATGAAAAATTAATTTAAAAATTAGTACTATAAGTTATTTCTGATGAACTTTCTCATTATTGTGTCTCGTGATTCTTTGGTAATTTTCTCTATTCTTATTGATACATACATAGCATCAAACAATCAGCAACAAATTACGTTAAATGAATATTTCGAATCGAAGGGAGTATTTCTCATAAATTAGGAAGAGCTTTGCTATTTCCACTTTATAATGAGTCATTTTCTTGAGCAATTTCTTTTAAAATTTTATGACTAGTTGAACTTATTTCACTTTTTACATAGAATAATTGAAATTTCTTACATGGTACGTTAGATATTTTTTGTCTTATTAGGTATTAGATGTGCATGCAATGGATAATGCATTTGGGATAATATGTGCAATGCGTGCCCTTTCTACATCTTTTTTCCTCCTTCCAACGTTAAGACTCAATTGAAAAGAACGTAATGTCAAGTTAACTATTTTTTTTAATCTACAAATGGAGAATTCATGTAAACTTTGAATGAGTTTAAAGTTACTAGGGACTAAAAAATTATACATATTTTTTTCGTGTATCAACTAAAGTTATATGGTGTAAATTAGACTATTCAACAGCACGTTAGCTCTTTAGTTCATTTAAACTAAACCTTAATTAGAAGCTTTTTATCATTTTCACCTTTTCCGAAAATAATTGGAACTTTAGATATTGATCTCAATTTATAATGATGAAAGGGCGTAAGTGGACCAATATAATTGTCAAAAGGGCTATATGTATTTTAAAGAAGAAGTAGCTAAATGAAAAGAAGAAGAAAAAAACAATAGGAGAAGTTCTCTGGAGATTTTCTTTTTCCTGAAAAAAAAAATGTTCGAATAGCTGTTCTTTGTTAGTAGAATTTTTGTCCAGAACCCAAAAGGTTTTTTTAGAAAATTCCTCTTCAGAAACTTTTTGAGAAAAAAGTGTGCAAGGTTTTCTAAACAAACTTGCACGAAGAAAAAGATAGGGGAATTGGATCAAATAAATAAAATGTTAAACTTAACTAATACCTAACACGTTGCACCCGTCTAACCTTTAGAAGCTCAGCAAAAAAAAAAAAAATCGTCAAAGGCAAAGACAACCATATAGTCATTAAGATTTTGAATCTAAAGCAAATATTTTTCTTCAAAGGCAAAGACAACCATATAGTCATTAAGATTTTGAATTTAAACCTCTAAAATATCCTAACACACTATAATAGCATACCATCCACGCTGGTATTTTTCTACTTCCTTGAGAGATTAAATTGTTTTTATCTTATGAATTTGCAGAATCGAACTTATCTCTATTTAGTGTCATCTCATTTGTTTGGTTGAGTGCTTTCTTTATGATCATCAAATCGAATTCTCTCTTTCATTTGATTTTTCTTATTCTTAATCAAACACCATTTTTCCTGGCTAAACTGCATTAAAATGACATATGTTCAAAACATTACACTAACAAACTTCTTGAAGCCGAAGAACTTTTAGCGCATGATTACGTTTGTTGGAGAATTTGCATATAATAAGCAAAAATTGTTCAATGCTTCCTTCATTTACACCTTTTCGCAAATCCGAAGAATATATGTTGTTGTAAATTTTTATAAATACTTGTGAAATACACTCCTCCATGATCAATGCGAATAATTATGAGGAATGCGAATTATCTATAATGCATGATTCCCAATTTGTAGTACCAAGTCCCAACGAGGTATGAATTTTGATGGATGACGTGTTTGTGAGCCGGGCCCCACTACCTATCGCCCAATTATCTTATGTTTCGATTTCATTAGTACTGATGTTTCCTTTACTTTGGTTATTCTTAATATTTGTACTATCAATACTTTTCTTTCTTTAATATTTTCATCTTAGCGTTTTCATCTTGTTTTTCTTTCAAATCATTTTTGAAAATAATTGTCTTGAGCCGAGGTACTCTATTGGAGACATCCTCTCTACCCTGCAAAGGTAAGGGGTAAGGTCTGCGTATACTCCATCTTCTCCAAACCCCGCTTATAAGATTATACTATGTATGTTATTGCGTCAAAAGATACTTTTTGTAATGCTATTTAAATATTATCACTTCAATTTTGAAATTGTACGGATATAACCTTTTTATTTCAAATTAAGAGTGATAGAAATGGCGGTAAGAGGAACTAAAAACAATGTATTGTAGTATGCAAAACATGATAAACCGGTATGACTTAATGTGATATTCAACTTAGCTACCATGTTGGATAAGTCACAAATCATACTGGATCGTCACAAATTCTCTTTTGATTCGGACCCTAGCTTGTTCTGGAAGCTTGCAATATGTCGGCTTCTATTATAAGAGCACATATATCATTTGTCCTGCCCCTAAATTCAAACATGTCTACTTTTGAGCATAAACAAAATGAGAACAAAAAGTAAACACCAATCCTGTCGAGGGTCATCTGTAGCAATTTCTTGCAATAAATTTGCTTAAAAAGATAAAAATGTTCTTGCATACGAAATTTTGTTTAAATTATTGTTCTTGTAACAAATTTATTGAAACTTTAAGTTATTGAAGGGTAGATTAGTCTTGATACCATCTCATGTAATTAGTTATAAAGTAGTTAGTTAGTTAGTTAGTTAAAAGAGTTAGTTGATTAGTTAAGCTTTAACCATGTATATAAATATACACTGCTTGTATATTGAACTTCATATCATTGAATAAGATTTTCTGATTTCTTCATCTCTCAATTCCTCTCTTTATCTATCAATGTTATCATCTTCATCTTGAATAAGAACATGGATCAGAGCACGGCCCATCTCACCCGTTGTTGGGCCTCAAATTAAATTGCCCATGCAATAGATGTCTAGTCCTGGGCGTGAGGTGGGGTGTTGAAGAATGAAAAAAATACTTACTTCGATGATTAATGAGATCGGTGGTCTCCTTATATGGACTTGCGCAATTCTCCCCTCTTGAGCTAGCTTTTGGGGTTGAGTTAAGCCCAAGATCCATTTTTCTTTACATGGTATCAGAGCTACCACATTAAGCTCGTTGATTCAATTACATTCTTGTCTAAATTTTCGCTGTATACTGTCAATTTCTGATCAAGAAAAGATTAACTCAAAGATTCTGAAAAATGACAAACGATCGAAATGAAATTCCCAACAATGGCTTCAATAATGGAGGTCACAAATGAGATGGAGTTCCAGGGGAGCAAGTGACTCAAAACTCTGGGAATCAGATTGGAGAACTTGACTATAATCATCCATTGTTCTCATCGCCGGCTGATGTAAGCGGAATTCAATTGATTCCGTTTCAATTAACTGGTATTGAAAATTACCCAATTTGGTTCAGTAATATGAGAGTCGTATTGCTAGGAAGAAACAAACTAGGAATTGTGAATGGAACTACTAAGAAAGAAAATTTCCCATAAATAATGCATGATAGCTGGGAAAGAGTAATGCTATTGTATTGTCTTGGATCATGAATGCAGGCCCGAAAAATTTGCTAGGTGGTATAATGTATGTTAGGAATGCACAATTAGTGTGCGATAACCCAACTGAGAGGTTTAGTAAGGCTGTTCAAGAACTTTCAACATACATAAAGAAATTTCTACTTTAACCCAGGGTACTGCTTTTGTTTCTGTGTATTTTTCAAGATTAAAGGATCTTTGGGAAGAATTTGAGGCTTTGGTTCCTTTACCTAGTTGTGAGTGTCCTAGGTTAAGAGATTTTGTGTTGTATCAATTCTTGATGGGGCTAAACCAAACCTATTCAAAAGCTGGAAGGCAGATTCTTCTTAGGAATCCTTTACCCACTGTGAATCAGGCATATTCAATAATAATAAGTGATGAAAGTAAAAAAGTGTAGTTGGTACTTCAAGTGTGTTAAGTAATAATTAAACAAATGTTGTGAACAATCTTGACTTAGCTATGTACACTAAAAACAGACTGGGCAAGGACAGGCTCAAAGATTCAAGAAAAAACGATAATCTAGTATGTGAGGTGTGCAAAAGAAAAGGGCATAGTAAGGAGAGTTGCTATAAGGTGGTTGGATATCCTTCTGATTTCAAGTTTCAAAGAAAAGGAACAGGAAACAATGTAGCATACAATGTCAATTTGATGCAAGAAAATGTTGCTGGTGCTACTAATAACGGTCCTGCTTCACATTTTGGTCAGTTTTCACAACAGTATGGCAAGAAGTGTCAACCTCAGTTTAGCTATGCTCATAACACTAATATATGCACTCAGAATACATACTCAAAGGTTGAGACAGGTGAAAGTTCAAACTCTTAAATGCAGATGACAGACACCACAAAGCTTGGAAACTATGCATTTTTTACAAATGATCAATATGAGCAGATTCTCCAACTCTTGAACAAAGGCTCAAGAACTGCATCTACTTCAGCACCTTTAGCAAACATTGCAGGTATACCTAAATATTTTATAGTAACTGATGGTGTGCATGAATGGATTATAGATACAGGGGAAACTAATCACATGGTATCTGATATAAAACTGTTAAATAAAGATTCAGTAGTTAAGATCACAAATCCAAAGAAAGTTTGTTTGCCAAATGGAGATATGACACAAGTAACTCATCCAGGAAAATATTCCATCTCTTATAGAAACACAGTTTCTGATATGTTTTAACATACCGCAGTTTAAATTCAACTTATTATCTATATCTAAGATCACAAAAGAACTTAAGTGTTCTGTACTATTTTTTCCTGATTTTTATATATTCCAGGATCTCTTCACTAGGAAGGTGAGGGAGATTGGTAAAGAAGAAGATGGGTTGTATCTGCTTATGTCACATGCTAATCGTAACACACTTAATACCTCTATGGATGCAAGAGCAAATGAGGTAATTTTTGAGAAAAACAATTGTGATATAGGCTTATGGCATAGAAGATGTGGACATGTGTCCTCTATAGTTCTTAAGAGAATATTAACTGCTAGTATACAAAGTATTCAGGATTGTGTAACTAAGTGCACAGTATGTCCTTGTGCAAAACAAGCAAGAATGACATTTCCTTCTAGTAGTATAAAGAGTATTAGTTTATTTGAGCTGATTCATGTAGACTTGTGGGGCCATTATAAAACAACAACTTTTGATGACAACAAGTATTTTCTTACTATTGTTGATGATTACACTAAAATGACTTGGTTATTTTTGCTTAAACAGAAATCAGATGTTTGTGTATCTCTTAAGCATTTCTTTAACTTTGTGTAAACTCGGTTTGGTAAAAGTGTCAAAATTATCAGAACAGATAATGAAACAGAATTTGTTAATTTCATATGTGAGCAGTTGTTTCTTACTTTAGGCATAATTCATCAGAAAACTGTGTTTATACCCCTCAACAAAATGGAGTAGCTAAGAGGAAATACAGACATATATTGAAAATTACCAGGGCTATCAGATTTCAAGGTAAAACTCTAATAAAATTTTGGGGACATTGTGTACTAGCTGCTATTTATTTGATAAACAGGTTGTCTAGTACAGACATCAATAATATGTCACCTTGTGAGGAACTGCATAATAAGAAACCAAACCTTAATCATCTTAAAGTATTAGGTTATCTATGTTTTGCTAAAATAGTTCAGGAACATGACAAACTTACGCCAAGAGCAAAAATGGCAATTCACATGAAATATTCAGAGGTTCAAAAGGGATATATTTTATTTGATAGTGCTATGAATTCTTTCTTTGTCAACAAAGATGTAAGTTTTAGAGAGGATATTTTTCCTTTTGCTACAAAAAACATAGAAAGTCAACTACTATTTCCTGTCAGTTCTCCTGAAACACAATTGATGACAACTGAACTCTCTAACTTTCCTACAAATACTACTCCAAATGCTACTCAACACATGATAGAGGAGCCATAAATACCACATCAAGAGCATAATGAAGATATGATGGACCAAATTATTGACAAGGCAGAAGTACCTAATGTTGAGATTGAAATGCTCAGATCATAGCTGATCCTATTCCTCAAGTAATTCAGCCACCTGAAACTACAACCAGACACTCAACTAGAACAAAAAATCCTCCTATATGGAAGAGAGATTTTGTATCTCTGAACATGCATGCTGACACACTATATGCCTTAAACAAGTACATTGGATATCAAAATCTATCTCCCAAACATAAAGCCTACATTACTTCTATTTCCACTGATATTGAACCATCCAGTTACTCTCAAGCAGTTAAGGATCCTAGGTGGATCAAGGCTATGAAAGAAGAAATCCAAGCCTTAAAAGATAATCGTACTTGAGAAATTACAACTTTACCTCCTGGTAAGCACCCCATAGGCTGTAAATGGGTATATAAGATAAAATACAAGGCCTCACGTGAAGTAAAAAGATTTAAGGTAATATTGGTGGCAAAAGGATAGGGTATTGACTTTCACGAAACTTTTTCCCCAATTGTGAAGATGGTAATAGTAAGAACTATACTTTCAGTAGCTACTACACACAACTGGCATATACGTCAAATAGATGTATACAATGCCTTCCTACAATGAGATTTATTTGATGAGATTTACACAACTCTTCCGCAAGGCTTTTCAAGTTAGGGGGAGAATAAGCAGAATTCAAAGGTATGTAGACTTGTAAAGTCTTTGTATGGGCTTAAAACAAGCTCCAAGGCAATGAAATGCAAAGCTTTCAGAGGCATTATTGAAGTTACAGTTTACTCATATGGAAGTAGCTCTAAGAGTGGTCAAATATATTACGAAAGATCCAGGACAAGGTGTATTACCGTCAACTAAAGGCTGCAACAAGATCACTGCATATTCTGGTGCAGATTGGGCAGCTTGTCCTCTTAACAGGAAATCAATTTCAGGTTCTTTGATAAAGCTTGGTGATTCTTTAGCATCATGGAAATCAAAAAAGCAAGCTACAGTATCTAAAAGCTCTGCAGAATCTGAATATAGAAGCCTGACAACAATAGTGTCTGAGTCAGTATGGTTACTAGGTCTGCTTAAAGAAGTTGGTGCTAATGTTCAAACACCAGTTAATGTTTATTGTGATAGCAAAGCAGCAATTCAAATTGCTGCAAATCCAGTTTACCGTGAACGTTCCAAACATATTGAAATAGACTGCCACTTCATTAGAGAGATTCAACAAGGCATCATCAATACAAAGTACATTGCTACAACTGAACAGCCAGCAGATATCCTCACTAAGGGTCTAAACAAGGTGCAACATCGGTACTTAAATTCCAAGCTAGGAGTTCTTAATATATTCGTGCCACCTAGCTTGAGGGGGAGTATTGAAGGGTAGATTAGTCTTTATACCATCTCATGTAATTAGTTATAAAGTAGTTAGTTAGTTAGTTAAAAGAGTTAGTTGATTAGTTAAGCTTTAACCCTGTATATAAATATACACGGCTAGTATACTGAACTTCATATCATTGAATAAGATTTTCAGATTTCTTCTTCTCTCAATTGCTCTCTCTCTCTATCAGTGCCATCTTCTTCATCTTGAATAAGAATAGCTCAACAATGTTATTCTTGATTTTCGAACAGTAATGTGCTTGTTAATCAAGTAAACGAAATAGAAGTCAAAATGAAGAACTGTCAGGAGGAAATTATCCCCGTTTTAAAAAGATACAATTAAGTACTTAATTAACAAAGAGAGGGCAAAAAGACGAATAAATTTATTATGTCCATGTTGCTATTAAATTTATTTATGTCAATTTGAAACTTCAACTAAAATTGGCGTTCGGAACGTGAGAGCCAATACACTCCTTTATAATTCTTTTACATTATTTGTATTTTCTTTTTCACTTTATTTCTTTCCTATATATTTAAATTTTGTAGGATAGGGAATCACTAGACATGGAGAAAGTGAAATTAAAGATGAAGCCCTCGTCATAATCAAATAGGCAACTATGAAATATATACGGTTTATAATGATGAGCTTTCTTTTTTGAATAATCAATTTGAAAAATAAATATTTAGATATCTTAAGTTGAGTTTTCTCGACCAGATCTAACAAGAATGAGAAATTACTATACGAAGGCAAAAGAAAAAAAAAAAAAAGACAACGTGTCTGGAAATGGATCAATTTCCTAAGAAATGATTGCGGGTCTACCTTTTAAAGTTCCAAAGCTGAATATAATTATTCCCCAAGCAATATTTGTTGCGGCACCTAACCTTTATAACTGGCATTCTAACTTTTCCCTCTAGCAGTTATTTGTTAATTATTGCTCCCTTCTGTCTATTTTATACTCCCTCCGTTTACTTTTACTTGTTCATTTTTATTTTACACGCCCTTTAAGATTTAATAAATGAAGTATGTATTTTACCATAATACTCATATTAATTGGTACATAGTCTCATTGGACTTGTAGAATGATTTGAAAATGAGTAATTAATGTTAAGGGTAAAACAAAAAAAAAAAAAAAAAAATTTCTTGATATGATGAAGTGGACAAATAAAAGTAAAAATTTATTTTTAGTATAGTAGACAAGTAAAAGTGAACAGAGGGAGTAATAAAACACAAGGCAACTAGAGATGTAACTAAGAATCTTGAGAGGGGGAAATTTTATTTATCTTGAGATTGAAGTACAAAATGAATTAATTTTAGTTTGGTGCAACACTTTTCTTGAAACATCTTGCAAGTGTTATGAAAATAGACATTATATCTCAAAAATAAGTTTTAACGTATTTCTTAACCTTTGATTAGACTTTAATACCCTTTGTATTCAATTTGGGAAAACCGTTTTTGACTACTGGAATGCATGAATTGACCATTATTATGGTCTATCACTAACGCTCCTTTTCCAAATATATCAAGACTCTTTTACTACTCTTTATTGCCTTTACTCCTCCCCCTTAATGTCGTTGAATCCATGTAAACGTTGGAGCATTCATTCAGACATACAGCCATCTCTTTAGATGTTTTTTCTCATTTATAAATCAAGGTAGGTCCTTCCTCTTTTGGTGAAATAGATCAATACAAAATTCTTCTTCCCATACTATAAAGTGCTGGATTATCTTCTTTAATCTTTGTGAGATTTTAGCTCCTAGTTTTATATACCGGGTGAAAGATCTTTAAGGACAATGTCTTAATTGACATGTCTCAAGCTTTCAAGAATTTCCTGCAAGGTTCGTGATCAAGTATTTTCCATAAGATTCCAACAGCAAGTTGGATACATGAGCTACTTATAAGTTACGTGTTGGGTTGCAAGCCTCTTCATGAAACTGTTGCAAGGCTTTCTAGAAGCATTTGTAAGTTGACTACATAATCTACTTGTATGAGCTATTTACAAATTAATGGCACTTTAAATATTTAAATTTGACTACTATCCTCAAATTAATTCAAGAAATAGTTACTTAATAATAAGAGTAAAATGGAAAAAAGTCTTTCTTAATTTGCTAAAATATGCAAGTAAAAAAATATAATATACTGAAGAAGTAAAAGAAAACAAAGATAAATATTTAGTAGTCAGAAAATAAATTTAATATTTTTTTTAATATATAAACTCTATTATGTATCTAATTTTCTTAATGAATGTGCTAAAATCATAAACAACATTTAAAATGCGACGAATGGAGTACTAGAAAGAAAAGAAAAGAAAAGAAACGAATAGTAATTGATTTCCTAAAATTTCTGATTTTAGCAAGTGGCACAAATTCCATCACCAAATTATTTCTCTTTCCATTCATGAGGTATAGTATTTTTGGTTAAAACTTAAAAGTTTTATAGAGCAATTTATATATATTTGGAATTTTGTATTCATGACCAAAATCTACTCATATACCTTTGTAATTTTTAAGGACATAAGACTCAGGTTTCCAACTGAAAAAAAAAAAGACTATGGTTCATTTTTGTTGAGTGGAAGGCTCCTAATTTTTCATTATAAATGTCTAAACAATTAATTGATATTGAAGAGAAAAATCCTGATAAAGCTAAATAGAAAAGTATTTACTAATACTTAATAAAAAGAAACAATCACCAATAAAAGTTATGGCGTAGTAATATTTATGCTGTTCAGCATTTTACATTTAGAGAATGGCGAAAAAAGGGAAATGAAAATTGGTGAGAACTGTTAATGTATGTCAATCTATTTGATAATGGGTTGGTTGAGTTAAAGGAATCTACCTTGGCATTATTATTATTGAGAAATTAAAAAAATAAAATAAATGATGGCAAGTTATAAAAAAAATGGAAAAAAAGGAGCCAACTCCAATCATTTACTAGAGTACCCCCACCGTAACAATAACAATGGACAGAATTAGTTGGATGGACATGGTGTGTGATAAATAGAATTTTTATTTAATATTTTGTTAGTTTAATACAATTGAACAACTAAGACACATCTAAGTCTCCTCTGTCTTGTAGTTCAACTTTGTCCACATGGCTTAGAGAAGCATAGTTTCTCTCCCTTTCACCCATGTGATAGATGCTGACTCAGCATATATCCACGTCATCTACAGCTTGACACGTGGCTCAGCTATTTGTATCATTCCAAAACCAGCTTTATTTTTCCTTCCTTTATAGGAGTAAAAGGCGTAAAAGAGATGCTTTTCCATTAACTAATTGTTTTATTAATTAAGCAATTATTGATTAGTGCTAAACATGGTTATGACAGTTAGGATCGCATTCATCACCTGTTAATTAACTGCAGGAAACTTGTATAGAAATGATGAGCACCACATCCACTTAACAATCTTTCATAAATTAGGCTGTTCTGATATTACTCCTTTTAGGTTGATATATTCGTTCAATTTTAATTGTCCAGTTTGAACTTAGCATATTCTTTGAGAAATAATAATCGTTACAGGCATTTTACCACAATACCTATATTAATTGATTGTTAGTCTTAAGTTTTGGGAAATGTTTTGGGGAATAAAAGTAATTGATGCTAAGAATAAACATGAAAAAATATACGTTTTTCTCTTGATATTCTAAAAGTGACAAATAAAAGTGAACATATTTTTAGTATCGTGAACAAATAAAAGTGAACGAAGGGAGTAATATGTCTAAAAACATTTAATAGTTTTGATCATAAAAGAAGTTGTCCGAACTAATATGCACATATATACATATTTCTGATACCCCAATATTTTAAAGTCAAACACTTATACTTCCCAGTGGCGGAGCCACACCTACTCAAGGGTGTTCAATTTTTCCCTTCGTCGGAAAAAATTGTCGGATGCCTATGTCAAATATAGAACTTTGTGGATATATACTAGTAATGAACAACCTTGACATAGAAACAAAGGATAGTCCAGCGGCTAAGGGTGTGCAAACTCTTGCTCAAGACGCGAGTTCGAATCCCAGCTGTGGCACAATTTTTTTATTTTTGCATTAGAGGCATTGCGTTTTTCATGCGTTGTTTTTTTTTCTCCTCACGCATCCCCTGTCCTAAAATATGAACACCCTTGCTGAAAATCCTGGCTCCGCCCCTGATACTTCCTATAATATGAAAATCCTACACTTACACCCCTTTGAGCTATATCCCTAACTAAGTATGGTCTTGGTCTTGGTCACTACCCAGTGTAATCCCACAATAGTAGGGTCTGGGGAGGGTAAGATGTACGCAGCCTTACCCCTACCTGGGTAGGGAGGCTGTTTCCGATTGACCCTCGGCAACCCTCCTCCTTTATCCGGGCTTGGGACCGACAAGTATATTAAAGTATAATTATTAAAAGACAAACTAAAACTACAAACAAGTTTTTACAAAGTTATTTTATGAAATTTTAGAAAGGAAATAAAAAAATTAACTTTATTCGTTCCTTTGATTAAAAAGGAGAATAAATTTAATTTTTTTAGTATTATTTATCTTTCGAAACTCATAAATAAAATATAAAAACAAATTACTAAATAAAATATATCAATTATTAGTAACAATTTTGTTACACTTTAAAAATATTAGTTATTTGTAATTTTTTTAATATAATATTTATTATATAGAAATTTCTCTTTTTTCTATTATTTATTTATTTATTTCTTCTCCGCTTCAGAATTATCTTAAATATACTTAGTGCTAGTTAAATGAAATTCATTTGTATAGGATTTTCATTATATAAGAGTTATTAACATCATAGGAGGTGCAAGGAGCTGTAAGTGGGTGTACATGTTTGATTTTAAAATACAAAATGTCTATCCATAACTGAGGGATAGTATAGGGATGTTTAGTGAAATTAATCAAAAAACATAGTTTCCTTTTTACTAGACATTTTTTTTCCAGAAGTGAAAGTTTAATAGGAGTAAGAAATATTATCACTCATATTAAAATTTTGATAAAGGAAATCGCTCGTAAAGGATGATTGGTATTTGAATCTGTGATGTAGTAAGTTAATAATTATTTTAATCATAATTAAGTTTGGACGGCGGCAATTAGCTACGAGAATTTATCTTTTTAGCTTGAAGGAACCACATGTGGCATGTGCATGCATGTCTGTAAACATTTTTTTTTTCTACCTTCTTGTTTGTACACCTAAATGTTAAGATTAGTAACCTAATTTCTCCTCTTAAACAGTAACTCAATCGAGTTGTTTATTTATTTTTTAATTTTAGATACAGATTAGAAGAAAGGAGGAAGGACCACTAAGCTGATGAGGCCCTCAAATAATGGAAACTCTCTTTTCGAATAATATTTTTACTACACCCTCCCTAGTGGCATAGTAATTTAGTAGTAATAAAATCCGTCTATGGACCAACAGGTGTCTTTTGCACAAGACAACCTCCATAATTATCAGATTAATAAACTTGTAAACTTGGTTTTACGAGATTCAGAGTACCTTTACTCCAAGTTAGGTTACTTCAGTCCTTGTAGTATTAGATAAGAAAAAGAAATTATAACTACAAGGGTTAAACAAAATTAGATTTAGCTGTACACTTGATCACTTTCACAAATCAATAACTAAAATTAAATAATTCTAAAACATATGTTTCTTCCTCTGGTATATAGTTATATATACCGTGAGTTTAATTAAGATATTTATACAATATCATACCACATTTATTTGTATAGGTAACTTTTCTTATTTTCAAGATTACAAATTAAATTTCACATTTTGAGAAGACTTACATACAAATGTTCTTAGAATGACCATAATTTTTCTTTTACACTGACAAGACATAGACAACTTGTCTTTTGTTGCAAATATAGGTTGGTGCGATCAAATACTAAGAAGCAAACATTTTTGAAGTTTTGGGTCCAAAAGGCAAAGTGTAGGTGTCACTACTAAAAACAAAATGCATGAATGGTACAACGCAGTATTAAAGAAGTAGACATGTAAGCGTTAGGGCATGGTCTTGGTCTTGGTCACTACCCAGTGTAATCTCACAATAGTGGGGTCTGGGGAGGGTAAGATGTACGCAGCCTTACCCCTACCCGGGTAGGGAGGCTGTTTCCGATTGACCCTCGGCAACCCTCCTCCTTTATCCAGGCTTGGGACCGGCAATGTGAGCGAGCTCACACAGGCGGAGTTATGTAAGCGTTAGGGCATATGACAAATTATTACAGCTCTTCTTGGAAATACATCAGCTGAAAATAAAGATCCATTGAATTCTCACTATCAGCCCAACTCATTCACACAAACTTATCCTTTTCAAGTTGACTTAATATAAGAAAATACGCAAGACTAAAGTTTCTGATTCACTCATCTTTGTTCTATTTTTTTTTTTTTTGGCAATACACATCCAACTAACAGAGTCCATCAGAAAAAACAATATTAATCTTTATCTTTTATAAACTTTGGCCGATATAACTAATATTATATAATCAATGTGTAATGAATATACACTAATTATATATTTATTATATGCTGAGTATATACCAATGAATTATGTGAAAGAGTCCGACATCGGGACTGTTTACTCCCAAAAGAGAGCAACAATTGAATTTGTACGCGGTTTAAAGGACATGTAATCGGGCTTATTAGCAAGATAGAACATAAGTAAACGAAAATTAAAGAATTAGTTGAAGAGATAGCCTGTGAGTGCAGATGACAGGTCCGAGTGAGAGGATCGTGTCTCCTTGCTCAAACAAAAATTAATCAAAGACGAAACCTTTACTAATATCGGGCTTTTATTATTAGAGAAATTGAGAGAATAGATAGCATGAGATGCAGATGAGAAGAAGAAGAAGAAGAAGAAGAAGAAGAAGAAGAAGAAGAAGAAGAAGAAGAAGAAAAAGATGATGATGATGATGATGATGATGGTACCCTCTAACGGGGCTGGTACACATGCATTTATAGTGCTAGTGTCCTACTCTGACTAAAAGACATGAATTACAATGTGGTTAAAATAGTTCCTACAATATCGGGCACGTCCGTTGAGGATGCGATTCTCGGAGACAAATCTGTGAAAGATAACCTTCATAGATTAGATCTTATCTTCCCGGCCTTATCTTCTCGGACTTGTCTTCTCAATCTTATCTTCTCGAACTTATGTATACCTTCCCCTCAATAATCACCCCGTGTATTCCATTGATGAACCGAGGAGAATTTCCCAAGTTCTCGCCGCACACAGATAGTCCCTCTATTTTCCAAAGTAAAGAAATGGATGCGGAAATGGATTGAAAAGACATTGTTCCCTCCGAGACCGTTCTTTATTTTGGTCGCATGTCTGAGTCCGAGCGTAATTAATCCAATGCCGTTGTCTGCCTTAGAAACGTGCACCTGTCAGAATCACTTGGCCTTCTGTATTCTAACGTTACTAGAAACCTTTTCAAATTCAACTTCCTCATTATATAAAGTCATGCACAGTATCAGTTCTTCACATATTCTGAAAATATTGGATTTGGCATTTGTTTGCCTTTCATACTCTTGTTCATGATGTCCTTTCCATTATTGTTAATCGAGACTGCTTTGCCTCCAAATTCTCCTCCTCCATCTCCTAATAAACCTTCTCCTCCACCTACTGAACCTTCCGTCACAAAAGACCTCGAGCTCCAAGCAGCTGAAATTGTTTTGGTTGGGTTTAAATATAAGGATGATTGCAAGATTGGCCATCACTACGACCATGTGAGGCACTTCGAATATTATATTGCCGAAGCCACGATTCCTAAGGTAAAGAGGGAGTGCCAGTTGGATGATGGTGTTGAAATTTTCCCTGTTGGGCAGGATATGCGGATTGATCACCACATCCGAGGTTATTCGCTCGTGTACACCTATCCATTTTCCATCGGGTTTACGCTTCCGATCCCTCAGGCCGTCGAAGATCTATGTCGATGTTATCGGATTTGTGTTCGGCAAATTGCACCTCAAATACGACGACTAGTTTATTGCATCTAGTTCTTGGCCACTATGGCCGGAGTCTCATTTACCTTGGACCATTTAATCCGTATTTACATTCCCCGGGTAATCCGTGGGGGCATTGTGCATCTGATCCCTCGGGGCCTGATCGACCCCGAGGATGACTTTGATCGGGGATGGATGTATCGGTTCGTTATGATGAGAACAACCCAATTGCAGCATGCTTAGCCCGATCCGTTACCGGAGGTGTGGAATTCCGAACCAACTGTTGTTGAACCCGAACTTATGCCCGGGATCTTTGAATCGGTAACCTCCGTACTGGGCGCCGCTGAACATGTACGTCGTTATTGGAAAGACCTTGGCTCAATTGGATGAAGGGGCAAGAATCACGGTAAATCTCGTTCTTTTGCTATAATCACTTTCGGTTTTCCTACTTTAACTTGCTTACTCACGTATCAGGGCTTCCGGTGAAGAAAGCACCGACGTCAAGGACAACCAAAGCAAATCCCGAGGATCGAGCCGAAGGAAGCACTACTGATTCAATTAAGGCGCCGAAGAGAAGATCCATTCCGAAGGCATCAGCCGGTGGCCTGGGAATTGGTGTCAGGGTCAAATCTCGCCTTATATCTCGAAAAGCAACTTCTGGGGAATGTCCCGTCCCGATCGTGAAGATCGAGGATGATCCCGAAGAAGAGGCTGTTGCGAGTCCCCGTAACAATGCTCCTCCAGCCCGAACAAAGAAGAACTTTCTTGAGGAAATTGCCCAACTTCGGGCAGAGAACAATCAGCTTAAAGCAGCTTTGTCGAGAGATGGCGATGAGCCCAAGATTGACGAGGTCTACAGTCTGGAAGTTTAGGATTTTTTTTTGTACGATCGTTTTGACCGATGTCAATTTTAGTTGCTTTATACGGTCATTTTGGCCGATGTCAATTCTTGTTGATTTGCTTTGTATTGTCGTTTCGACCGAAGTCAATTTCGGATGCTTAATTGAATTGAAGTTCCGTTTCTGAATTGGTTCGTAGTTCAATTTGTCTTTTCCGAACTTAATCTTGCTCGGAGAAACTATTCAGACTTAACTATTAAGCAACTCATTAGGAATACACGGGAAATTCAAACTTCCCATCACGTCGCTTCTTACTAACACGAGGGACGCGTCGGTTCCCGATTGGTCGCTTTGGGGCATGCGTCAGTTCTGGATTGGTCAGTACAGGACACGTGTCGATTCGCGACCGGTGGTGTGGGAGGCGATGAATGGGAAGCGTTTTTCCTTCCTCTATAAATACTCAGCTCACTTCCTCTTTCTCCCATTTACGGCTACTGAGATTTTCTCCCTCAATCTTCAAGTTTTCCCACATTCAAACCTTCAAATCTTGCTTCGGTTCACCAAAAAACTACAAAAAACTTCAAAAACTAACTTCAAATTTTCAATAATTCCTTGTTTGATCTTCAGATTTTTTGCATCATTTTGTTCATTCTGTTTGTGTTCCAAACAACCTCTTTCCTAAGTTCGCTCTTCTTCTCTAAGTTGATATGGCCTCGAGTTCTAGACCACCTTCTCGTGAGAATACTCCGGTCGATTCCCCTCGTGCCGCCAGCACTGCTGCCGAAGGAGATGCCAAGGTTCCTTATGAGCCTCGGGGAAGTGATGTGAAGCCGTCGTCACATAACTTCGACTCGAAATTTTCTTTCGAGAAGCCCCCGAAGGGAGACAATGCAAATCGGGGTTATGACGTAAGGTGTTACCCCACGACTGTTACCGAGGAGGTTTTGCAAAGGTCCGAGCCCAATGTGGCTGGAACGTCAGCCCAACATCCCCACCGGCTGGTGAGTGGAGGTACGGTCCTTTGGAGATCATCTTCTCGGGCCCTACTGAAGACATTACGACCTACGTGGAGGGGTATTCAAGTGTATATAACTTCCCCTTCACGTTCAATTTGAAGCCGGCCATCATCGAAGTTATTTTCGATATGTGCCGGACATATCAATTGTGCCTCGGGCAGATCGGACCGAATGTCTGCCGCGTGGTCACATGTATTCGGTTTTTGGCCAATGAGGTCAACGCCGAGTTTACTTTGGATCATTTGATCAGGCTTTACTCGCCCCGATTCCTTCGCGGGGGCATAATGAAGCTGTTGAAGCGTGGAAAGTATCAATTTCTTTCTAGTGTTGATGATAAAGACCGGGGATGGTTGGTACGGTATGTCCGTGTCAAGACTGAGGAGATTATTTCTCTGAGCCGTCGTCCCTTCCCTGAGAAGTGGAACAAATGACGTAAGTAACGTCGATGCTTTCAAAATTTTCTTCGGTTCATTCCCATGTTTCTATTCATGTGTTTTCTTTTGCCTTGTAGCTAAAAAATGGGTCCCTCATTTTATTGATAACCTTGAAGAGTGGCTAGAGAGCCTCATGGCCCAATACCCCTGTGTGTTACGATCTTGGAGCCATTTGTCAGCCGGCAAATGGGAGGTAAAAAATCACGGTGAGTTTTATTTGGCTTCACCCCTTCAAGTTTTTTTTTCCTTTTATAAAGACTCCCTGTTATATCCGTAGGCTTAAAGCGAAACAAAACTCAATTGAGGGATCCTCCGCCCCCGTCCCCCAGGGGGAGTTCAATGTTTGATCCAGCTGACACCGAGCAACTCGTTGCCGAGGTGGCCCCTAGTATAAAACGGAGCAAATTTTTACAGCCCTCATCTTCCAAGAGCCCAAAAAGGAGGAAACCAGCCACGGCTCGTAGTGAGCCTTTGCGGACACTGAGAGACGAGCCCGACAAAGATGAAGACTTCATGATCGTCGTTCGAGTTCAACAAACTGCACCACCTGTGGTTAAGCCTACCACGGCCGGTGTGTACTTGCAACGTGTAACCCTCCTACCGGGATTATCCGATGATGGCTTCCAGCAGCCTTCAGAGAGCCCGATCCGAATTTCTGGCGACGTCATTTCAATTGAAGATGATCAATCCGGTGAGGAACATGCCACCAATGCGGCTAATTTGCCCGAGGCTTCTTCCCCTTCTTTACACGGGTAAGACCTGGATACTATGTTGGAAGAGGCCGCCCCGACAAATATTGTTAGGGCTGACCCCTTGGGTTTTAATCTGCCGATTCCCCAAGGTAGGAGACGGCCTTTGCATATTACTGAATTGGGTTCTCGGCCCTACCTTGTAGGCACGTTTCTCACTCCGAGTGTTAACTCGAGGAGGATGAGGTCTACCGTTGTTTCCGTACTGGAGGATACTCACTTTTTATCTCGTCCGGTTGGTGTGGCCAGCTATCTTCATCCTTTGGTGTCCCAGGAAGACCGTGAAAAGATGGATGATATATCGTGACTGTGTCTCTTAAATGAAATTATGCACGCTAGTAACCGGGTATGTACTGGTGAATTCCCCTTTTATTTCATGCCTTTTATCATATTAACCTATTCTCAAATCGTCGTGGTGTTGCTGCACGAGGTATTTCTCAGAGGTTCAAGGGAGAATGGTGAGCTGCGAAGTCAGCTTGACGATGCCCGGGGTCAATTGGATGCTCAGAGTCGTGAAACCCACAAGTTCGAGACCTTGCTGTGAGAGGCCGAAAAGAGGCTATTGGAGTCTTATGATGCCTCCGTCCTTAAAGCCGAGGTCGACTCTATCAAAGTCGATCTTGATATTGCCAAAGCTAAACTCGAGATGGCCATAACCGAACTTGCCCTTGCTAGGGAAGAGAGCCTCCGAGCGGGAAATGAATTGGCGGCTATGGCCGAGAAGTACACCATCCTTCACGTAGACAAAAAAAGGCTAGTCATGGAGGCCGAGGTTTCTTCTAAGGCCTTTGAAGAATGGGTAGCTGCTATTTCTGAACTTAGGCAGGAGCTTAACGCGCTTAAGGCCGAATTTAGCAGGTTAATGGCTAAGCATTCTGCACAGAGAGAGGCTCTAAAAACAGTCCAGAAGGAAGCAGATGATTAGGCTAAGGCCGTGGGGGATCTGACCACTCAACTGAACCAGTCCTTGGTAGTTCGTCATTAGATCCAAGATCAGGCTGTTGCCGATGTCCAAACGGCCACTAACCATTCCATTCTGAAGGCTGAGCATATGAAATGGCTGACTCGGGTTCATACCCTTCGTGAGATCCAGGAGCAAGGCCTCGAAGGCATCGGGGACAAGATCACACAGGCCGAGGAGATGGAGGCCAAGCTGAACAAGGCCATTAATGGTGAAAGCTCTGGAGATGACCCCTCGAACTCTAAAGATCTTGCCTCCTCAGGAGAGGAGTGATCCCGTTGTATTTTTTTATTTTTGTTTTTGGCTCCTTGTGTAAAATTGTGAATGATTCGGCATGTTTTGGTCCAATATATATATATATATGACAATTTTTGGGTTGTGTAACCTATTTTTTTTTTATGTTTGGACCGAATATGATGTGCATTTTTTCGGACTGATAGATCAAAGTAAGCTCATTCTTAGAGCAATGTGAACTTTGTCTTATCAATTTGAGGCCATTTTTCGGTCCTTTATGCCATCATGGGTCTTATTTTTTATTCGTGGATTCGGACGTCTTTGAACCAGCACGTTGAGCATTTTAGGTTGATATTTTTTGACCTCATAAGCACTTGTAGTGATTAGGCTTAGTCCGGACTGTTAATGCCTTTATGTTTGTATCGAGTTCAAGTTCTCTTAGAATTTGTTTTGGGTATGTGGTTTATTATATCTTATTGTAGCGGTGCGTCCCTTGCAAAAAAGGTAAATGGAAATATGAACAGATTGAAACTTCATAATGTTTGAACCGTAGTATTTTTCCCATTTCATAATCACAAATGATTACAGAACCTAAGGGCATGACTCATTTAGTCGTTTAGCCTTTGCAATATATCCCATTCGGGCACGAATCATTCGGTCGTTTGGCCCTTACAAATAATAGAACCCTTCGGTGCCCTCGGTTTCACATCTCACGGGGTCATATGCTCTAGTCCCCCAGTGTTTTATGTTCGAAATATGAGAAGAAAAACACTACCGTTGCTATCGCGGAGTCCCCCGTCCAGGCTCGTAGCCAGTCTTTGACATTTTATGTATGTTGTTGCCTTGTTAAAAACCTCACTGGAAAACCCAAGTCGGGACAAAACCGGGATAAGGGAAAAAGAGTGCGACACGTGTTTTCCGACCTATCTCCGGTTATCACCGTTTCGTTTGTGCTACCACCTGCAAGGGTTAGAAGAGGTTTAAGAAATTTACGAGGGTTTAGTTCGTACCTTAGCAATAGTATCTCTTTAGGTGTGCCACATTCCAATTATTCGGCACTTGTTGTCCGTCCATTGCCTCAAGCTGATAAGACCCTTTGCTCGTTATTCCAGTGACCTTGTACGGTCCTTCCCAATTTAGCCCGAGTTTTCCCTCATTGGGGTTCTTCGTATGCAGTGTTACCTTTCGAAGGACCAAGTCTCCGATTTGAAAATGTCGGAGGTTGGTCCTTGGGTTGTAGTATCTGCCCATTCGTTATTTTTGGGCTGCCAAACGGACTAAAGCGGCTTCACGCAGTTCTTCCGTTAAATCGAGCTTTATAGCCATAGATTCATCATTTGTTTCTCTCGTGGTGTATTGGAACCTGAAGCTGGGCTCGCCTACTTCCACCGGGATTAGAGCCTCTGTGCCGTACACCAAAGAAAGTGGTGTTTCCCCGGTGCTCGACTTCGGCGTTGTTCTATATGCCCATAATATTTTGGGGAGAACTTCTCTCTATCTGCCTTTAGACTCACCGAGACGCTTCCTTTAGTCCTTCGAGAAAATCTTTTACCTTGGCCCCTATGAATTGACGACCATTGTCACATGTGATTTCGGTCGGGATGCCGAACCGGCAAACGATGTGGTCCCATATGAAATTGATGACCTCTTTTACTCATACCTTTTAAAATGCCCGTGCTTCAACACACTTATAAAAATAGTTAGTCATAAACAATATAAAGCGAGCCTTACCTGGCGCCGACGGTAGAGGTCCGACTATATCCATTCCCCACTTCATGAAAAGCCATAGGGAAACTACCGGGTGAAGCAATTCGCCCGACTAGTGTATCATCGGGGCGTGTCTCTGACACTGGTCGCATTTGCGGACGAAGTTCTTCGAATCCGTTTCCATATGATCCCAATAGTACCTTGCCCGGATCAGCTTTCGGACCAACGACTCGACCCCGAAATGATTGTCGTACGTTCCCTCATATACCTCTCATATTGCATAATCGGCTTCTCCGGGCCCTAAACATCTGGCGAGGGGGCCATAAAAGGAACGTCGGTACAGCTTACCATCGACCATGCAGTATCTTGCTGCTTTAGTTCGCAATGCACGGGACTCCTTCGGATCCAAGGGCAGCTTTCCATCCACTAAATAATCTATGCATTTATTTCGCGAATCCCAAGTCAAGCTTGTTGCGTTGACTTCGACTTGATTACTTTTTATAATTGAACTCATCAACTGGACAACTGCACCCGAGTTTAGTCCCTCGATTTCGACCGAGGAACCCAGGTTCGCCAAAGCATCTGCCTCAGTTTTCTGCTCTCTCGGGGTATGTTGTATCGTCCATTCTTTGAACCGGTGTAAGACCACTTGAACCTTTTCCAAATATTTTTTCATCCTATCTTTTTTTACCTTGAAAGGTCCCATTTATTTGGTTCACGACCAGGAGGGAATCGCATTTTGCTTCAACGACCTTGGCTCTAAGTCGGCTAACTCTAAATCTGCAATCAAGGTCTCGTACTCGGTTTCATTGTTAGTCAATTTCAACGATGTTTTTATGGACTGACGTATAATATCTCCGGTCGGACTTTTCAGCACGATACCGAGTCTGGACCCCTTGACGTTGGATGCACCATCCGTATATAAGGTCCAGACCCCTGTTGTTTTACCCGAGGTTAATAATAGTTCCTTTTCAACCTCGGGTATCATTGCGGGCGTAAAATCTGCCACGAAGTCTGCCAAGATTTAGGACTTTATGGCTGTATGGGGTTTGTACTCAATGTCATACCCCGCTGATTTCAACTGCCCATTTTGCTAACCTACCAGATAATTCTAGTTTATGCATTATGTTTCTTAAAGGGTAAGTAGTTATTACGCATATGGGGTGACATTGGAAGTACGGTTTCAACTTTCTAGACGCACTCAACAATGCTAATGCAAGTTTTTCCAGGCGGGGATAACACTTCTTAGTGTTCCCTAAAGTTCTACTAACATAATAAACCGGAAATTGCGTACCTTTTTCTTCTCGATCGAGGACACCACTTACCACGATCTCGGACACGGCCAAGTACAAGTACAATTGATGCAGAGGACGGGCTTAACAGATAGTGCTTCAATTCATCTAGGGCTTGTTCACATTCGGGCATCCATACGAAGTCATTTTTCTTCTTGAGTAGGGAAAAGAAACGATGGCTTTTGTCGGAGGATCTGGAAATGAACCTGCTTAAGGCCGCGATTCTCCCAGTTAGTCTCTATATGCCCTTTACATCTTCAACCACCCTAATATTTTCGATGGCTTTTAGCTAGTTCGGGTTGATTTCTATTCCTCGGTTTGACACCATGAACCGTAGGAACTTGCTCGACCCTACTCCGAAGGCACACTTCTCCGGATTCAGCTTCATGTTGTATTTGCACAGACATCGAAGGTTTCTGGCAAATGCTTTAGATGGTCCTCTGTTTCCAGAGACTTAACGAGCATGTCGTCAATATAAACTTCCATCGTTTTCCCTATCTGTTCTTCGAACATTTTGTTAACTAGGCATTGATAGGTAGCCCCGGCGTTTTTTTAATCCGAAGGGCATTGCGTTATAACAATAAGTTCCATATCGAGTTATAAAATATGTTTTCTCCTGATCCTCCGGGTTCATTCAGATTTGATTGTACCCGGAGTATGCGTCGAGAAAACTTAATAGGGCGTGTCCGGCCGTCACATCTATCATACGATCGATGTGAGGCAAAGGGAAAGAATACTTCGGACACGCCTTATTTAAATATTTAAAATCGATGCACATTCTAAATTTGTTACCTTTCTTCGGTACGACGACCACGTTGGCTAACCAATCTGAGTACTTGACCTCCCGAATGGACCCTATTTTTAATAACTTCATTACCTCCTCTTTGACAAATGCGTGTTTGACTTCTGACATTAGCCTCCGTTTCTGTTTCACCAGGGGAAACTCCAGTCCTGGCTTAACCGATGAGTGGTTACTTCGGGTGGGATTCCTGTCATGTCTAAATGGGACCATGAAAAACAATCCGAATTAGCTTTAAGAAATTCAATTAATTTATTCCTGAGCTCCGGGGTGAGTCTCGTGCCCAGGTATTCCTTTGTTTCCGAGAGATGAATGAAGAGGACAACTTGTTCCAGTTCTTCTATTGTTGACTTTGTTGCATCAGATTCGTCCGGCAGCACGAAGGATCTTAGTATACCGAAGTCATCTTCTTCCTCGACCACCTCATTCTATGATTACTATTTGGATCCTTTGTCCACATCCAAATTCTTAGTGTGGCTTACTGTAACAACTTTTGGTGCGGGTTCTTTCGGTGCCGCTTCCTCGACTGCGAACATCTATTTGGCAGCGGGCTGTTCTCCCCGTATTACTTTTATCCCATCGGGGGTTGGAAATTTCAGCATTTGGTGTAATGTGGACGGTACTACTCTCATTATGTGTATCCAAGGTCTCCCGAACAGGGCGTTGTACTTCATATCTCCATCAATGACATGGAACTTAGTGTGTTGTACAACTCCGGCTGTGTTCACGGGCAATATGATTTCTCCTTTAGTGGTTTCACAGGCCATGTTGAGCCTGTTTTGTGTTGTGGGTATGATCTGACCCAACATACCCAGTTGTTCGACGACCTTCCATCGGATGATATTCGCCGAGCAACCTGGATCAATCAAAATACGTTTAACGTGAGTTTTATTTATAAGTACAGATATTAACAGGGCGTCATTGTGAGGTTGGGTGATGCCTTCCACTTCCTCGTCATTGAACGAAATGAACCCATCCGGTACGTAGTCCCTGCTACTTTTTTCCCTCGCGATAGAGAACTTCGTCCTCTTCATGATAAGTCCCTGGGTGTCCCGACCCCGCCAACGATCATATTGATTACATGTTGTGGCTCTTCTGGATCAGTCTTTTTGTTACCGTCCCTGTTCTTATAGTTATTTCTCTCTCGTTCACTCAAGAATTCTCTGAGATGGCCGTTCTTGAGTAATCGTGCCACTTCATCCCTTAACCTCCTGCAATCGTTGGTCCGATGCCCGTGGGTACCGTGCTAGTCACATATCAAAATTTGATCCCGCTGTGAAGGGTCGGTTCGGAGCGGTTTCGGCCATGTCGCTCCTTCTATCTTTCCAATTGCTGCCACCAGGGCCGAGGAGTCGACGTTAAAATTATATTCCGACAATCTAGGGCTTTCTCCCGTATGTAAGACTGTGACGGAGTTGGTTTTGTACTAGAGGCCTCTGCTTGATGAGCCTCGATCAACCCGTCTGTCTCCTCGATCAATCCGCCTATCTCCTCGGTTCACACCAAGACCAGGGTTACTCCTGCTTTTCTCTGATCGAAAACCGGGCCTCACAGACGGGTAAGGGCGATACATGTCTGGTGGGTTGTACTCCTGTTCAAATGCCCTTTTTGATCTATCGTTCCTTATCCATTACTGGACCCGGTGGGAGGCCAAGCTGATCATCATCTACTCTTATTTTTTATTTGTACCTGTTGTGCACATCTGCCGAAGTCGTAGCACTGAATTCCAACAAGTTTTCCTTTAGTTTAAGGGAAGCGTTGGAACTTCTTGGATTAAGTCCCTTCGTGAATGCTTGGGCGGCCTATTATCAGGAACCGGGGGTAATAACATTCTTTCTTGCTGGAACCTGGTAACAAACTCTCTGACTCGCTCATCGTCCCTTTGGAAAATCTTGAATATGTCCGCCTTCCGTGCTTGTACCTTCTGTGCCCCAGCGTGAGCTTTCACATCCGCGAGTAACTCGAAGAATGAGATGGAGTGTTAGGGCAACGAACAATACCACTGTATGGCCCCTTTGGTTAAGGTTTCACCGAATTTTTTCAAACTTACTGATTCGATCTCATAGCACATGTGTATGCAGTGATGCGCTCTTAGGGGTCGGTAGTTCCGTCGTACTTCGGTATATCTGGCATTTTGAATCTCTTTGGGATAAGCTTTGGTGCGACACTCGGAGGAAAGGGCCTTCTCACAATGTACTTGGTTTCTTGTCCGGTGAGAATTGAAGGCGCTCCCGGGATCTGATCCACCCGAGAGTTATAGTCATCCATCTTTTTTTCGTTGGAATCTATCCGTTTGGTTAAGTCTTCGAGCATCCTTATCATCTCTAATGACTCGCCAATGGCCGGCCTGTAATGACTGTCGCTGACCTCCATTTCCCTTCGAACTGGTTCTGACACTCGATCCGGTTCTGGTGCCAACGCATTGCTAAGATCCCTTTGAAGTTGAACAATGACTTCTTGTTGTTGCTGCATGGTGACATGGTGTTTTTGCAACAAATTGTAAATCACACGTAAATTAACTTCCTCCGCCTCCCCTCCGTGGGCTCCACGCCTATCCACTCCATCAGCATGCAGATTTTGGACGGGCTGATTGCCCACTGGATCCACGGCGGGTGCGTTGTTGGGTGGCACCCCGTTGAGATTTTCGTTGTGCTCGCTAGATTCATCTTCGTTGAGATGAGCGGAGTGACTTAGGTTTGACATGATCAACCTGAAATCACAAAAACAAACAAAACAAGAGAAGGTTGTCTTGTCAATAAGCCGTCACTCTTATTCTTAGCCCCACGGTGGGCGCCAGACTGTTTACCCCAAAAATATAGCAACATTTAATTTGTACGCGGTTTAAAGGATATGTAACCGGGCTTATTAGCAAGATAGAACACAAGTAAACGAAAATTAAAGAATTAGTGGAAGAGATAGCCTGTGAGTGCAGATGATGGGTCCGAGTGAGAGGATCGTGTCTCCTTGCTCGGACTAAAATTAATCAAAGACGAAACCTTTACTAATATCGAGATTTTATTATTTGAGAAATTGAGAGAATAGATAGCATGAGATGCAGATGAGATGATGAAGAAGAAGAGGATGATGCCCTCTAACGAGGCTGGTACACATGCATTTATAGTGCTAGTGTCCTACTCTAACTAAAAGACATGAATTACAATGTGGTTAAAATGGTTCCTACAATATCGGGCACGTCCGTTGAGGACGTGATTCTCGGAGACAAATTTGTGAAAGATAACCTTCACAGATTTGATCTTATCTTCCCGGCCTTATCTTCTCGGACTTGTCTTCTCGATCTTGTCTTCTCGAACTTATGTATACCTTCCCCTCGATAATCACCCCGTATATTCCATCGATGAACCGAGGAGAATTTCCCAAGTTCTCACCGCACACAGGGACATTAAAGGATTGGGTGGTCTCTATAAATTAGCTTGGGAATCCCCTCCTCAAGAACTAGATTTTGGGGTTGAGTTAGGCTTAAAAATTATTTCTTTAAAAATTATGATAACAATAAATGCTTTTCCAGCTAATTATGGGTGAAATGTTTAATTTTTATCTGCTTGAATAAAAATATTAAGATCTCTTCTATTTTACATAGATATGATAATCCACGACGGCCTTGATTTGTATTTTTTTATTTTTAAAGTAGGGTAATTCTTGACTAGATGATTCATATGAAAATAGAAAGAGAGGAGTGAAATGAAACATATACAGAATACGTGTTTTGATAACAATAATAAGAAGGAGCGAAGGAAATGGTATGACGGAGGAGTGTGTTGAGATGTATAAAATCTTTTTATTCGTAGCTAGATGATTCATATATACTATACTAGATGGCGTATGCTCGTGCGCAGCGCACGGGTCCAACACTTTGGATTATAATGCATTTATGTGTATGTAATTGTGTTTGGATAATGATAATATATATATTTTATATTGCTAATAAACATACATAAGTTTGTATTGTTTTTATGCATATATATATATATATATATACACACTATGCTCAAAACACGATTAATATAATATTTTCGTTTGTGCTCCGTATCTAAAACTTTATAATATTAGTGTTTGCTATGAATACAAAGTCGGCAAAAATTTATTAATATTTTAAAAAAAGAAAACAATAACATATTTAAGCATCAGTTGATACTTTCAATTTTAATTCGATTAATTTAAAGGTGTAAAATACTTATTATTTTTTATCAAATTTTGATTTGGATAATTCTAATTCAAATTATTAAATTAATTTTACTTGTTTAAAACGAAATAAAGTAGAAATTTGATTTTCAGTTTAACCGAAGAAATACTATTTTTTGATTTTTGGTAAATATTCTCGGTTTAGCTCATTTTACTTGTCATGTTGTCTTTTGCATGGTTTTTTAAGGAAACGTCAATTAAAATTATAATTTGACTAATTTACCTTATTCATTATTTGATCTTCGTTTGATATTATTTTTTCTCATTTATTAGAGTAAGAATAAAAATGAAAAAGTAATTAAATCCTATCTTATTTTAAAATATAAATATTTTAAGTATATTTATTTTAGTAAACATAACAAATAAATGACATGGCGGAATAGCAAATACAACAATTCAATATCTAGATTAGATCTCAGGCTAATATATATATATAAAAAAAAATTGTATGGTTTGGCTACTTAACGTTTTGAAGAAAAGCAATAATATGGGGTCCATGTTTTTTGTTGTACAATAATTTCATTTTCTTCCACTAATGGGTTGATATGCATGTGGCAATGAATCCCTCATTATTGACTTAATGGGATACTTTAGAAATTACACGATTATTGTTTGATTTTTTAATATGGGGTGCACTTTTTTTTTTACATTATTAGTTTGCACTGTTTCTATGCATATATATATATATATATATATATATATATATATATACACACACACACAAACACTATGTTCAAAACACGATTAATATAATATTATAGTTTGTGCTCCCTATCCAAAACTTTATTATATTAGTGTTTGCTACGAATACAAAGTCTGCAAAAATTTATTAATACTTTTTAAAAGAGAAGACTTGTTTAAAAGGAAACTATTTTCCTCTCTTTGAGATAAAACAATAGCAATATTTAAGCATCAGTTGATATTTTCAATTTTAATTTGATTAATTTAAAGGTGTAAAATACTTATTATTTTTTTATCAAATTTTGATTTGGATAATTCTAATTCAAATTGTTAAATTAATTTTACATGTTTAAAATGAAACAAAGTAGAAATTTGATAAACACGATTAATATAACATTGTAGTTTGTGCTCCATATCCAAAAATTTATTATATTAGTGTTTGCTACGAATACAAAGTCTGCAAAAATTTATTAATACTTTTTAAAAGAGAAGACTTGTTTAAAAAGAAACTATTTTCCTCTCTTTAAGATAAAACAATAACAATATTTAAGCATCAGTTGATACTTTCAATTTTAACTCGATTAATTTAAAGTTGTAAAATACTGATTATTTTTTATCAAATTTGATTTGGATAATTCTAATTCAAATTGTTAAATTAATTTTACATGTTTAAAACAACACAAAATAAAATTTTGATTTTCTATTTAAACGAAGAACTACTATTTTTTAATTTTTGGTAAATATTCTCGGTTTAGCTCATTTTACTTGTCATGTTGTCTTTTGCATGGTTTTTTAAGAAAACGTCAATTAAAATTATAATTTGACTAATTTACCTTATTCATTATTTGATCTCCATTTGATATTATTTTTTCTTTTACGACATTAATCTCTTTTCACATTTATTAGAGTAAGAATAAAAATGAAAAAGTAATTAAATTCTATCTTATTTTAAAATATAAATATTTTAAGTATATTTATTTTAGTAAACATAACAAATAAATGACATGGCGAAATAGCAAATACAACAGTTCAATATCTATATTAGATCTCAGACTAATATAAAAAAAAATTATATGGTTTGCGCTACTTAACCTTTTAAAGAAAAACAATAATATGGGGTCCACGTTTTTTGCTGTACAATAATTTCATTTGCTCCCACTAATGGGTTGGTACGCATGTGGCAATGAATCCATCATTATTGACTTAATTGGATACTTTGGAATTACACGAATATTGTTTGATTTTTTTTAATATGGGGTGCACTTTTTTTTGACATTATTTGTTTTTTAATATGGGATCCATTTTTATTTTTTTTTATATTGCTTTATTTTGTTAATATGGGTGGATATGATGGTTCCACATTTTATTTAATTGCTTGGTGTTTAGTTTGGGGCCCACCTTTTTTTTTTTGGAACGGACGACGATCCACTGTATAGAAACTGATGTTTCCACGAATATTGTTTGATTTTTTAATATGGGGTGCACTTTTTTTTTACATTATTTGTTTTTTAATATGGGGTCTACTTTTTTTTTTTTTGATATTGCTTTATTTTGTTAATATGAATGGACATGATGGGTTCCACTTTTTTTTTTTAATTGCTTGGTGTTTAGTATGGGGTCCAACTTTTTTTTTTTTTTTTGGAACGGATGATGATCCACTGTATAGAAACTGATGTTTCTACATAGTAGTAAAACCAGAAAAATTCTCATAAAAAGCAATGTCTTTAGTTTTGACTGGTCTCTACTCTCTCCATCTCAAATTTTTTGTCGTGATTTTTAAAACAATTATCTATAATTATTTGTTATTCCCTCTATCTCAATTTTAGTGTCTTACTTTTCTTTTTAGTTTGTTTCAAAAAGAGTGTCTCTTTCTATATTTAGTAAGTTGACAATTCAAACATCCGACATCACAAGTTTAATATCCCAATATTCAAACGACATTAGTACATTATACACATCTTTAATTTAGGACCACAAAATTCAAAATTATCTTTTTATTCCTTAAATTTTGTGTCCAGACAAACTAAGACACTTAAATTGAGACGGGAGGAGTATTTTAGAAGTTCAAGATAAAATTAATATTTTTTTACCATTTTATCTATAGTAGTAATTGTTCATGAAGACTACAAACATCTTAATTATGAGGAGATGACACATAAATAGAGTAAATGAAGAGAGGTTATATCTTAAGATATAAATAAGAGTAAAATAATTAAAATTTCTCTAAATTAATATTTTCTTTAGAAACATATCAAGAGAATCACGATAGATAATTTGAGACACAAGTACATAATACGAATTTGAACTAAGTGAAACAATGAATTGGTTAGATAAAATTAAAAGAGAGAAATGGTCAGTAAGATCTCAGGTGGTGGCTGCCGGGCCTTGGGGCACAACAGATACACAACCCCACAAACTGCGGAGTTGAAAGCAAAGCTCTTTTGTTTTTGCTCCTTTGATGTGACGCTTCAAACTTCTACTCACATCATCGTATAGAACTATACTATTCCTAATAAATACCAAAGGAGTAGTCACTCACATATGCTCCCTCCGGCTCAAATTATCTAAAATTATGTGCCGTGCTTCTATTTTGCACGCTGTTTAAAAAAAAAATTAGGGTTTTTTTTTTTTTTACTATTTTACCTTATTTATGTCTTAAGATGTGATTTCTTAATTGAATATTTACTCCATTTATGTGATTTCTATAATTGAGGTGTTTATAGTCTTCGAGAGCAATTACTTCTAAGGATATAATGAAAAAGGATGATTACTTTTGTCTTAAACTTTTAAATGACAAATAATTTGAAATAATTATTTTTAAAAATCACGAAAATAATTTGAGATGGAGGGAGTATATGTTATGTGGGTGGCGGCCTTTCTCAGCATCTTCCTTGAGCTGCGCTTCAACTTTCTATATCCCATTAGCTAGGGAAATTGGATGGTTGTCCTTTACCTTTTTAATAGTAATAATAATAAGGATAATATTATATAGTGGTTGTAGTAGTAGTAGTAGATGAGCAGTTGAAAGACTGAGCCCCTGATCACTTTGCTGTATGTAAATGAGCAACATTTGATTGAACCGACTCGATAGAGCTAGATTTAAACTGAGTAAAGTTTTGATCAAATCGAATCAAACTTTAATTGAAACTGAGATGCCTTTAAGCTAATCTTGATCGAAACCTAAGCAAGTCAAACTACAAGCTGGCTCACTAAATACAACAATCCTAGCCGAGCTCCGAGTCGGTAGACCTAAAAGCAATGCAAAGAGTCAGGTCTAGAACTTAAATTACGAGTTTAATTACATGAATTTAATAGCTTTAGTTTAGGTTTTGCATTGTATTAAAAAAATTATTAAATATCTATAAATATTTAATTTTAAAGCTATTTATTTATTATTGCAGTATTAACTTAAGGTAGCTTTAGCCTTTAGGAACCTATAAACTTTAAATTTGGAATCGGATTTATCCCCAAGAGCATTTGACGTGAGACTTACAAGGTTTTGAGTTATGCAGATAATGAGGATTTCATTTGGATCCACGTAATACACACGCTTAACGCATACATGATTATGCTGTAGGCATGCAAAGATTAACATGAATTTTAATTTTCATTCTTAATGTTTAAGCGATAATTAAATATTTTCATTGGATTTCAACTCTTCTTTGTAGTGTCATGTAAAATGGCTTAGTCATATGAATACCAAAGAGATATGAAAATGACAAAAGTGATCCCTTATTTTTGGAGAGGTTTAAAAATGGCCCTTTAAATATCTTCATGAACAGCTTTGGTCATTTAATAAGTTTGTCAAAAGTGAGCACTTTTGGTCGCCGTCAACTATTTAAAGACTCTGGCTTTTAGATTTAACTGAACTGTGAAAGAAAAATATTTAACAAGAAATACTAGGAAAGTCCCGTAAAAATTTCAAAACCGCAACACTAAAACCACACCAGACACCAAAATAGACAATTAATAGAAGAGCTCGTTCATGTCTTAAAAATTATATCAGATGTAAAAAAAAAAAAAAAAAAAGACCTAAAATAACAGAAATTGCAAAGCTATACAACCTATGTGAGATCCCCTTAAATTTCTTTTTCCTATCACAATTACCATTAAATCTAACAATGAAAGCTTGTTAAATATTTGATGTGGACAAAAGCGCTCACTTTTGGTAAATCTGCTTAAAGATATTTTTAAGGGACTATTTTAACACATATACCCCTAAACATACGGGACCAATTTTGTCATTTTCTCGAAATCTTTTGTATCAACAAGTTATTTACTAAGTATTTATTTACGGAAGAGTTAATAATCCCAAACAATTAGAGCATATTATTGTCTCGCCTTTTATTTTATTTTTACTCTGTTTCATTTTTCTGTGTTAAGCTTGATCCAAAACTTAGGTAACCGGAAAGAAGGAAAGGTATTCTATCTTTGCATATTATCTGGTAAGTACTGAAGAAGCCACTTCTTTATTAAAATAATGAATTAAAGAAGCTAATTTCCCAAATGAGATAATCCAAAACATGGATAGTGGACAGCACAACTCCGGGTTTTCTTGCCCCTGGACCCCCTCAAGAGGATAACTCCCCCAACCCTCTCAACACCCCCCCCCCCTCCCCACCCCACCACCAAAACAAATACACACACCCCAGAAAACAAAAAAATAAAAAATTAATATTATAGTAAGTGCTAATATTTTCACCTCTTTAGAGTAATATAAGGATAGCTTAATTAGGAGGGACAAAAAGGTAATGCGAAGTCATTGTCATCAAAAAGGTAATGCGAAGTCATTGTCATCCTTCATATCGGGGATAGCACAGATAATATAACTAAAAGATTTTATCAAAATTCAAATTTAGGATTATGTGTATCAAAATTTAAAATCATAAAGAGGGAATAGTAAAATCTTTCAGCTTATCCAAATTTGATAAGTAACCCGCAAGGGTCGGAGGAGTTGGTTGGGTGAATAATTTTTCACATGAGAGACCTGAGATCGATTTTCCTCACTAGCCGTCTTTTTATTCAGAGCTCGTCACACCGGGCTTGCCTAGTACGTTCTCCTGTGTAGTTTGCGAGCTATTACACAGTAAACATGTTACTCAGTGTGCATCCGAAGAGTAGAGGCTGCGGATTTTCTCGGGGTTTAAAAAAACTTGATAAGTACTGAACTTTAATTACGAACCTATTGAATTTATTAGGGTATACTTCTTTGTCGGGCCTTCTTAAAGTTAAGAGTTTCTAATTAATCTTCCTTGTTCTTTCTTCAAATTTGGTTTAAAGGTCTTTTCTTTGTTGTAAAATTTCTTAGTATAAGATATATCATTCCCTTATACTAACCACTTGGCCATAGATCTTGTTTAAATATTCGAAATAATTTGGAAATTATCTTACGTTTATTTATTGTTTTAACCCATTATTTCAACTCAAACTTAAAATATAGAATTTGAAGTTTGAAAAGACATGAAGTTGCTTTCGGAATCATATTTCATGCATCTAACATGTGTCCTGTTAAACGGAAACACGCATAGAAAACAAATTTGTTTTGTTATACTGAATCCACTTAGAATCTCGAACCCCAGGCACACTGCACTTCCACTTGGGTCGAGCTTCGCTCTGTCCTAAGATGGATTGAAGAAGAGTAGAGAAACTCATGTTGTTTTTTAAAATTCGACATCATGAAGTATTTTCACACCTTCGACCAATATCAACTACTCCCAATCTTTATTCTTAGGAGTTTTTCAAGTTTTTTTAAATCTTTATAGATAAAAATTCATTTATATTTTCGTCCAAATGCCTTTTTCAACTTTAACTTCAAATATAACTTTTCTTTTTCTTCAAAATATCAACTAATTCAAAACATTTTGGCTTTTTCGGTAGGTCCATATTGCGTCAAAGATTTCGTAAATCTAATTATTTTCAAATGCAATGAACGTTGTACTAAATCGAAAAATGAGCAGATAAGTTCATAATGGTTGCCTTTCTTGTCTCCTAATTAATGCTACACTCAACCTTTCTAAACCAAACATCCTTTTGGAACATATAGGCTTTTCTTTTAGCAACTATTTTACTCTTTTTAGGTTTTATTGTCATCTATTGTGCATTCAATCATACACAAAACGCCATTTTCTCAACAATATTTTTAGAATTAAGGACACGTTAGGTATGCTCCAAAAAACTTGATATCCCATTAGAATTAAATTTACTTAGCCATCACCACTTTATGTGACATTTGTCATGAATTAATCTATTAAAATATTTGGAGGTTTTCTTACGAATCATATAACAATCCTTAGAACAAGTTGGAAGAATAAAATTGCTACTCAAACCTAACAGAGTTAACAAGAAATTAAGATAACAAAGTTGTAAAAGAATATAAGGTTTTAGCAAAAAGCTGCAGTAATATTAGAAACTTTCGCACAAAATCAAGAAAATATTACACGAAATTCTCTGAACACTTACAATTAATCAAGAATTAATTAGTCCTACAAGAAAAAAGCGAAAGCAGAGCTCAAATAACACGATTGAGGTTTTACAAACTTTAAGCTCTTGAAAGTAGTAGGCAAGTTATTTTTGCCTGTATTACGATCAGGAGCCAGATTTTTAGTGGGTTCTGAATTTTAAAATGACGACTTTAAGTGATAATAACTGAATTCTAAATTTGACATTTGTATATATATATATATATATAATGGATTTCTTATCATAAATACATTGTTTGAGCAAAATTACTGATTCGGTTGAACCCGTATCCGGACTTCCAGCAATCCATCCCTGATTTGATTACAATCAATTTTAGTATTATAAATTGATATCGACCTTAATGACCTCAATATTATCTCCTTGTTTGTTTGACCGGATATTTATTTGCATGCATTTGTCCTCCAAGACGGAGCTATATCATCGGAGTTTAATTGAATCTATACATTTGTCGAAAGTCGAAACATTGTACAGTACAAAATATTCTCATTTTGTATATGTATATATCAATGAATTTCTTTAACATAAGAGAAAGCTTTTATAATAGCGATAAATATAGCTCAAAATTGTTGTGGATTGTAAATTTGGATCTCAATGTGTGGTGTCATTACATTTATTTTGAATGCCCTTATTAGAATTCCTCATTTCACCAAGTCCTATTTTTTGAGTGCCTAAGTCAGTTGAGCAATAAAAGTTGGGGGCGAAGCTATCACTTAACTTTGCCTGTGGGTTCGATCGGTAGAATTCAACAACTTTGGCTCGAACCTTTCATTTGCGTTTAAAAATTTGCTTAATATGTATAAAAAAATTCAAGAATCTAGTAATTTGTGTTTTCTAGAATTTAGAACCTATAAACTCAAAATAAAATCCTAGCTCCGCCTATGATAAACGTAAAAATAGTTCGATAGGAATCCAAAGTCTCAACTATGTAAGAACTTTATTCTTGTCGGGTTAATTAGGTTACAAAAATCTACTATAGTTTCTCGGTTTTCACTGTGTATCAAGTCTCACGGCGGGTGATTTTAATACTTACACTCAGGATACTTTCTATACGTAAATTTAACTGTTGTTTTTGAGGTAAAATTACCTTTCTTTACTAGCAAACTCTACTTTATCAATATGTTGTATAGATGTATTGATCTCTTAGTTTTGAATTAAAATATGACACTTTATTTTTGGTAAACAGAGGAGTAGTTTAACTTTGTCTATTAAATTTGCCATGTTATTCTCGAGTAAGGTGGATGAGGGAGTAGTGTCGGAAATGAGTATTTGATGCTTGACGGGAATTATTATAATAAAAGTTTTAAGTTTTCAACATTGATAATATATAGTTTTATTTTTATACTATCAAGTTAGTCGATATAAAACTCTTCATCACAAATCTGACATAGTAACATGAAGGAAAAGGTACAGTAATTAACTTGCTATAAAAAAAAAGAAAAAAAAAAGAGGTAAACTACACTTAACAATGTAAACAATTTTACACTAACTTTTCCTTATAATAGTTATACACATTACACGAATTGTTGCCTCTCTAGAGGAGGATGACACACAACTTGAAATTTCTAAGAAAATAAATTGCTTTACGAGCATTTGAAACATACGCTGGATTTGAAGGGCTAGAAAGAAACACCAACATTTATGCAGCTATTGTGGTAATGGAGGAAAAGTGAAACAATCAAAATTAAAAAGAGAGTAGTTTGTCTTATAAAGTACTATTACTAATGGATACAGCTTCAATTGGTTGTTTCCGTATTTCCCGTTTCTTTACTGCTCTTGTCTAAATTTGCAGACTAATTGTTCTATAATACGGTTAACCTCGTTATTGATGCTACTGATAAAAATCATGACTTAGAATTAATTTCTTAATATTTAGTAAAAGTCCCAAACTCCAAAACCTTCTACCACTATAGCCCATATAGGGTTAAATTGACTTGCCCCAATTATATCCTGTAATATCCTTCTCTTTAGACATTTTAGGTAAATATTTACGAAACAATACTCAAAATATCATATAACTTGGAATCTTGAGTGACTCATATTTAAGTGAAGTATTTGTAGATATCTTTTTGGTGATATGTAAGTGTGAAAGATTTCTTACACTAACATGTATATATAATTTAAGTTATTTCTTACTCGTGTCTCAACTTCAGAAATTTTCGTTGTTATGTCTCAATTTCGTCCCACACGTTGTGAACAATTGAGTGAGCGTAATTTCTTCACGCTTCACCAAATTATTTTTACAAAACTTCCATAAATGAGGACAAACTATAAACAATGAACTCAGTGTTAGGTCCAAGGTTTCACCTATTAATTTTGATGATAACAAACCAACATAATTATTAATAAAAGGACATTTACTTGTGGTAAATTTATTTTTGGTATAGGTTTATTTGATGAAGAGGGATTTGGTGAAGATCTAATAAAATATGGAAAAGAAGATATTACGAGATGAAATTACGGAAGAAGATGTGGAAGAAAAATACATACTCAAATCAAGGTGCAAGAATTATGGAAAGAATATTTACTACGATTCTATAGAAGAAAAATATTCTACAAAAGGAAATATCAAGATCAATTTGTTGCTTAAGGAAGATCCAAAATCTATGGAGTATCAAGATGTCTCAAGTTTACAAAAGTGTCCACATTCAGAGTTATCAAAGTCCAAATTCAAAAAGATGAATGTGATTACATTCAAAATAATATAAAGATTCAAGGTGAAATGAAGAGGATCTTGGAATTCTCTTGGGTTGTTTAAATAAGAGCTCAAATTTGTATAGCTAGAAGAACACTTCGACAAGCAATGACGATATATTCAGCAAGAATAAATCATGAAGATTGGTACTGCACCAAAGAAGGAAAGGCTCCAATCAAAAGAGAGACTGGTACTGGATTAAAAAAGGAAGGTCTATAAAAGTTGAAAATTATGAGTCAACGGTGAACATTATTTTATTATTCCATAAAGGGACCAGATTTGTATATGGCAAAGGAAGGATCCGTTCTTAAAATATTTAATTGAGGAGAGAAAGGAAATTATATTCTTTTATGTATTTTCCTATTATGATCAACAAAGTGGAGATCTCCTCTATACTAGCACTGTTGTCAAAAATTATGAAACAACATATAAGGAAAGCCTTGTTTTACGTGAGACAAATAAGAGAAAATATTCTCTATGTTACAAAGATCATATTGTACAGGCACAAAGCTTTCCTTTCCAAATAATAAAGCTATATACAAGCATGCTATATGTAAATCAAGGATTTGGATGAATCAAGTCACAAACCAAGGAAGGCATTCAAGAATTTAAAGAAGATTGGAGCGATATCAGGACTATTCCAAGATTGGAAGATCACTGCATTTTTGAAGATCAACGACTAGAATATTCAAGGACCAAATATAAAAGAGAAGACACCGCAACAGTCAAAGGCACGCAGCCACTTATACTTTCGTCTCAACCTTCTCAAGTTCTTTGCTCTACTTTTCATAAGCATTGTAATCCTGAGTGACTTACTGTGTAAACAAAAAAAGAGAGGAGAGATATAGTATAGTTGGTGAGGCTTTGTATTGAGAGGTTGTGTCATTGTTCGTTTCTTTGGTGAGCGAATGAAAACCAAAGAGTCGTTGTTGGTGAGCGAGTGAAAACCAACCTTGTAAACGTTGGTGGTGAACGAGGAAAACCACAAAGGCTGTACTCAACTCAAACTACAAAGAGCTTAAAGAGATAACCTCCTGGCAACCCAAGGGGATTGGATTAGGATACCACATTGGTTCCGAACCAGTATAAAAATTCCTGGTGTTATTTATTTTATTGCTCTCATATTATATTCTGCACCCTTACTATTTATTGTGGTTTATACTTGTGCAAATCGAAGGACTGATAATTTTGTACAGGCTGTCTCGCTATCAGTCGACTGGCACCAGACAGTAGTCGACTAGATTTTTTTAATAGGCTTACAATTCACCCCCCTCTTGTACTTTCACTCAGCCCATCATATTTGTGCAAAGGAAATTTTACACCATATGACGATTTAGAAGCACTAGTTATATTTTTATAGACACTTTTAAATAATTACACAATAAAAGTACTTTTTATTTTGTAGTAATTTAAACCAAATCACTGCATCCCTTAATTTTAGGATAATATCAGTTGATCTTCAGTTACTGAGCTGTTTGAAAGCTAACTGTAGTACTGGTGCAAATTGGGATTCAAATTCCATTATTTGGTTTCAAAGTGTGAATTTGAGAACCCACGTTTGTGGTTGTTCGTGTTTGGAAAAGAATGATTGAGTGTTAGTTTTAAATCAGTTGGATACCATTTTTAAAATATGCAAATGCCAACTGATCACCAAGTATTCCAATACTGATTTGAGAGTTGAATCGTGAACAAGAAACTACATTATAACTCCATAGATGAACATTCGAGTACCGAACTTGAATTTTCGGGTATAATTATTGGAGTTGTTTTCGATTTGATGTTGTTTCAAAAGATTTGGTACATCCTAGGGAGATTATATCTCAAATTTGGGCGATTTGGTGGAGATTAGAGATGGATTTGGCCGAATTTTCTATGGCAACTGGCAATGTATGTTCTGTGTATATCTATGTATCACCAATACATATTTGTGCATGTTATGTGTATATCTTGTATATGTATGTCATGCATCAATATTATATACACAACATATGTGTGACATACTTATGATATACAAATGATATGCATGTGAAACATAGGTCTGTTCTTCAATTCGATCCCAAACCTTACTAAAAGATTCCTTGTGCAAATCGCCCTCCGCTTCTATCAATAACAACAAGCTCACAAAGAGATTACAGAAAATAGCTTAAACATTATGGATTTCTGGAATATCAAAATTGCCTGGACTAAGGGTTCTCTGGCTCATCCTGCTAACCAATTAAATTCCACGACAGAGCTGCTCAAAATTTCAATAACTTCATCTGTTACAAGCAAAGCACTACCTTGCCATAGCCTGTAGCCGCCACAACTTCACGGAGGTGGCTGTCGTGAAGGTGGTGGTGACCGTTACTCAAGAGGAGGTGGTGGTGGCGGAACTGAGGGGAACTGGAGGAGTTAGTTATTAAAGTTGGGTTTTAGATTGTTTTTGTTTTGAATTATTGTTCCAAGTTTGGTTGAAGCTCTGTTATGGTTTACTCTGTGGTTCTCTGTTGCTGTTCTCGTTTTTGACCGCGTGATGTCACCCTACCCTGTGAATCTGTGTTGACAGAGTTCTTTTAAGGTTTTAATTTGCAGTAATCACTTAAGTACCTCAGCACTGAAGCATTTCAACATAATCAGATGCTAAAAAGTAAAACCTATAAGCATTGCCAAAGCAACAAAACTCTGGCAGAATCAACATATAGGCGTGCATATTCAATGTTCATTACAGAATGACTGACTTCTAAATCTCAAATTTGGATTCTACTTTTCTCCTATAGCTTCTAGGTTTTTCTTTCCTGCCAGATCTTCGAGTGTAAAACCTAAAGTATCAGTACAACCCTTTTTCACTTCCTCTCCACGAGCAGCCAGGAAGTCTTCCACGCTACCAGGCTCACCAAACCACCCCAGTCGATCAGCAATAAGGTGTATGTTTTTACAACCGTCACATCTAGCCACCACTACACCTTTCTCGTATGACTCACGACAGACTGTTTTCATTGTTCTGGTTTCACATACTTTGCAAGTGAAGACCATCATCAGATCATGTCTTGGGGAGATTTTCAAATTAGATTGCACAGTGTACTCGTATGTGGTTTCTTTCTTGATACTAGAGACAACTGCAGCAGCAGAATCAGTATTAGCATCTGAATCACATTTTTTATTACTTTCCCCCACTTCGACAGCTTTCTCGGTGATTTCTGCAACTGTTTGAAAACACCTTCCTGAACATATCTTGTCCGTGGCAAAAGATGACCTTGCAGGAGAAACAAAACTCCGTGGTAATCCTGGAAAAATTAAGAAACAACAGTAGAACCTCAGTAAACAAGTTCTTCACAAAAGACCGCGGAGATGCACAACGCAGAGTAATTATAATATTTTAACAAAAACATCAAGGATAAATTACACACAACTGAGGATAAGAAACATGTTATTGAGTTGTCAATTGCTTCTAATATGAGAGAAATTTGTCTGAAAGCCATGGCAGTCAAAAGTATACCCAACAACATGCTGAATGCAGGTTTAGGAGGCCCTTTCCGCAAAAGAGTAATAATCTCATGTTCTTAATAATATCAGAGAGAAAGAGAGGGGGGGGGGGGGGGGGGGGGGGGGCTATATAAGAAAATATCAGTATTTGGCTGATTCCTTGTAACTTGAAAAGAAAAAGGCTAAGTTACCCTAGTTATTGTATCAAATCAGTAGAACAAACAGCAGTAATTACAACTACCCTAAAAAAGGGAGAAGAAAAGCATACTATTTTAGAGAAAAAACTAGCTTTCCTCACTCCTCTTCAATGGTCATAGCCAGAACATTTACCCTACTCCCTAAATAGCCCTAGCCGAATGAAACATGTTCTTTCACCAGAGAGTTGTGGTGTTTCGTTTCACTGATTCACAATCATATACAACTTGGTGGTGCCTTGGAAACTTCATGATTGTTATTACTGCTTTCTATCAGATCCCTAAACACAGAAACTGACTGAGAGCAACTACAGTATCTACGATTTCAAGAAGAAAAAGAATAACGAAACTGCTCTCCCTCCACATATGACTGCTATTAGGTAACCAAAACGACCAAATAGAATCCAGATTATACAAGGCTATTTTCCTCAGAAATACTCCAAAAATTCATGAATTGAGTATGCACCTGACATTTCAACAACAGTTAATCCCAAAATCATCGCTCAATCATAGGTCACCCTCAACGTTTCTTGACAGATTAACAAATCATTATGGATGGAGAACCTCCCAAGCTTAACATTGGGTTGGCTAATGTCTTCTCATGTGTTATAATCTCTTAAAGCAATACATGTGCCTTATTTTGACCAGAAAATCTGAACCAACACAAGATCCTGACTCTTCATTTTGAGTATTCGAATCCCACTCCATGAATTGAGACTTCCCTTAAGTCCATATAGAATTTTGAGACTTGTCGGGATGATTGCGGTTGGGATTCTAGGTGCTCAGGTGAGTTTCAGCCTTTCAGGCAAGATCTCACATTTAAGCATGTTGCAGATTTTATCTTTTTCTGGTGCAGCCGCATTTGCGAGAGAGACCTCCAAAATTGTGACGCTAGCCACGCAATTGCGATATCACAACTGCAGACTTAGCCACTTGAGGGTCAGTGGCGGGGTATAAAGTGGTTGTTTTAAGAGATTCTCAACATACCAACACAATTTTGGGGGACCTAAGTTACAGATTGGAAGGAGAATCGACTAGGGAATGTCATATAACATTGAGGAATTTTGGGAGACCTAAGTTACAGATTGGAAGAAGAATCGACTAGGGAATGTCATATAACATTGACGAAACAATTCTATACCGATTTCTAGTGATTATACATGACTCTAAGCTAGATTTAACATCTAAATCATGGATTTGGAGGTAGAAATTGGGAGATTTTGCCCTAGGTTTAAGGGAGTGTAAAATGGGATTTGAATATCGATTACAAGTTGGAATTGAAATTTAATCATAGGTTTGAATATGTGGAGTAATGGGAAACCTGAACACGTAGTTTATTTTTCGGGTTCGACTATGGGGCTTGGATTTGACTTTTTGGGATTGACTTTGACTCCGACCTAGTCTAAAACTGTGATATTGGTATGGATTTGTCTAACCTCATAGAGTAGTCTTTAATAGAACGAGCTTATTTGAAGGATTTGGGGCGAGGAAAGGCGGTTCAGTAAGGTTAGAGTTGCTACGAACGCGAGGTAAGTTAAGACTTCGACCTCAATGAGAGATTTTTTTCCTAAATTGATATTGTTTGGCGTATACTATGTATATCAGGGTACCATACATGTTAGTGTACTCATACTACACTAGCTGCGCTTTTTGTGCAGCTTCTGACCCTTGTTCTAGTGGGCTTGACAGCAGGTGTAGGGGGTGTAGAAGTCTTTGTGGTGAATTGCTTGGGCTAATTTGCTGCACTGTAGAATCCCTCCGCTCTTTTTTTATTACTTTTCCATAGTTCATCCAATATTTATTTTCTGAGACAATAGTATCTATGTTGTATTAGTCATTCATGATTTGTAGCACCAGTTCTTGGGGGTTCTTCTTTTTTTTTAGTTCTTGGGGGTATTTTAGTCTTTCCGCATTACTATTATTCTAAACTTATGTCTTTGTGCTTATTACTTGCTTCCAAACTTGCATGTCTTTTTATAACTAAGATGAGAATTTGTACGCTATTGGGTTCGCCTAACTGGTCGGGTCAGGTGTCATTGTGGATTAAGCAAATTGGATCGTGGAAGACCTCAATAGGCATTCCCAATTCTTTAAAAAAGCCCAGAGACAAGGAGAAGAAAAGCGACAAGAAAACTTAAATCTAGGTGATGGATTTAGAACAAGACAGTTAAAACTCATACATATCCCAGAATATCTTCTGACAAAGATCAACTTTGATTTACAGTGTGTATGCCATATGAATTAAGAAAAGCGACAAGAAAACTTAAATCTACGTGATGGATTTAGAACAAGACAGTTAAAACTCATCCATATCCCAGAATATCTTCTGACAAAGCTCAACTTTGATTTACAGTGTGTATGTCATATGAATTCATTTTCATATGAACAGAGCTGAAGAAAGGATACACATAATCTGGACGAAGGAGCAAAAGAAGTAGGAAAGAAATTTCAGCGCCAATGAAACAACCACTTCTCAAGTAAACCACTCAAATGGTTGTGGAGGTATAACATGGAAGGTAAGGAAGTTTTGGAAAAGCTTATTAATGCCATATATGGGAAGAAGATGGAGAACTGTTAATGAGGGAGTATGGAAGAGCATAAGTAGACTTTGGGAAGACTTCAGTCAATTTACTAGACTGGAGGTGGGAAATGGAGAAAACATTAGATTCTGGACACATTTGTGGGTTGTTGTTGATGAATGTTTAATAAGTTTCCTAATCGGTTAAACTGCTCTACTAAAAAGGATGGTAATATTGCTGAATTTCATTATAACTCTGGTTGGCAGCCAAGGTTCCGGGGAAAATTTGAATGATTGGGCGATATAAGAATTTTGTCAATTGCTTAAACAATTGGAATCAGTTTATATTGATCAGAATAAGGTGGATCCCCTGATTTGGCTTGCAAGTAAAGACAAAAATTTCAGTAAAGAATAGCTATAGTATGTTGATAAAGCACCCAGGTCAGTGGGATAATTCTTGGCCTTGGAAGATGATATGGAAGACAAAATCTCCTGTTAAAGTAGCATGTTTTGGATGGGCTGCAACTTGGGGTTTTGACCTATGTAGTAGATGCTTCCTGTGTCAAGAAGATCAGGAAACAGTTGAGCACAATTTTCTCCATTTCAGATTTTCTAGAGAATGTTGGGAGTAATTCCTAAATATTCATCGTATTAATTGGGTGATGCCTCAGAAAGTGAAAGGTTTGCTCAAAGGTTGGCAGCAACAGGTGATACCAAAAGAGATAAAGCAGATATGGTGAACTATTCCATTGTGCATCTTATGAACAATATGGCTGGAGAGGAACAAAGCTTGCTTTTGAAGGGCAGAGAACTAGCATTTCTAGAATTAAGGAGAGATGTTTACGAAATTTGTATTTCTGGTATAAACAAAGTTCAATAGATAGTCTGAACCAGTATATGGATTTCTTGGATATGCTAGGAAGAAGAGTGTAGTAGGTTGCTTTTTGGTTTATGCCGTTTTTGTTTTTTTCCTGCACCATCGTGGTACCATTTAATAAAATCTCTATCTTATTAAAAAGAAAAACCATTGCTCAAACTTCAGAGTCAACCTCTAAAAGTCAGCACATAAATTTGGTTTAGTAAGAGTTAACAGATGGACAATCTAAGCCAAAATGAGTTAGGACTTCAAGTCAGATGGTCAATGACCAAAATAGTGCTTCAATATGTGTTAACTCACTATAGTTACCATTTTAAAAAAAAAAAATATATGTGTTAACTCACACATATGGATCACATAATGTACTAGTGATAATCATGCTAGGTGAGCAGCAACCACAGAGGGCCGCAATGGGGAGCTTTTAGATTCTTCCCTAAAACGGCCATTACCTTAGAGCTCCAAAGTGACCCTAAGTCTTACTGCAGTCCTGAAAGAAGCCAGGCAAGAATCTCACTCATGGTAGTAAGAGAACCGGGGCGATGCCTTTAAATTTAACCCTAGGCATCTCAAAGCCCCTCAACTCTTCCAGATTGTCAGGTGCTTAATCAACACTCTCAAATAACTTCCATTTCAGAAAGCTGCTCTTTGGATGTGTTTGGTATGAAAGAAAGCATTTTCTAGAAAATAATTGGCAACCAAACACCAAAAATATTTCAAAAACGACTTTCTTTGCTTATGTTTTTCTCCAATAGTTCATTTGAAATAGATTCCAAATTTTATAGAGTGTTGGATAATGAGAAACATTACTGCAGGAAAGTATGTACCTTCATACCAAAACACCCTTGAAATTCAATTGCCAGATGCCTTCACTTTCTTACATCCAAAACCTCAAATACAGAATAATAAGAGCTCAAAGCATGAAGTCAAACATACCTCTATCCCTTTAAAGAAGAAAGATTATAAAATGAGAGCATAGTAGAAGTCCTCCTAACTAAATACAGCAAAATCTTTGACCCTATTTGCCTCTATACCTCCCTGCCTTAGCCTATCATGTAATAATCAAAGACGGGAAGGAAAAAAAAAACATTTTTTCTGGGTTTATACCAATGTTATCAAAAGCGAAAAGCGCAAAAAAGCTCTAAAGTTCGTTGGGGCTTTAAGCGTAGAGTCAAAAAAAGTGTGGGCTTTAATGAAAAAAGGCATAAATGGAGAAAAAAATACAAATAAAAATTATAAGCATGAATAACAAATATATGGAGAAAGAAATTGTTTAGCATTGCCTCTTCGAAAAATGCTCATTGGCAAGGAAAAGTATGCCTTGATGATGTCACTGAAACGCGCGAGGCAAAGCGCTCAACATGTTTTGTGCCCCGCATGACTGCGTGAGGGCTTAAGCGCGCCTTTGACAACACAGGTAGAGTCTTACTGGAGAAAAAAAAAAGAATTTAAGTATGCTATAGTCCAAGAATTGGGGCAAAAGCTATACCTTTAGAGATGTAAGTTTGAGGGTTATTAGAAGAGAGAAGACTCAGAATTCGCCTCTGAATTTGCCTAGCCGCCATGCCCAATTTTGTCGATCGGTCACCAATGTCTTGGTACCCAAACAGTAATTACTTTGGCGGTTTGGGGTTTCTTAATTTACAAAGTTACTGCAAAAAAAAAATGAAGATGGGGAAAAGTGCTCATGAAATATTGGAAATGAAATAAAAATACATTATGTTTGATTTTTAGCGTGCTCGTGAATACCTGAGTGACCCTGTTGAAAATATGAAGGAGCAGTTGTGCGTCTGAATTTTTGATAATGAAAAAGATGACGCTTCTAGAACTGTTTGACGCCAGTGATAAAACTCAGGTTTCTGGGAAGATTTAACTGACGGTGACCTTTTAGTTGTCAAATTAGTATAGTTGATTTTTGCTATCACATTAAATCAAAACTTAATTAACTTTGGAAATAAGAAGATTAAATCTAAAATGTATTTTTTTCAAACTTCTTAATCTTTTATAAAATATAAAAAGAGCTCAACTTAATTCAAAAAAAACCCATCAACTCCCCTTCTCTTCCCCCCACCCCTCCCGGCCCTCCCCAAAAAAAAAAATTTAAGAAAAATTTAGATATTTTTTATTTGTTTTTTCACCCGCACCCCCTGCTCCTCCTCCACCCCCACACACACCCCACCACCCTGGCCCAATTTTTTTTTAAAAAAAATTGTTTTAAAAAAAATTAATTTCTTTATTTGTTTTTTCACCTCCCCCTCCCCCGCGCAATCACCCCTTCCCCCTCCCCCACCCCAAAAAAAAAATTAAAAAAAAGTTTTGATTTTTTTTTTACTACTCCCCACTCTTCTTCCTTCCACCCCTCACCCACCCCCCTCCCCAGATTATTTTTTAAAGTTTTGTTATTTTATTTGCTTTTTCACCAGTATGTAATTAATAAGGCTGAACATATATAATGTATTAGCACAATATGCAAAAAAAAGCTATTCTGAAATGGGTACAAATTAATTCCTATGGTTAACCTTTTTTCTTTCTTTAAGAATGTGATAAATGTTACCGCTGAACAACAAGTCATCATGCTCACTTTGAAAGAGAAACGAAAGTAATTCTCAAAGACATACTAAGGGGTCACAGATCATTCAAAACAGAAAAGAGTGGGACCTTAAATACTTAATATAATTCATCAAGCTAGAAATAAAGGAAACTTAACTATTCCTATTGCGTATAATCAGGTAGAAGAACCACACGAATAAAGTGCCAAAGTAAATGTGGCAACAACAACTAAAAATAAAGAGAAGAAAAAAAAGGAGCAGCAATGACAAGATTTTAGTACATCAATGGTATACAGATCCTTAGATCAGACAAGAAAAAATATATAAGAGGGGAATCTTCCAATAACTAAATTCATTGACTTTGTCAGAGACCATCATGTTATATACATGAACACACAGCAGCTCCGTAAACTTGATTCATGACCAGATTTTATTGCTGAAAAACATTATCATATTGTAAAGAAAACACTTTCCATCAAAGGGATCCCTAGGACACTACCACTAGTGTCAACAACAACGGACAAAGAGGCGACGAAAAAAAATGACAACTGAAAGAGTACACTAAAGGGATCAGGAATCATCATCAAGGAAGACATACTTTGTCTTTAAACACATAGACAGGCACCAGTTTAGATGACATTACAGATTTGAAGCTGAATCTTTAAGAGAAATATGTCATCCGCTCTCTATTCTGATTTTTTATCTTGTTAAAGAATGGCCAAAAAAAAAAAATCAAGTCGTCTTTTACTAACAAAACAATGAGCACATATTATTCTCTGAACTTTCCATCCTTTGATCGGCAACTAATTCATTTAAAATCCAAACTTCATGAAGAAGTTCAGATGGTATAACTGGATTTTAATACACCTTCTTTGACCAGATTTTGAACTAAAAAGAAACAAAGATTTGGCTCAACAAACAAACAGCTATTTAGTACATCATGTCCATCCATTCCAAGAATTCAAACATGCGATCTTGGGGTTATTGAAAGCATGCTATAACTCTAACTATAATGGTGATAGACCCAGCAATTCCAGTTCATGTTTTATAAGCCTTAAAAAACCTTCACTGAGGACAACATCCTTTCAGTATCATACAATGCATTTAGGACCATCATCTAGGTGTTTCAGAGAAAAGAGAGACATGTATAGGCATAGGGACAGGACAATACTGGAGAAAATATGCATTAAGCAGGTTCATGTGATGCTTTTAAAGGGTAACGACTATATGCAAGAATGGAGAATAGACTCAGATTCAGCAAAAGGGCAACATAAGAGCATGTGACTAAGCATATTGTCACTTAGGCAGTTCAAAATAGACCATAGGCAGTTTCAAACATTTAAATTAAGTTTGCAGAGGGCATAGGATCTCTGATAACAACTTAGCGGGACAATGGTGATCAAAACAGGTAAAACAGGGTATGTCGAGGCAGTTCGAGGCAAGTAGAGCAGGAAAACCATTTTTTCTTTCAAAGTTACAGATAGTTGTAAAAGACTCAGGATCACATTACCTAAACAAAGTTAGTTTTCATGACTTAAGATTTCAACAAGAAATTCAACACTAGTCCATGTTCCAGTCAAGGGAGGGTCAATAATCCATTTTTTATGCAAGCCCAGAAATTGTAATCTATCCTCTTTGTACTGATTTAATCCCTTTACATGTTCACAAAGTTAAACACAACAAACATCATTGGCACAGCCTACTTGGTTTCTTCAATCCATCAGTCTCTATATTATTAACCTCTTAGCATATACAAGAAATTATGTAAGCCACAGACGACCATGCAAACCTCTTGAACAAGTTCTTAACTTAAACATAGGACATAAAAAAAAAACATCATATCTCGCTTCCAAACAATCAGTAATCTTCATGCTATTCTCAAATTACTCGACTGCAAACCCAATGCACCCGGTCATATTCGACCTAACAGACTATGACACGTAAGACATACAATGCTAAAACTGACCTATCATACTAAAACAGGTCTAACTACTAAGCAAAATCAGGGCATAGGCCTTTCATCCAGTCACCGCAGCATACAACATGCTTCACAGATTCCAAACTGAACTAACGTAATAATATGCTAAATCATGCGAACCATAAACTAATGCTAACACATAACAATTAAGAAGCTAAAAATGCGAAAGATGAAAATAAATAGAAGGGAATTAACGCACCTTCTTCGGGCGCAGCGAAGTTAGGCAAAGGTTTCGATCTAGTCTCGAACACTTCAAATTTCTTTCGAAACACTAAGAGCTCCAAATTGTATCCACGGAAACTGCAACAACTACTGAGCGTTTAAAACTTTTTGGGAATTTTCAGCGACTGAAAAAAGAAGAAAAGACCCAGTTCTTAGGAAATTTCATCGATTCAAAAAAAAAAAAAAGAACCGAACAGATTCTTGGGGTTTCAAGAACCCGTTTTAGTGAGGCGATTTTGGGGTTCTCCTCCTTCAAAAGGGTCTCAATGCTTGGGGAATTAAAAAATGCAACAGATTTTCGATCCCCAAAAAAACTCTCCTTTACAACTAATCAAAACCCTTTTTTATAGGGTTTTCGTTGAGAAAAAGAAAGAGTGATGAAGGGCACAGAGGATCGGGGAAGACAAGGCTAGGTGGGGAACAGGGCATGGTGGGGGAAGCGGAGAACAGGGGGTAGTGGAGGAAGCGGAGAAGAAGGAGGAAAGGGGGAGGGGTGTGCGCGGCGGAGAAGAAGGAGACGAAGGAAAAAATAAAGGGGTTTCCCTTATCTTGAAATAGATTGGGCCGGACCCGGTCCTTTTTTGGATTGGGTCCATTTTGGACTGGGTATTAAAGAATGGGCTAATAAATTAAAACATGAACTGGTCTAAAAATTTGGGTCGAAAATATAGGCTGATCAAAAATATTTATGGGTTGATTGGACTTCGATTTGGAATCCGATAAATCAAAAATACGGACTGAGTGCAAGAAATGGTTCAGCTTCTAAAATTTGAAATAAAGACCCATATTAATTAGTAATATACTGAGTATGACAAAATATTATCTAATACAAAATGTGTAATTACTAGGACTCGGGTAATAAAATTATATGATGCTATAATAGCCGTGCAATAACATTTTAACAATAAATAAACGCTGTCATTTAATTGCGCGAAATAAATGCAATACGTATGCAGAAATTGGTAAAAAAAAAATGCTGAAACGTAAAAACATTATAATAATACTAAATATAAAAAATGAAAGTAACGAATAGCGGTGATAATAATTCTAATAATAATAATTAGTAGTAATAATAATGGTAATAATAATAGTAATAATGATAATAATAATAATAATGAATTAATAATAATAATAATAATAATAATAATAAAAAATTAATAATAATAATGATAATAATAAATTAATAATAATAATAATTAATAATGATAATAACAGTGGTGGTGACGGCAGTAAAGATAATGACGGGATAATGAAATGTCGGTATAAATAAAGGCTAATAATTATAGTAAAACATAAACATATATTTTAATTTCTTTTTTTTTTTAAATATTAGAAGCGTAAATAGGTATTTCAGCGGAGAGACGGGACAAAATTGGGTGTCAACAACTTGTCCCTCTTTGCCTGGTAATGATGAAAGAATTTTCGGGCAAAAACGTTGACTTAGTAGCCTATTTTGTCCCGGCTAAAGGATTGTGGAGGACTAAGGGTAAAGAAAATTACGGCCGAACTCTGGTCTCTGAATCGCCTACATATCTCGGGTTGCACGAGAATCAGGTTGTGTGTAGTTCTGGGAAGACTACGACACCTATGACCGGCAACTCACGATTTGATGTGAATCTTCGCAAAAAATATTGTCCCAGTGTCGAATTATGATGACACTGGATATTGTGATAGAACCCTGAAAATTGATTGTGCTGGAATGTGAACGGGAAATTTGAATTTGGAGCCGAGTGTTCGAGGTAGATCTTTGACCCTTGTCGAGAAGTCTGCTTGTCCTTCCCGACGTATTGCCCCAGTTCGCTGCCGAAGAAATAGTTCCACATTGCGCTAAAGCTCCTGCGAAACTAAAAACTAGATGAAAATAGTCAGTAAGAATAAATATTGAAATACAGCGATGCAAGTGCGGTGCAATACGGCTGCGAGCATATGCAGGGCATTAACAAAAGAATAACAAAACAAGGCAGGTGCGGTGCGGTGCAATGTCTTTATGCGGAAATTTAAAAGGGCGGTGCATGGCCCATGTAATATACGAAAGGCGGTGCTCAGCCTTATGCGGAAATTTAAAAGGGCGGTGCATGGCCCATGTAATATATGAAAGGCGATGCAAAGGGCGGTGCACAGCCCATGTAATATATGAAAGGCGGTGTCACACCCCATTTTAACCCGGATGGATTTAAATTAGGAGTGCAACATATTGGAGATTCCTATTTTGTTTTGATTTTAAGGAGTCGCCACCTAATTAATTTAACGATGAATTAGGACATCTAAATGTTAACTAAGGTAAAGTTAAAACTAAACCTCAATTAATAGTCTGCTTAACCAGTGTGATTCTAGGTAAGGGCTCTATATTATCCTAAAGGGAAGGGGTTAGGCATCCTTTAGAATCCGTTAACTTACGGTTATCCGACCAAACTTAGGTTAATTAATTAATGCTAAATAAGACGTTAAACCTTAAGAAAAACAAAAAAAGGTTAAGAAATGTTGCTAAGGTTTTTTAAGAAAAATATAAGAATGTTGTTGAAGATAAGATTTAAAGAAAATATAATAATTTGCATGAAAGAAGATTTTTTCAAATGCCATTTCAAACAAAATTGATAGAAATTGATAAAACTTTAAATAAAAAATGCTATTTAGAATGAGACCTGTAGAAAACGTGATGATTTGCATAAAAGGAAATTTCAAATGTCATTTAAAATAAACTTATAAATGTTGATATGATTTGGAATACTAATGCTATTCTTTGCAATAAAACCTGCAAAGATAATTTATATATGAATAGACGAAAATACGAGCTTATGCGACGCTTTCCCGAGATACTTGAAATAATTTAAATGGTGAGATGTTTATTGATTTTTAGGGACAAAATACAAAGTAGCTATTGAAAGTTTTCTTGATCCTTTCCATCACTTTTATTAACTATGCTTAGCCAAATATATATATATGATTGATTCAAAACTTGAAGAGTTGTTTAAAATATATTTGAATTTATGTTTGCATATTAATGATGTTTTGAAATTAAGACAATAAGAATGTGACTCCTTTAATTCGTAAAATATGGATTTTATACTATCAATTATTCTAGAAGTAAATATTACGAATACTATAAATACTTTAATATAAAAAAGAATGGAATTTGTAGAATTGATTATTGGTCTTCTATAAGCTAACTCCCATTACTAGACTAAATCTATTAACTCACTAAGGTTTATGTAAACCAAATAAGAACAAACAAACGGTTAGTATACAAATTAAATGCACAGAATAAGTAAAGAAGAGATAATTTAAAATGGGCTCAACCCATATTTTAAGAAGGGCTGCTATTAAATGGGTCTGGCGAAGCCCAGCAGATTTCTTTTATATGCTGCTGCGGATTGGCTGTTGCTGTGTGGGCTTGGCCCAATGACAATTTTTATATGCCGTTGCGGATGGACTGATGGGGAACGACTCGAGAGGATTTTGTTGGGTTTTAGCCCAACATCGAATGTGGAAAGGGACGAGTCCCTCGGACTCGCACGCAGTAGTCATGCATAAAATGAGAAGGAAAAGGATTAGAATATGAATAAGATTTAAACATATAAAATATAAACTCGAAGAAACAGATCAGTTTCAATATTCAAGACAAACAAATGAAGGCCCAACAGGTAACAATTTAAAGCAGCAACAAGCCCAAATTCAAGAACGAACATAACATCAGTTTAAGTAGTCAAAATTCAGGGTCATGATAGGTTACTGCTTAGTTATAAATCTAATGACAAAGGGAACAAACCTTCCTGATGTTCAAATCTAAAAGAGAAAGAAAGGAAGGGTTGATATGGGATGTCTTAATCTTGGGAACACATAGACAATTTCAAACACAAAATATACGCAACTAGACACTAAATCAGTTCAGACTCATATGCACTAACTGAGCCTTTGACTCCACTACAGCTCCCATAAAGGTCAAAGATTGAAGAGAAGAGAGAGGCGCAGACCGTGACCATTAAAATTTCTCCTCTATCGTCAAGAAGAGGACTAGACAGAGAAGTGGAACAAATGCTTTCTGGTAGTTGAAAAAATTATACACTTACAGATGCTTTCTAGTGCGAAATCTGTATAAGTATGCATTGTGGACATGTATATGATTGGATATACTTGACACTTATTTAAATCGTCCAATCAAAGAGATTTCAAGAAGTATGCATAGACTTGAACATGCATATTTCCTCTTATAGCAAGCACATCATTAGCTTGAATAAGCCTTAATCTCAACGCGTTATAATACTGTAGTCATTAAACCATTTCAGGCATAAGCAACATTTACAAAGATACTGCATACTATTATAAGCGAGTAAAGTTGAACTCAGGTTGTAAAATTGAACTCAAGCCTCTACTGGTCATGTTTAAACTTAAACAACAACAACTGAAATGGTCCTAGCAGTTCAAACTGGTACATAAACTCAACTAAGGGTATAAGCAAAATGCAGTGCCTGTATTCAGGCTCAAATATTCACAATCCCATCCAGACACATTAAAGTAGAGAAGGTGAAACTCATCTGTAAGCAGCTGATGAACTCATATAACAGCTAAACGAAACAGAGGACCAAAAGATTGTTTCCATATTTCATACCCATACCATAGCCAATGCAAAACTTAAACATCCATGAAATTTAATTAACTGACCATATGCTAATTCAAACATTCAACTGTCGTTATTGTTGTTATCGTATTGCCTGATGCTAATTTTGAACAAAACAGAAACAGGGCTGGAAAACTACACACAAACATTAAAATATAATGTAACCATAGCTAGCTTATTTGATCACATGTATCAATTAAACGAGTGAGGAATCAGTACAACCAGCCACAGGGGAACTAGAAAAAGGACTGAAATAAAACTAAACTAAGTCAACACATAAGCATATAGCCACTGTTAACTACTAAGCAAGATTAAGACATAAGCATTTTATCAAATCCCACCAGCATATCACATGCTTCATGACCCATAAACTGAATTAAATATAAGACTGTTAAATCATGAAGACAATATAACACATGAACATTCCTCTTTTAGGACAGTAATCATAGACCCAAGCAAGATAAAATGACGGGGACTTGATACCCTTATTCTAATACAAGAATAGATAAGACCAAACACACAGACCACAATGACTTGAAAACTTAACTTGAGCAGATACGAACATGTCTCAGATATTCCAAAATCAATTGGCACACTACTAAAAAAAAAACAAAGAGTCGAGTATGCTAGTCATGATGTCAAATAGAACAGTTTATGCATAATCTAATGTATCTTTAACCATGCCGATCAAATCCAACACCCATTAATCCATATTTGACATAAAACAGTTAATAGGCTGTCCAATCATAAACAAATTTAAGCCACATAGGCAGGATTAGTAGAATTCTGGGTCATAACTGAATATAAAAACTCATCAGTTGTTATAGCAATGAACCAACAAACCCAGATTTTGAGTACAAGCGAAGATTAACATCACTCTTTTAAACAGTACATGGAGGCAAATCAAATAGGCATGATAATAGTTCCTGTTAGATCCTGATCAGACGAGATTCAGACTAACTAATCATGGAAGAAGGCTAATGCATACAAACACGATTAATAGGTCGCCTAATTTAAACCAACACATGATTAATCCAATGACATACCAGTCGACAAATATAGGCTTAAAGCACCAGGTTAATTCTAAACTTGCATATAAAATTAACGCAATCGCAGAACTGAACTAAACAGGGTCAAATATGTTTAATACGACTAAAATAACTGCTAACGAAATTGAAATACAACTAAGCAAACAAACCCATAAGCAGTTTCAGACATTACAACAAATACCAAAAGTAACTTAAGGGAAGGAAATTTACCTTCTTCGGGTGCAGCGAAGTGGGGCGAAGGTTTCGATATTTACCTCGAACACTTCAAATTCGATGTTGCGAGACTCGGATTCACAACAACCGCAGAACGGACGAAGAAATTGTTTGAGTATTTTTTGATTCGATATTTCGTAATATTGTGACAGCTAAAAGAAATTATTTTGCAAGGGATTCCTTGAACCGAAAATCAGTTATTGAGAAACTTTCTGAATCAAAGATTTCGCTCTTTTGGGGGTTTCCGATCAAGCTCCCAAAAAAATCCTCCCTCCTATTTATGGGGATTTGGGGGGGTTCTTTTGTGTTGAAGAAAAAAACCAGGGGGAGAGGAGCGGGGGAAAAAGGAAGAGGAGCGTGGTGGGGTAGCGGTGTGGGGGTCGTCGGCGAGGTGGGGACGAGGAGCGTGGGAGTGGGGTAGCGGTGTGGGGAAGGGATAAGTGGAGAGGAGCGGCGGTGGCGGGGGTGAGTGCGGCGTGGTGGGACAGAGGAAGGTGGAGCGGGAGAGAGAGGGATCGAAGGAAGAGAAGGGAAAGGGGGAAGGGAGGCGCGGAGGAGATGGGGATGGAAAAATGAAGGGGAACCCTTTTAGGGTTTCCCTTATTTTGTCTGAAAATGGGTCGGACCCAGTCCATAAATGGACTGGGTTGATTTTTTAGACCGGATATTAAAAGAATGGGTTAGTGAATTAAACATGGATTGATCAAAAATTGAGATAAGAAATATGGTTTAGTCTAAAAAAAACATTAGGAATTAATCGGACTTTGATTTGGGGTCCGGTAAGTCAAAATACGGACCGAGTGCAAAAAAATAGTTTGGCTTCTAAATTTAAATAAAAGACCTGCTTTAAATAACTTGTGTTAAATATTGCTCAATACAAAATGTGCAATCATCAATGCTCGGATAAAAAATGGCGTTGGAATAGCCGTGCACCAATATTTCGAAAATCCACACTGAAATAAATATTATTATTTAATTATGCAAAGATAAATGCGATGTGTGTGCGTAAGCTGGTAAAAATGTGAATTATAATAATAATAACTGTAATAGAATAATAAAGTGCCGGTATTGATAAGAGGCTAATAATTATGGTAAACATAATATTTTTTATCTTTTCCAAAAAATATTAGAAGCGTAAATAGGTATTTTGGCAGAGAGATGGGACAAAATTGGGTGTCAACAACTTGTCCCTCTTTGCCCGGTAATGATGAAAGAGTTGTCGGGCAAAGACGTTGACTCAGTAGCCTATTTTGTCCCGGCTAAAGGAAATTTGAGAGGGTCATGACCGAACTCCGGTCTCTGAGTTGCCTACATATCTCGGGCTGTACGAGAATCAGGTCGAGTGTAGTTCTGGGACAATTACGACGTCTGAATGACTAATGAACCCCGATTGGGGCGAAGCTTGCAAAATATTGTCCCAGTGTTGACTTATGATAACACTGGGTATTATGATAGAAACTTGAGAATTCTTGAAAATTGAATTGCTGGAATGCAAGAGAATACTTGTAATTAGAGACGAGTGTTCGAGGTAGATCTTTGACCCGTGTCGGGAAGTCTGATTATCCTTCCCGACAAATTGCCCCAGTTCGCTGCTGAAGAAAAAGTTCCACGAGTTGATGTGTGATGCCAACTTTGATATTGTCAAAAGCCACAAGCTACAAAACAATTGTTAGCAATAAAGAAATAATATGTGTAAATAAGACAGGGTTGGAAAAGTTTACACTTGTAACCCCTGTTTCGAAAGTTGAATCCACAATATACTTTGGAGATGAATTAAAATTACGGCTTCCAATTGAGTCGACATTGAGATCCACTTTAACGAGAGCTAAATCCAAAATTAAATTTGAAATATTTGAAAATACCCGCATTCTGAGGTGGGTGCCTGAACTGAAATATAAGATACCCGCATTCGGAGGTGGGCGCCTGCACTGAAATATAAAATACCCACATTCGGAGGTGGGTGCCTGAAATAAAATATAAGGTTCCCGCATTCGGAGGTGGGTGCCTGCACTGAAATATAAAATACCCGCATTCGGAGGTGGGTGCCTGCACTGAAATATAAAATACCCGCATTCGGAGGTGGTGCCTGAACTTTGAATATAAAATACCCGCATTCGGAGGTGGGTGCCTGAAATAAAATATAAGATTCCCGCATTCGGAGGTGGGTGCCTGAACTGAAATATAAAATACCCGCATTCGGAGGTGGGTACCTGAAATAAAATATAAGATACCCGCATTCGGAGGTGGGTGCCTGAACTGAAATATAAGATACCCGCATTCGGAGGTGGGTGCCTGAACTGAAATATAAGATACCCGCATTCGGAGGTGGGCGCCTGAACTTAAATATAAGATACCCGCATTCGGAGGTGGGTGCCTGAACTGAAATATAAGATACCCGCATTCGGAGGTGGGTACCTGAACTGAAATATAAGATACCCGCATTCGGAGGTGGGCGCCTGAACTTAAATATAAGATACCCGCATTCGGAGGTGGGTGCCTGAACTGAAATATAAGATACCCGCATTCGGAGGTGGGCGCCTGAACTTAAATATAAGATACCCGCATTCGGAGGTGGGCGCCTGAACTGAAATGTAAATCCATGTCCACTTCCACGATACAAAAATGTAAATCCACATCCACTTCCACAGTGCAGAAAAATAAATCCACGTCCACTTCCACAGTGCAAAAATATAAATCCACGTCCGCATTTCACGGTACAAAAATGTAAATCCACATCCACTTCCACAGTGCAGAAAAATAAATCCACGTCCACTTCCACAGTGCAAAAATATAAATCCACGTCCGCATTTCACGGTACAAAAATGTAAATCCACATCCACTTCCACAGTGCAGAAAAATAAATCCACGTCCACTTCCACAGTGCAAAAATATAAATCCACGTCCGCATTTCACGGTACAAAAATGTAAATCCACATCTACTTCCACAGTGTAGAAAAATAAATCCACGTCCGCATTTCACGGTACAAAAATGTAAATCCACATCCACTTCCACAGTGCAGAAAATAAATCCACGTCCGCATTTCACGGTACAAAAATGTAAATCCACATCCACTTCCACAGTGTAGAAAAATAAATCCACGTCCGCATTTCACGGTACAAAAATGTAAATCCACATCCACTTCCACAGTGCAGAAAAATAAATCCACGTCCGCATTTCACGGTACAAAAAATGTAAATCCACCTCCACTTTCACAAACTTTAAAAATAAATCCACTTCCACGTCCACAATGTTCATATGAATCCACATTCTTTCCCACGATATAAATCTACTTCTACTTCCACGTCCACATCCACAATGTAAATCCACGTCCACTAAAAAAAATAGTATTGTAGAAAGGTATCCGCATTTATATCCACATCTTAATCCGTGTTCCGTTTGTGAGGGAAGTTAAATCCATAATTATCCCCACAATTTAATATACGACGCAAGATTTCAATCTTGTTATCTTATTAAAAATACCACATTCTAAAAGAACTTGTTAGCGACTTGAAATAAATAAAAATGTACAAAGTGATGACAAAGTTGAGGAATTCAAACCAATAACAGGTGTCCCATGTCAGTATCCACTTTGAAGAAGGTTAAATCCACGATTATGTGCACTTGATCCATCGAGAAATGCCACGAGCTAAAACAACTGTTAGTGGTAAGAATATGTAAATAGCTGGGTTTGAAAGAATTACGCTCGCAGTCCCTAGTTGGGAAGATAAATTCATGTCCACTGTTGCGATCAAAATTTCATGAAGAGTGGAACAACGTCCATCGTTTAGCGCAGGCTGACTTTACATCCACATTGAAGAATATTTGCCTTTTGAAGAAAGCTAACTCTTTGATCACGTGCATAATTAAAATTTTAAGAAGAGTCAAATATGCACCACATTCATGTTAATGAACCTGTCTCATCAAAGAAAAATTGTGAGTTTAAAAGAAAATTGGCTGACTTGTGCAAGTCGGGGAACTTGGCCTTTGAATTGATCCTTGTTTCGGTCGCGTCCACGTTCTTCGATACCTCATTCCATATTTTGCCTTGACGGGGAGTTTCAGTCATAAAAGTGTACTTTACAATATAAGAGTAACGAGATTTGGATGATTTCGAAGGGAAATACTTAGTGGCTCTAATAGGTAAAATGATTAGGAAAACTAGATTTTTGAATTTATCCGTATTTTAGAAATATATGGATGGACTTTTATTTAAAATTGTTAAACATTTAAGACCACTTTTATGCTACTCCTAAAAAATTTGTCCCAGTTTCCAGTCCTGGAGGAGCTTGGTTCTGAACAATTGAAAAGTGAGAAAGTTGTAATGAAAGTTTTTGGAAGCGATTTGACCGATTTCAAAAATTTGTCCCAGTTTCAAGATACCAAGACATATGAATTTAAACAGTGGAAGACCAAAATCTTATATAAAGAATCCTTATGTATCTTATAGGAATTAAAATGGTTTGGACAAACCGAAGATATTGAAAATTTTAAAATAGAAGGGCCGAACCCGCCTCGGGTTGCCTACGTATCCAAAAGGAAATCAGGCCACACGTAGTTCCACCCATACAACAAAAACACTGAAATATTTTGAAAAAGTGGCCGAACCCGATGT